>NC_081347.1:37436235-37531462 GCF_029784015.1 Lycium ferocissimum | reverse complement strand
CCGAGAATCTAGCAATCTTGCTATAACCCCTATCATGCTCACGCTCATTCCCACGCTATTGCTGCCGCTCTTCCAAATTCTAGGCATGGGCCTGGATGCTAGAAATATCCATACCATTTTGAAGTGAGGCTCTCAAACACTCATCCATCAAATGTGGCCCTAAGCCATTCACAAACCGGTGCACGCGCGATCTCCCATATCATCTACCATGGGCGGAGCATACATTGGCCAAAGAATTAAAACGGAGACAATACTCTAGGACACTCATATTCCCTTGCCTAAGATTCGAGAACCGTCGGCTAGCCTCTCTCGAACCTCTTGAGGCAAATAGTGTCGGAGGAAAGCATATAAAAACTCTTGCCGTACTGGTGGCGATGCATTAACTCCTCCAGAAGACATCCAAACAGTATACAAATGGTCCGCAACATCCCGTAATCTATAGGAGGCCAACTCTACCAACTCAACATCTGAAGTATGTATCACCCGCAATGCTCTCAACACTCCATCTATGAAGCTCTGTGGATCCTCATCCTGTTTCGACCCAAATTTTTTTGGAGGATTCAAACTAATGAAGTCACAGGCTTTGGCATAGACAACTCTATCACCATGACCCGTACCTTGCCGCTGGGCCTGAGCGGCGACTTACTAAGTCAGAAAATGGATGGCCTCTCTCATCTCCTGGCCTGAGGGATCAGGTGGAGGAACTGGGGGTGCTGGAGCCGGAGCTGAGTGTCACGACCCAACCCCGTAGGCCGTGACTCGCCCGAGCTGGGCACCCATACGTACTCATCAACCATAATCGTGCTGCTGTTAGCACAAGCATAGATAAAGGTATGACAGACATATATCTATACATGCATATATACATATATACATAACGGACATAAGCCGGTAAGGCTGCCAAAACATAAGAACACAAGCCGTACAAAATTCGCCACACAACCCACACGTTATGTCTACGAGACCTCTAAGAGTCATAACGAATCATATGACGGGACGGGCCCCGCCGTACCCATGAACAACAGTATATACATAGCAGAAAAATCTCGTACCAAAAACCGTAGGCTCCGGATCAAAGGAGCTCTCCAATGACGAGAATGGACGCCTAAGGCGACGAATCAATCGGAACGTCTATCCGTACCGCGTGGCATGAAACGCAATTAAAGAAAGGGGTCGATGCGGAAAATGTACTGAGTATGTAAAGCACGGAACAAAGTAAACAGAATCATAACCGAACTGGGGTTGACAGAACAAGTATGGTAACCAGAAAATCAGAAGATAGAAAATCGAAAGACTTGCCTATGAATCATATATCCTGTATGTCAGTGTCATATCATAATATCATCATATATGCATATCGTACCCGGCCCTCTAATGAGGGACTCGGTGAACAGAATCACATATCATACCATATCCTCATAATAACACGTCATCAGATTATCATATCATCAGATTGTCAAAGCATCAATTATAATGTTATCAGATTATCAGATTATTATCATAATGTCACATCACATACCCTATACGGCCCATAATAGGACCGTGAATGACGTAACGTGGTCGCCCCTCTCCCGCCTTGGGCGCCACAACTCATCATACTTCGGAAGTTTTGCATATTCCCGATCACATCCTCCGTATCATATCACAACTCAGAATCATATCATATGTCAGAATCATATCAGAACTCATCATACTTCGTATAATATCATATATCAGAATCAGATCATATTTCAGACGCTCATCATACTTCAGATTGTGCGCACGATAATAACCGGCCCGGGACTCGGCGAAGGGAATAACAAAAATGTGCACGAGCAGAATCGTGGGATCTATATGCATTCACAACATTTGTACAGACTTAACAGAATCATCAAACAAATTATCATTTATAAGTCAATAGTCATAGTCATATCAAATCTCTTTCGGATATTATTCGGACACATATCAACTAAACTTTATTAACCATAGTTATGTACCAAAGTCATATGCAATGCAAATATTCACAAAGACTTAATAAATTAATCGAAGTAATTCATTTCTTACAATTTAATCCAATAGTCTGACCGCGTTTCTTCCGAATGCCACTCGGGCACCTATCGAACCGAACCTTAAGGATCATAATTTCATATCGGAATCGTATACACCATACTTTTCATTTCAGACTCATTAAGCAAATAGGTAATCATATTCGGGAATTCAGACGATAATCGCATTAAGTCTTTTGTTGGAAAATTGTTAAGTCTAAACATAGAAAAGTCTCGGGGCCCACGGACGAGCATCACTCCCGCCCGAGCCCACCTATGAAAGTTGGGGAATATTATGTCTTATGGAATCACCTATGAAGGTTTCGGGGCGATCCGAGCTCGTTTACGGAAGTTACGGGAGTTCGTAGTTACGGAACCTCTTTAAGGACACAATTCTTTTTAGGACATTTAAAACTCATTCATACTAAAACATAAGAACCTTGAATGGACTACATTAGGAGAGTTAACTTTAAGAAGCAAACAACAAGCACACATAAGCTCGGATCTTAAGAGTGGAGTCCCCGGAGGTTCGTAGGATATTCACCTTACATCTAAGACATGCCAAAGAAAAGAAGAGGAAGCCTTACATACCTTGGTTGCTCCTTACGCTAATCCAAACTCAGGCCTCGGCTCTCCAAAGTCTACACAACGTCAAGGAACATCAACCATTAGCCATAAGTATTTAGGAAATTCAACTCCAAACTATTTCTCAATTCTACCGAAAATTGGGCAGCACCTCCCCTGTAAATACAACAACCCCGAGAATTCAACTCGGCTAATTCTTCAACAACAATACCAACAACCATTTTAATAACATTAACAATTAATTCAAACGCATTACATCGCTAATGTGCCTCTCCCATAATCTGCTGACGGAGTCCTGCAACACTAGGGACACATAATCTACCTCGATATCTGAGTACTCCATCACCTGTGATCACAAAGGGTGTCTTTTCTTTCCAAGGGGCTGTGTCTCAGTAAAGAACTAGAACAGGATCCTCATACTGACGCTCCTTTATCTCAACTGCCAAGGATGATACCACTGTGTCTTAAACAGTAACTCCTACATCACCCGAATCTAGCAATCAAACTCCGAGACTAGCCAATCGATGAACCTCACGGACTATTTCTCTTCTCTTTGGCGACACTTGAGACAAGCTACCCATAGATTTATGACTGAGGGCATCGGCTACTGCATTAGCCTTCCCGGGATGATACAAAATATTCACATCATAATCTTTAAACCTCTCCAACCATCACCTCTGACGCAAGTTCAAATCCTTCTGCGTAAAGATGTACTGGAGACTCTTATGATCAGTATAGATATCGACATGGACACCGTATAAGTAGTGCCACCATATCTTCAAGGCATGAATCACTGCCGCTAACTCAAGATCATGGGTTGGATAATTCTTCTCGTGCTTATTCAACTGTCTAGAAGCATAAGCGACAACCTTACCATGGTGCATCAATACACAGCCCAATCTAACACCTGAAGTATCACATTATACCACATAGCGATTTGCTCCCTCTGGAAGAGTCAAAACTGGTGCTGAAGTTAGCTTATCCTTCAACGTCTGAAAGCTCTGCTCATAAGCATCTGTCCATCGGAACTTAGCTGATTTCTGAGTCAATTTGGTCAATGGGGCTGAAAGAGAGGAAAATCCTTATACAAACCTTCTATAATAACTTGTCAAGCCCAAGAAACTACGTATCTCCATTGGTGCCGTGGGCCTTGGCCAATTCTTCACCGCCTCAATCTTCTGGGCATCCACTCTAACGCCTTCTTCTGAAATAATGTGACCCAGAAAAGCCACAAAGTTCAACCAGAACTCACACATAGAAAACTTGGAATACCACTCTTTACCTCGAAGAACTCCAAGCACTGTCCGCAGATATTCTGCATGATCAGCCTCTGACGGCGAATAAATCATAATATCATCTATGAACACAATCACGAACAAATCTAGAAAGGGCCTGAATACACGATTTATCAAATCCATGAATACAGCTGGGGCATTAGTTAGCCCGAACGACATAACACGAAACTCATAGTGGCCATATCTAGTTCGGAATGCCGTCTTCGGAATGTCCTCTTCCTTGACCCTGACCTGGTGATATCCTGATCTCAAGTCTATCTTCGAGAAATATTTAGCGCCTTGCAACTGATCGAACAAATCATCGATCCTCGGGAGCGGATATTTATTCTTTACAGTCACTTTATTCAATTACCTATAATCGATACATATTCGCAAGGAACCATCCTTCTTTCTTACAAATAACACTGGGGCTCCCCACGGTGATGTACTAGGCCTAATAAAGCCTTTTTCGAGCAAATCCTTCAACTGTTCCTTCAACTCTTTCAACTCCGCAGGTGCCATCCTATAAGGAGGGATAGATATTGGTTGAGTGTCTGGCAAGAGGTCAATAGCAAAATCAATCTCCCTCTCTGGGGGAATGCCTGAAAGCTCATCTGGAAACACTTCTGGAAACTCATTAACCACAGGAATAGCCTGAAGAGTCGGTGACTCTGCTTGCACATCTTGAACTCGAACTAGGTGAAAAATATACCCTTTTCTGATCATCTTCTCTACCTTAAGGTAGGAAATAAACCTACCCCTAGGCGAAGCAGCATTGCCCTTCCACTCTAAGACGGGTTCGCCTGGGAACTGAAATCGAACCATCTTTGCTCTACAATCAACATTAGCATAACAAGAAGCCAACCAGTCCATGCCTATAATAACATCAAAATCAATCATATCTAACTCAATAAAATTTGCTACGGTGTGGCGGTCACAAACTATAACAACATAGTCCCAAAGATACTCGCCTAGCTATAACCGGATCACTGACTGGCGTAGACACCTCGAAAGGTCTAATCAACTCGAGCTCTACCCCAAACTTTCCGGCAATAAAAGGCGTAACATATGATAAAGTGGAGCCTGGATTAATCAGTGCATAAACATCATAGGAGGAAACTGATAATATACCTGTAACAACATCAGGAGACGTCTCGCGGTCTTGTCTACCAGCCAATGCATACACGCGGTGCTGAGGATCGCTCGAGCTGGATTCTCCACTCCTCCCTCTACCTCGCCCCCGCCGGCGTCTGAAAACCTCGCCCGGAGGGCGCACCGGCAGAAGCGAGCGCCTACGTGCACCCCGTAGGCTGAACCATACCTATGCCAATCCTCATCGGGCACTCCCTCACCCTGTGGCCTAGCTGGCCATAAGCATAACAACTATTTGATCCCAGTCGACACTGACCGGCGTATAACTTGACACACTGGGCGCACCACGGCAAAGGGGGTATCATCTGGCCTGACTCCGATCTGTACTGAGAGCCTGATGCTCTAGAACTCTGACCTGCTCTAGAGGAAGGAGACCGATCAAATCTCAAACTTGGAAACCGCGAAGATGCACTCCCTGCTGAATGGAAAGGATATCGGGGATGCTGCTGTCTCTGTCCTCCCCTAAACTCACCCCCAATATCAAAAGATTTGCACCTCTTACCATGGCCCCGGTCACGATCACGATCTTTCCTCCTCTGGCGCTTGCGGTCCTCCTCCACTGCGTATATGCCTGTATACGCGAGATATCCTTGCCTGGTTGTAATGCGGCAATCGTACAAGCATCAATCAAATGTGGCCTTAGACCTGCCACAAAACGATGAACTCTATCCTCCATCTCAGCCACCATGGCTGGAGCATATCTGGCCATAGAATCAAAAAACACGCAATACTCTTGGACACTCATACTGCCCTGCTCAATACATAGAAATCTATCTGCTCAGGCTCGCCTGACCTTAGGAGGCAAATAATGGCGGATAAAGGCATCTGAGAACTCTCGGCACACAACTGGAGGGGCATTCTCGCCCCTAGATAACCCCCAAATCTGATACCACTGTACTGCAATATCACGCAGCCTATACGAAGCCAACTCTACGGACTCGTCATCATCCGCATGAATAACCCTCAAAGTCCTCTGCATACCATCAATGAAATCCTGGAGGTCCATATTCTGCTTTACCATGGAAAACTCTGAAGGACCTAACCCAAGGAAGGTCTTAACCCGCGAACTACCAGTCCCATCTACCTGGTCAACACTAACTCCCTGCCGCTGAGCCTAGGCGGCTACTAATCTGGTCGACAACCGTACAAAGATCCCGCATATCCCCGGTCTTCGGCCGAGGAACCGGGGCGGAGGCCGGAGATGGTGTATGCGATATCTCAGATGGCCCCTCACTCTGAATCTCATCCTGAGCCCTTGTGGCCTGTCGAGTGCGGCTAGTGGCCTCAGCTGTGGCTTTTTTGCCCTTCTGGGCAGTTGTAGCTTTCTTGGGGGGCATCGCTAAAATCATAACAATTCATCAGAAAGCGAATGCCTAACACATGGCTTTATCGCACAATCTAGGAGAGAAAGAATGACATCATCCTAACTGTCATATAGCCTCCTGTTTATAAGTGTAGTGCACAACACGCCTATAAACAAGACTCAACTAGACACGGTCTGTAGACAACCCTAGGACGAAACTTCTTTGATACCACTTCTGTCATGACCCAACCCGATGAGCCACGACGAGAGTCTAACCTCTAGCGACTAAACACACCTAAATACTTATCTGGGACATACTGAACATCAAAGGCCAAAAAATGGCACAAACTGGTCTTATAAAAAAGAAACATCAGAACTCTGTACAATCTGCATATATATATACACAACATACGGAAGAACAAAGGCAAGCCGCCTAGGCCACACGTCACACCCCAATCTGTGATCGACGTGGCACCCGGCACCCGACCCTTACCTAAGTAAAAGCGAACCCTCTGACTCTTATTCCATGCGTAATTTCTCTTCTTGCCCCTAGCCTTTCTCAATATTTCCGTCCAATAATATTCATAAATAATATTCACGACCTACTTGTCCATTAAAATAATTTTTGGAAAATGATCTTACCTCCCACATTTCACGACTTCTTCGAATGTACGAGCGCACGAAGTACGGGCTATAACAGCTGCTACATATACTGTGCATAAAAGAATAGAAGCCGACAAGGCTACATCATCTGACTATTACATACCTGTACGTACCCTACTAGAATGAAAGCGGTAGAAAGGACGGGACGGGCCCCGTCATACCCATATGCATACACATCTAAAACGGGCATACCCAACCGATCGTAGCTCCGGACGAATGGAGCGATCGACTATCGCTAGATCTAGAGGTCTACCGAGTCGACCACCGTTGTCTCCCCGTACCTATGGGCATGAACACATCCCCCCGAGCAACGGGGAGTCAGTACGGATAATGTACCGAATGTAAGGCATAAGAACAACATATGCATAAATATACATGAGAATCATGGACAAAATCTAAACTCATAAACTGAAATGACTGACTGCATGTACTTGTATGAACTAGTATCTGCCTAAATCTGCATAAATCTGCGTAACTGATAATCCCTCTATGGTCACATAATATGAATGCTCATACCTATTAATGCCAACCGTGCATCAATATGAGTGCGTATATAACATCTGATGTATGTGCGTATGTAACGCCTATAAGCATCTATGGCATCTCGTCATATCATATTGGCTCCTCTGTGGCCATAATCAATATCATCATCATAGTAGCAATGCGTATATAACGCCTATATCTCTTCTCATACTTTGCATATGTCTAATATTACCGTATATAACGCCTAATATATGTGCGTATATAACGCCTTCTAGTCACGGGCCAATATACATAATATATAATGAATGTAATGCACGAATAGACTGTATGCATAGAACTGGCTACATAAGACTGGGCCCCTGAACCGAAGGATTTCTCATAAACGGGGTACATGAACCTCAAAGACTGAAGTACTCCGAATACTTCTAAGAGTAGAGTAATATGTAATCTCACTTACTCGCTTGTTGGATCATATCATAGGATCATGCCAAAAGAAGGAAAGGTTAGTCTTATCATACCTTGAAGTATACATAATCACCCAACTTCTACCTCTTGAACTTGCAAGTCTACAATTAAGATAACATTGTGCTTAATTAGGCTATTTACTTCGCTTACTATCCATCCTCAAATGCGTATAAAGCTCAACGAACTATAGACAATAATTTCCTTGTAAGCTTACAACTCTCCAACTTCTCATTCGATCCCACATCAACTACAATATATATATATACGTAAACCCATTTCCAATCATCTCCTAAAACAACCCTATATCACTACATTGCCCTTCATCAACTTAACACTTCCACAATTTCCTTCTCTTCACTTAACATCACTAAACTCTTGATAACCCACTTAAATATAAGGGTAGAAATTATTTACATACCTTGAGGGGTCAAGAATCCCAAGAATGACTTCAACTTCAACTCCCTAAACTCCACAACTTGAAGAAACCCTAGAAGCAACCTTCTTCTTCACCATCTCGGTTGTATAGGGTCCGGGTCTTGTCAAATCTTCATTAATATGATGAAAATATTGGGAGAGAATATATTAGGGTTTTCTGATTTCTGGAAGGAGAAAAATATCAAATAGGGTCGTGGACCACCTATTTATACTTGGAACCCAAAAAGGCTATAGCGTCCGGTTCGATGAGCGGGTCGATGGCCCGTCGACTTGCCCGTCGACCTGCGCTTGCAGATGCATGGCTGCGGGATCCCATCAATGCCGCTCGTCGATGGTCCATCAAACATATCGATGACCCGTCGACGATGACTGGTGTCCTGCAGGTTTTTCTAGTTCAGTTCGGATCACGTCGATTCGATTCATTCAACTTTAGAACTCTGAAAATTGCTAGGAATATCTGTTGGTACCCTTGTACACGGGGTAAGGCATTTGCTACCTCCAACTCGGGCTCAGGTCTCTATTCCAAGGGCATACCCTACTAGCAAACCATAGGTTCTACCACTACGAACACGAGGAGTGTAACAGGTCTCCAATGCACTTGCGAAGCATTGATACATGGGAAACTGGGTGGACTGACTCCAAGTCCGAAGGTAGATCTAACTCATAAGCCACTTGGCCTACCTTGCGTACAATCTTGTAAAGCCCAATATACCGAGGACTAGGCTTACCCTTTCTACCAAATCTCATCACACCTTTCATAGGTGACACCTTTAAGAATACCCAATCATTAACTCGAAACTCTAAGTCTCATCGATGATTATCTGTATAAGATTTTTAACGACTCTGAGCTGTCAATAATCGATCCTGAATAAGCTTGACTTTTGTATGGCTTGCTGAATCAAATCTGGCCCTATTAACTTAGTTTCTCCCACTTCGAACTACCCAACTGGTGATCTACATTTATGCCCATATAGAGCCTCATACGGGGCCATTTGGATGTTGGAATGATAACTATTGTTATAAGTGAACTCTATAAGCTGTAGGTGATCATCTCAACTTCCTCCAAAATCTAACACATATGCCCGTAGCATATCCTCAAGTGTCTGAATGGCGCGCTCCGCTTGTCCATCAGTCTGTGGATGAAATGTTGTGCTAAGACTCACCTGAGTTTCCAAACCTTCTTGGAAGGACTTCCAAAAACTAGCTGTGAACTGAGTTCCTCTATCCGAAATAATGGATATTGGAACACCATGGAGTTGAACTATCTCCTTGACATAAACCTTTGCATAATCTTCGACTAAGTACTTAGTTCTGACTGGTAGAAAATGAGCTGACTTCGTAAGTCCATCCACAATTACCCATAGAGAATCATACTTCCGATGAGAACGAGGTAAGCCTATAATAAAATCCATATTAATCACTTCCCATTTCTAAGTTGGAATTTCCATGGTTTGCAATAACCGCCCAGGCTTCTGGTGCTCAATCTTCACCTGCTGGCAGTTAGGACATTGAGCCACAAACTCTGCTATGTCTTTTTTCATTCTGTCCCGCCAATAAATGGATTTAAGATCATGATACATTTTCGTCACTCTCGAATAAATAGAATAACGGGAACAATTGGCTTCCTCCAAAATCTGGTGACGTAATCCTGCAACACCAGGAATACACAATCTGCCTCGATATCTAAGAACTCCATCTACAAAAATCTCAAAGGATGACTTTTTCTTCTAAGGAAGTGTATTCCTGTAATGAACTAATATGGGATCCTCGTACTGGCGCTCTTTCACCTCAACTACCAATGACGAAATAGCTGAATTCGGAACAGTAACTCCCATATTGCTCGAGTTCATTAACTGAACTCCTAGGCTAGGTAGCTACTGAAGTTCACGAGCTAACTTTCTTTTCTCTGGCTGAACATCATATAAGATACCCATAGATCTACGGCTAAGAGCATCAGCCACGACGTTCGCTTTCCCTGGATGATATAAGATGCTAACATCATAATCTTTCAACAGCTCCAACTATCGCCTTTGCCGTAGATTTAATTCTTTCTGCTTGAAAATATATTGAAGACTCTTGTGGTCTGTATAAATATCGACATGAACACCATACAAATAATGCCTCCACATCTTCAATGCACGAGTTACCATAGCTAACTCTAGATCATGGGTCGGGTAATTTTTCTCGTGTTTCCATAACTGCCTTGAAGCATAAGCAATAACTTTACCATGCTGCATCACCACACAACCTAACCCCACGCCTGAAGCATCACAATAAATAACGTAGCCCTTCGATCCTTTTGGAAGTGTCAGAACCGGGGCCGAAGTCAATCTATCCTTCAGTTCCTGAAAACTGTGCTCAGAAGCATCCGTCCACTGAAATTTAGCTGATTTCTAAGTCAGCTTCTCAAAGGGTGCAGAAATAGAAGAAAACCCTTCTACAAATCTTCTATAATAACCCGCCAAGCCGAGAAAACTACGAACCTCTGTAGGCGTTGTAGGCCTTGGCCAAGTCTTCACAGCTTCAATATTTTGGGTATCCACTCGAATACCATCAGCTAGGATGATATGCCCCAGAAAAGTCACAAAATTCAATCAGAACTCACATTTTGAAAATTTTGCATAAAGCTCCCGAGCCTGAAGAACTCTAAGGACAGTAAGTAAGTGATCTGCATGTTTTTCCTTGGATCGTGAGTATACCAAGATATCATAGATAAACACAATCATAAATGAATCTAGAAAAGGTCTGAACACACTATTCATCAAATCCATGAACACCGTCACTGCATTAGTCAATCCGAACGACATTATTTGAAATTCAAAATGACCATATCTAGTTCTGAAGGCCGTTTCAGGAATATCTTTCTCCTTAACTCTCACCTGGGGGTAACCCGATCTCAAGTAAATCTTTGAGAACCATTTGGCACCCTGCAATTGATCAAATAAATCATCAATTCTTGAGAGTGGATATTTGTTCTTGATCGTCACCTTTTTCGGCTGTCTATAATGAATACACATCCGCAAGAAGCCATCTTTATTTCTTACAAACAATACAGGTGCTCCCCACGGTGATGAACTGGGCTTGATAAAGCCTTTCTCGAGCAAATCTTTCAATTGCTCCTTCAACACCTTCAATTCTTCAGGTGCCATTCTATAAGAAGGAATAGATATTGGCTTAGTATCTGATAAGACATCGATGGCAAAGTCAATCTCCCGTTCTGGTGGAAGACCTGGAAGCTCGTCCGAGAATACATCTGGTAACTCATTCACTACTGGAACAGACTGAAGAGTTGACGATTCTGCTTCTGTATTTTGAACCTGGACTAAATGATAAATTCAACATTTAGTAATTATCTTCCTTCCCTTGAGATAGGAAATAAACCTACCTCTCGGAGACGCTGTATTTCCCTTCCACTCTAAACTTGGTTCTCCCGAAAACTGGAATGAACCATTTTTGTTCTACAATCAACATTAGCATAATAAGAAGCCAACCAATCCATACTCATAATAACATCAAAATCTATCATTTTCAGCTCATTTAGATCAGCCATAGTATGACGGTCACAAATCACAACAACATAATTATTATATACCCGACTAGCTATCACTGAGTCATCGATGGGTATAGACACTTTAAAAGGTTTAATTGGCTCAGGTTTCACCCGAATATGATTGGCAATATAAGGAGTAATATATGACAATGTAGAACCTGGATCAATCAATACATACACATCATGAGAAGATATCGATAATAGACCTGTGACAACATCGGGGGGAGGACTCGAGATCCTGTCGCCCAGCTAGTGCATACATACGGTGCTGAGGACCACTCGAACTGGGCGCTCCTCGTCTTCCTCTTCCACGACCTGCTGGTGTCTGTGAGCTTTGCCCTGGAGGATGTACCGATGACGAAGAACCAACTGCTGATCCTGTGGGCTAGATCATGCCTCTACTACCTCTCGATGGACAGTCATGCATAATATGGCCTTGTTGACCGTCGACACTGTCCCCAATGTGATCTTTCACACTGAATACATCGAGGTAAAGGTGGTCTCATTTGACTTGAATCACCCCTGTACTGAGAACCCACAACTCTAAAACTCTGGCTCGTTCCAGAGTGAATAGGTCGATCAAATCTCTGGCCCGCAAATCATGGAGGTGTACTAGTCGCTGTATGGCCTAAGTGTCTAGAATATTGCTGCCTCTGACCTCCTCTAAACTCACTAACAGGTCCTGAGAATCTAGCAATCTTGCTATAACCCCTATCATGCTCACGCTCATTCCCACGCTATTGCTGCCGCTCTTCCAAATTCTAGGTACGGCCCGGATGCTGTGTAAATATCCATACCATTTTGAAGTGAGGCTCTCAAACACTCATCCATCAAATGTGGCCCTAAGCCATTCACAAACCGGTGCACGCGCGATCTCCCATATCATCTACCATGGCTGGAGCATACCTGGCCAAAGAATTAAAACGGAGACAATACTCTAGGACACTCATATTCCCTTGCCTAAGATTCAAGAACCTGTCAGCTCTAGCCTCTCGAACCTCTTGAGGCAAATAGTGTCGGAGGAAAGCATATAAAAACTCTTGCCGTACTGGTGGCGATGCATTAACTCCTCCTTAAAGACATCCAAACAGTATACAAATGGTCCGCAACATCCCGTAATCTATAGGAGGCCAACTCTACCAACTCAACATCTGAAGTATGTATCACCCGCAATGCTCTCAACACTCCATCTATGAAGCTCTGTGGATCCTCATCCTGTTTCGACCCAAAATTTTTTGGAGGATTCAAACTAATGAAGTCACAGGCTTTGGCACAGACAACTCTATCACCATGACCCGTACCTTGCCGCTGGCCTCTCTCATCTCCTGGCCTGAGGGATCAGGTGGAGGAACTGGGGGTGCTGGAGCCGGAGCTGAGTGTCACGACCCAACCCCGTAGGCCGTGACTAGTGCCCGAGCTGGGCACCCATACGTACTCATCAACCATAATCGTGCTGCTGTTAGCACAAGCATAGATAAAGGTATGACAGACATATATCTATACATGCATATATACATATATACATAACGGACATAAGCCGGTAAGGCTGCCAAAACATAAGAACACAAGCCGTACAAAATTCGCCCACAACCCACACGTTATGTCTACAGACCTCTAAGAGTCATAACAGAATCATATGACGGGACAGGGCCCCGCCGTACCCATGAACAACAGGTATATACATAGCAGAAAAATCTGTACCAAAACTGTAGGCTCCGGATCAAAGGAGCTCTCCAACAGCAGAATGGACGCCTAAGCTGACGAATCACCGGAACGTCTATCTGTACCTGCGTGGCATGAAACGCAGCCCCCGAAGAAAGGGGGTCAGTACGGAAAATGTACTGAGTATGTAAAGCACGGAACAAAGTAAACAGAATCATAACCGAACTGGGGTTGACAGAACAAGTATGGTAACCAGAAAATCAGAAGATAGAAAATCGAAAGACTTGCCTATGAATCATATATCCTGTATGTCAGTGTCATATCATAATATCATCATATATGCATATCGTACCCGGCCCTCTAATGAGGGACTCGGTTAATGGAATCACATATCATACCATATCCTCATAATAACACGTCATCAGATTATCATATCATCAGATTGTCAAAGCATCAATTATAATGTTATCAGATTATCAGATTATTATCATAATGTCACATCACATACCCTATACGGCCCATAATAGGACCCGGCGGACAGAACGTGGTCGCCCCTCCTGCCTTGGGCGCCACAACTCATCATACTTCGGAAGTTTTGCATATTCCCGATCACATCCTCCGTATCATATCACAACTCAGAATCATATCATATGTCAGAATCATATCAGAACTCATCATACTTCGTATAATATCATATATCAGAATCAGATCATATTTCAGACGCTCATCATACTTCAGATTGTGCGCACGATAATAACCGGCCCGGGACTCGGCGAAAGGAATAACAAAAATGTGCACGAGCGATAATCGTGGGATCTATATGCATTCACAACATTTGTACGGACTTAACGAAATCATCAAACAAATTATCATTTACAAGTCAATAGTCATAGTCATATCAAATCTCTTTCGGATATTATTCGGACACATATCAACTAAACTTTATTAACCATAGTTACGTACCAAAGTCATATGCAATGCAAATATTCACAAAGACTTAATAAATTAATCGAAGTAATTCATTTCTTACAATTTAATCCAATAGTCTGACCGCGTTTCTTCCGAATGCCACTCGGGCACCTATCGAACCGAACCTTAAGGATCATAATTTCATATCGGAATCGTATACACCATACTTTTCATTTCAGACTCATTAAGCAAATAGGTAATCATATTCGGGAATTCAGACGATAATCGCATTAAGTCTTTTTTTGGAAAATTGTTAAGTCTAAACATAGAAAAGTCTCGGGGCCCACGGACGAGCATCACTCCCGCCCGAGCCCACCTATGAAAGTTGGGGAATATTATGTCTTATGGAATCACCTATGAAGGTTTCGGGCGATCCGAGCTCGTTTACGGAAGTTACGGAGTTCGTAGTTACGAACCTCTTTAAGGACACAATTCTTTTAGGACATTTAAAACTCATTCATACTAAAACATAAGAACCTTGAATGGACTACATTAGGAGAGTTAACTTTAAGAAGCAAACAACAAGCACACATAAGCTCGGATCTTAAGAGTGGAGTCCCCGGAGGTTCGTAGGATATTCACCTTACATCTAAGACATGCCAAAGAAAAGAAGAGGAAGCCTTACATACCTTGGCTGCTCCTTACGCAAATCCAAACTCAGGCCACGGCTCTCCAAAGTCTACACAACGTCAAGGAACATCAACCATTAGCCATAAGTATTTAGGAAATTCAACTCCAAACTATTTCTCAATTCTACCGAAAATTGGGCAAAGACCTCCCCTCGAATACAACAACCCCGAGAATTCAACTCGGCTAATTCTTCAACAACAATACCAACAACCATTTTAATAACATTAACAATTAATTCAAACGCATTACATCGCTAATAATTCTTCTCCACATTTTTCGACAACATGCCAATTATGTTCAATTCAAGTTCAAGTATTCAAAAACCATTCAAACAACATTCAAGAATACTTTAAGTAACTAGCACAATAATTCCAACTCTACAACAAAAACACTACTCTTCCCAAAACTTCTCCAACCCAACAACACCACATGAACATGTTCGTTTCTTTCCAAATTCATAAGCTACACCACCGAACCACACTTTAACAACATTATTCTTACAAATTCAAGAAACTACATTAAGGTCACATTAAGCTTGAAATCAGTCCGCACGATTTCTAACTTCAACTTGGATCACTTACCTCCATTCCACGTTATAGAATTCATAAAGACGACAACCAAAATGCAAGATAACATTAATTCATTTTATGCACACCAAGCAGCCCCTATTCGGCTACTCCACAACATACAACATTCCATGAGTTTCATTCATTTTCTACACATCACAACAACACATAAACATGTTGAATTCAATTACCCTCCACTCCTACACAACCCACACATATGCACGGCCACACATACATATACGTCCACAACTTCAACTTCCATATTCCATGATTTTTCATTCATTTCCATACTCCACAACATATACAAATCATCTATAACATATGAAAAATAAGATTAAACCATACCTCTCTCACTTGATTCTTCAAGTTGGCTAGAGTTTGATCTTGAACCAATCCTTGCTCTTGCTACTCAACAACCCCTCCATGTTACTAAGCACCTTCTAAAAAGTAGATTTGCTAGGGAAAATTATTTTTTTGATCAACTCTCTCTTGTCTTGCTCGGCTAGAGCTATGGCCGAATGGGAGCTTGGTTATTTTCTCCAAGTTTCTTGAAAGCTCTAAGGTGAAGAATGATGAGAAATGGGTTGAATTAATCATCCAAGGCTACATATATTAAGCCTCCATGTGGCCATGGCCCACATCTCATGTGGTCGGCCACATGGCCTAATTTTTCCATGAAATTTCAACTTTCAACAAGTTCACTTTTGGCCCCAAATTTTTCATAATGAGTCTAACTTTCCTTAATCCGCTTTTAGCCCCAAGTTCCATAATTTCTCATGCCGACAAAATCATAACAATTCATGTTTTGAAATAAGTCGTAGCTAAAATCTCAGCTTCGTATCCCGGAATCCTCTTGTCCTTAGCTTTTCGCAACTAGTCCAGAATGTCCCGACGTACAAAAAGTGCGGGATATAACATCCTTCCCCCCTTTAGAACATTCGTCCTCGAATGTTCAATTAATCTTACAAGGTCTTATAAGGATCTCGGGGGGGGGGGGGGGGGGGGGGGCTATCATTATTACTATAGTTTGCAGTCTCAGCTACCACTTATTCCCCCTTCTCCACTTTCTCTTCAGGTATTCAAGTCCTCACTTCTCCGCTATTATTCTGCCATAGCACCTTAACACCCACCACATCTTCGGCACGCAATCTGCTTACCCTACGAACAATGCAATGAAGTCCAATACCTTCCGAGTTGGGCTTTTCCTTTTTATCGAATCTTGTTACACCTTTCGTGGGTAATGTCTTCAAGTATTTCTACATGTGAAATTCACTCTCCCTCGATAGCCTGCTAGTTTCGATTACCTTGCTTATTTCACCTTATAATTCCCTTTTATTCAACTTGTAGCATTCCAGGCACATCGCCCAGTGTCATTTCATTTTGTCGTATTCATTCCTTTCTGTGAGTGTTCACCTTTTAGGGGCGTATCATTTAAGACCTTCCACAATTTATTCCCGGTATTATCTCAATTAACCTCCTAACTTCAGCTTCCTTTGCCAGCTTTCGGATCTTATTGACTCGCCTTGGTTGGGAGCTTAACCGTAGCCCCCGGTACCCCATTCAGGATGTCGTAGGGTCGATTATCTCCATTTTACAATTGCTTCCTTCGCACTCGCTTCCCCCCTTTAGGGGTGTACTTATACTAATTCCCGATTATACTTTACCCCATGCTTATATTTCCAGCTTCAATCCGGCGGTGTTTTGATTCCGATATTCTGATCCTCTGACCTCTCACCTACTCGCTTTCTTCCCTTTCCAAATATCGTTGCATTCACACTTTCCAAATTTAACTTGCGATGAAACAACATCAGCTTACCTTGTAACATTTGCGCCAGCCATATACTGTCCCTTGCCTAAACTTCGTTACCCTGTCCACTTGATGCCTTCTCTATACCGCCACGTTGGTTACCGGAAGTCACATATCCACTAATATAACCATGACTGAAACACTATACACACGCATAGTCACTACCGTCTCACTTACAAAATATTTTCGAACACTATTCAAACTCACCCCGATTCCAAAGCCGTGATGCATCTTCTTTCTCTTTACCGATCTAATCTGCCTCGTTCTACGTGACTACTTAAGGTCTCGGCCCATTCCACACGCTCCACTTCCTTTGGACTACTTTAGCTTCTCATTTGGCTCTTACGCCTGAATTTGTGAAATTTTCAAAAACTTCCCAGGGGGGTTACCCATCATGAAATTTCCCTCACCCTAGAACGCTTAACTTTGAATCTTCGTCGGAATACAATGCTTTAATGCTGGTATAATCGCGTTCTCTTCACCGCATGACCTCTGTCACGTAATTTGGAGTAAAGTAAAGTCCCGACGGAGCCTCGACGCCCTCGTGACACAATTACGATTTTACCCTTCTTGATCCTCCGTATTCACTTTTCATCTACGGACACAACTACCTTCCGCCCTCGACTTCCAGATCCACTATAACGATGAACACACCTTAATTATCCCAATTTACGAATATTTGACTATCGACCCTTACATTCCGGCTTACCGCCATTATGTAACAATTACACATACGTAGAACAAATTCCAATGAATACTCGTATACCTGTGGACGAGCTGTCTCAAGCCTGATCTAGTAGGCTATAGAGCGAAGGGTACTCCTCCTCGTCATCCCTCTCGTCTGAATCCGAGGGATATAAGTGATCCGGCGACTCCTGGTTCACCGATGACCAGGATAAAGGGCTAGAATACGGCGTAACGCTCATCGAGAAGTTGGCGGAACATAGTGCTCCACCATGTGAGCGACCGGCACGATGTCGCGGAGCTCCTCTCCCGTGCCCCGCCCCCATACTCGGACGGATCCGCATCGTATCGCTTCTCTCGGGGATCCTCCTCACCGGGGGTCGCACTCGGAGGATCGTCGGGAGATCCTCCGAAGGATCGGGCCTCAATCGAATAGCTAGGCTCTTCTCGCTAGCCCTACCTCTTCTCTGGGGGTCAAACACTCTGGGGGGATCGTAGCGGGATCCTCTGAAGGGTCCGTCTCGATGGAATAACTGGGGCTCCTCCTTCTGGGCCCCGAAGCCTGAGGTCCTGAGGATACTCGTGTGGCCTTATTAGCACCCCCATCATCGAAACGGCCTCTTCATCTCCCCGTCAATATGTACCTACCGCAAGAAAGCGTCGTGGGTCTTCCCTAGACTGCCTCTATCGCACGATCTAAGACGAAGAAAGGTCATTAGTTCCTAAATGCCCCGCGGCCCCCCTCGTTTATAAGTGTGGCCGCCACACCATAAACAAGGCTCGCCGGACACGGTCTGTAGACATTCCGAGGACTAACCGCTCTGATACCACTTTTGTCACGACCCAACCCCGTAGGCCGTGACTGGTGCCCGAGCTAGGCACCTATACGTACTCATCAACCATAATCGTGCTGCTGTTAGCACAAGCATAGATAAAGGTATGAAAGACATATATCTATACATGCATAGATACATATATACATAACGGACATAAGCCGGTAAGGCTGCCAAAACATAAGAACACAAGCCGTACAAAATTCGCCCACAACCCACACGTTATGTCTCACTTCTAAGAGTCATAACAGAATCATATGACGGGACAGGGCCCCGCCGTACCCATGAACAACATGTATATACATAGCAGAAAAATCTGTACCAAAACTGTAGGCTCCGGATCAAAGGAGCTCTCCAACAGCAGAATGGACGCCTAAGCTGACGAATCACCGGAACGTCTATCTGTACCTGCGTGGCATGAAACGCAGCCCCCGAAGAAAGGGGGTCAGTACGGAAAATGTACTGAGTATGTAAAGCACGGAATAAAGTAAACAGAATCATAACCGAACTGGGGTTGACGGAACAAGTATGGTAACCGGAAAATCCGAAGATAGAAAATCGAAATACTTGCCTCTGAATCATATACCCTGTATATCAGTGTCATGTCATAATATCATTATACATGCATATCGTACCCGGCCCTCCAATGAGGGACTCGGTGAACAGAGTCACATATCATACCATATCCTTATAATAACACATCATCAGATTATCATATCATCAGATTGTCCAATCATCAAGTATAATATTATCAGATTATTATCATAATGTCACATCACATACCCTATACGGCCCATAATAGGACCCGCGGACGAACGTGGTCGCCCTCCCCGCTGGGCGCCACAACTCATCATACTTCGGAAGTTTTGTATATCCCCGATCACATCCTCCGTATCATATCACAACTCAGAATCATATCATATGTCAGAATCATATCAGAACTCATCATACTTCGTATAAAATCATATATCATAATCGATCATATTTCGTACGCTCATCATACTCTCGAAGCTCATCATACTTCATATTGTGCGCACGATAATAACCGGCCCGGACTCCTACAAGTGGAATAACAAAAATGTGCACGAGCAGAATCGTGGGATCTATATGCATTCACAACATTTGTACAGACTTAACAGAATCATCAAACAAATTATCATTTACAAGTCAATAGTCATAGTCATATCAAATCTCTTTCGGATATTATTCGGACACATATCAACTAAACTTTATTAACCATAGTTACGTACCAAAGTCATATGCAATGCAAATATTCACAAAGACTTAATAAATTAATCAAGTAATTCATTTCTTACAATTTAATCCAATAGTCGACCGCGTTTCTTCCGAATGCCACTCGGCACCTATCGAACCGAACCTTAAGGATCATAATTTCATATCGAATCGTATACACCATACTTTTCATTTCAGACTCATTAAGCAAATAGGTAATCATATTCGGGAATTCAGACGATAATCGCATTAAGTCTTTTTTTGGAAAATTGTTAAGTCTAAACATAGAAAAGTCTCGGGGCCCACGGACGAGCATCACTCCCGCCCGAGCCCACCTATGAAATTTGGGGAATATTATGTCTTATGGAATCACCTATGAAGGTTTCGGGCGATCCGAGCTCGTTTACGGAAGTTACGGGAGTTCGTAGTTACGGAACCTCTTTAAGGACACAATTCTTTTTAGGACATTTAAAACTCATTCATACTAAAACATAAGAACCTTGAATGGACTACATTAGGAGAGTTAACTTTAAGAAGAAAAGAAGAAGCACACATAAGCTCGGATCTTAAGAGTGGAGTCCCCGGAGGTTCGTAGGATATTCACCTTACATCTAAGACATGCCAAAGAAAAGAAGAGGAAGCCTTACATACCTTGGCTGCTCCTTATGCTAATCCAAACTCAGGCCTCGGCTCTCCAAAGTCTACACAACGTCAAGGAACATCAACCATTAGCCATAAGTATTTAGGAAATTCAACTCCAAACTATTTCTCAATTCTACCGAAAATTGGGCAGCAAGACCTCCCCCGTAAATACAACAACCCCCGAGAATTCAACTCGGCTAATTCTTCAACAACAATACCAACAACCATTTTAATAACATTAACAATTAATTCAAACGCATTACATCGCTAATAATTCTTCTTCACATTTTTCGACAACATGCCAATTATGTTCAATTCAAGTTCAAGTATTCAAAAACCATTCAAACAACATTCAAGAATACTTTAAGTAACTAGCACAATAATTCCAACTCTCCAACAAAAACACTACTCTTCCCAAAACTTCTCCAACCCAACAACACCACATGAACATGTTCCTTTCTTTCCAAATTCATAAGCTACACCACCGAACCACACTTTAACAACATTATTCTTACAAATTCAAGAAACTACATTAAGGTCACATTAAGCTTCAAATCAGTCCGCACGATTTCTAACTTCAACTTGGATCACTAACCTCCATTCCACGTTATAGAATTCATAAAGACGACAACCAAAATGCAAGATAACATTAATTCATTTTATGCACACCAAGCAGCCCCTATTCGGCTACTCCACAACATACAACATTCCATGAGTTTCATTCATTTTCTACACATCACAACAACACATAAACATGTTGAATTCAATTACCCTCCACTCCTACACAACACACACATATGCACGGCCACACATACATAGACGGCCACAACTTCAACTTCCATATTCCATGATTTTTCATTCATTTCCATACTCCACAATATATACAAATCATCTATAACATATGAAAAATAAGATTAAACCATACCTCTCTCACTTGATTCTTCAAGTTGGCTAGAGTTTGATCTTGAACCAATCCTTGTTCTTGCTACTTCAACAACCCGTCCATGTTACTAAGCACCTTCTAAAAAGGATATTTGCTAGGGAAAATTATTTTTTTGATCAACTCTCTCTTGTCTTGCTCGGCTAGGAGCTATGGCCGAATGGGAGCTTGGTTATTTTCTCCAAGTTTCTTGAAAGCTCTAAGGTGAAGAATGATGAGAAATGGGTTGAATTAATCATCCAAGGCTACATATATTAAGCCTCCATGTGGCCATGGCCCACATCTCATGTGGCCGGCCACATGGCCTAATTTTTCCATGAAATTTCAACTTTCAACAAGTCCACTTTTGGCCCCAAATTTTTCATAATGAGTCTAACTTTCCTTAATCCGCTTTTAGCCCCAAGTTCCATAATTTCTCATGCCGACAAAATCATAACAATTCATGTTTTGAAATAAGTCGTAGCTAAAATCTCAGCTTCGTATCCCGGAATCCTCTTGTCCTTAACTTTCCGCAACTAGTCCGGAATGTCCCGACGTACAAAAAGTGCGGGATATAACACTGAGGCTCTTTCATGCCCCTCTGAAGCAGGTGGAGTCTGAGAGGACTAAGATGGAACCTCATTCTGGGACTCGCTCTCATCTACCTTTGTAGGCAGTAGCCGTTCAGTCCTCCCACATGCCACTGTCTTGCCCTTTTGGGCTGCTGTAGGATTTCTCTTTATAGGCATTGCTAAAAACATAACGCACATGTAAGAAAAGAGAAATTCTTATATCATGACTCAATTGCACAATCTATGATGAAGAAGAAGGTCATTCATTCCTAAATGCCCGCAGCCACCTATTTATAAGTGTGGCGTGCTTC
The DNA here is from genome assembly GCF_029784015.1 of Lycium ferocissimum. NCBI lineage: Eukaryota > Viridiplantae > Streptophyta > Magnoliopsida > Solanales > Solanaceae > Lycium > Lycium ferocissimum. The sequence continues at coordinate 37,508,700 of NC_081347.1, read as the reverse complement.
AAGCCCATAAACAAGAATCTACTGCACACGGCTCGTAGACACACCCTAGACGAACTGCTCTGATACCACTTTTGTCACGACCCAATCAGAGGGCCATGATGGGCACCCAGAGCTAACTTACCGAGCACCTCTTAACACATCCTCATAATCATATCTAGGTGAGCCACATAGCTAACTCATAATTATCATGCACCAAATAACACGAATTCCATCGAACGTTGGCGCCTTTATATAAACATCACTAACTATGCACATACATATACACAAGCCGACAATGCCATCAAAATGATATACAACATATGAACCGACAAAACTGAGGGATATCTAGCTATACACATAGATCTACGAGCCTCTACGAAGAGTATGTAGTATCATAAAGATGGGACAGGATCCCGCCATGCCCCTATATGTACACAAAAAGAATAATACCAGCTAACGCAGCTCCGAATCAAATGGAGCACTTATATGCAATCACTAATGAAGCAGGCTAAGGGCCTGGTCTGTCTACCTGCGGGCATGAATGCAACGTTCACAAACAAAAGGACGTCAGTATGGATAATGTACTAAGTATGTAAATCATAAATAGTAACATGATGAAAGCATGAAGATAAAATAAGATAAAGAGTACAATTTATACCTTGTAATATCTCTTAAGACGATTACCATGCATACTTATCTTCTCTCTAATGAAAACATTTCATACATATACGTATAATGATACCATACCCGACCATGTCATAATCATCATCATCATTATATCTTTCCTTAGAGGCTCAACGACGATGAACAACATCAATGAGATCACGAGAACTTTGAGAATCGTGAGCTTTTAGCGTTTCTAGGAATTAGAACATTATGCATATCATAGATGGATTCACGACGAGGAAATCATGCCTTTAGAAAGAAGGGTTAGCCTTACATACCTTTACGTTTCCTTAACTACTTAACGCTTCTCCTTCTAAGCTCACATTCTACATTCAGGAGGATTCACACTAACGTCAAGTCTTAGAAATACTCATAAGTTGAAACTAGAATAATTAGTAAGCTAGAGGAAATTGGGTAGCACTTCCCCTATTCCATCTACTTCCACCATATTCCAAATCAACTCCCAAACAACAATGACAACTTTAATAATATCATGCTTAAGAGATTTTATTCAAATTATATCCAATATAACTCCAAAACTCATTCTCATAGTCAATTTATAACAACAACTTCATTACAACCCTTATACACTTGTGTACAACACTCCCTCATCATTATTATTACCTTTCATAGTAAGATTATACTCAAAACATTCTAACAATGATAACTCAAGTTAATTTACTGCTCACAATATCATCAAATCCACATTTGAACTTCCTCTTTCACTTTCTTTCCTCAATCAAGTTGGTCAACAACCATGCATTCTCAATAACATGAAATAGATATGAAAACTAACCTCTTATCACATAAGGATAAGCTTTGGATCAATTTGTCTCACTTGAGAGAAACCTCCAGTTCAAAACCAAAGGAATTCTTTGACTATACAAACCATAGTGAGTCTCCCAACACTTGGATCTCTTGATTTTCACCTTTCAATCCTTGATTTTATTTGGGATTGGTTAGATATGTTTAGGAGAAGGTTCTATAACTTTCATAGACTTGGGAAATGTTGGAAATGAACAAAAGTTAGTAAGGGTCGGGCATATAACTTAAAAAAATAGGTACTGACTCGAATTTACGGACCATAAAAATTATACGGTCCGTATAATCAGACCGTAAAATCCAACCAGTAACTTACCCCTTGTGGAATCAATTTATGGTGGAAGTCAGCTAGATATACAGTCCGTAAAAATTATACGGTCCGTATATCTGACCGTAAAACCCATTTTTTTCCGAAACATATTCTCGTCAATTTGTTTACCCCTTCATCCTTCCAATACTTACTAAACATAAACTTAACCATTTTTAACTATAAGATAAACTCGTCTAATCTCATTTAACCTTGGTATCTCCCGTATCCAAGGCTACAGCCACTAACACACGATGAATTTCAATGCATAAAACCACAGGCTGTAACAGGTACATGGACTTCGAGGGCCCTCCATAGGTCATGATCGCCGAGACGTGGAGGTATTCCGTCCGGGAGATACTGTAAAAAAGACAGCAGTTGCATTGCCCCACATTACATACTTCATTGCATTGCATCTTATTCTTCCATATGCTCCTTGTTGTGATGTTGATTCGTGATTGATTATTCTTCAGACTTGGTATAATTGGGTTTAGCTTCTATAACATAAGTTATGACTTGTTGTGATATGATTGGGATATACTGGTTCAGAATGGTTAGATTGACACTTGGCACAGTTGGGTCTAGATGCTATAACATAGGTGATGGCTTTTACTGTGGTTATGGATTCGTGTTGACTTGTACCTTATTGTTTTACGTATTTGTCTAGCTTTGTTGTCTTTATATACATTAGCTAGTCTTAGTCGGCCTATGATACCTGCCAGTACTTGTTGTTTGTACTGACCTGCACTTGTTGCATTCCTTTATGAATGCAGAGTACTAAGTGGTATCTACTTCTACCCTCGTGGCTGATATTCGAGGATTGTTGATTCGGTCTCTTTAGGGTGAGCATGAGGACGTTTGCTACCCGAAGACTCTTCCTATTATTTATGTCTTGCTTTCCATTCTGAGACATGATTTTGGGACCGCTTATGTAGTATTATTCAGACTTGTAGTATTAAAATTTAGATGCTCTTATATGACCAAACCACATACTGGGGTGGATTTCATTTACTTTCGCCCTTATTTATATTATATTTGTTAGACTTACGCTATTTTTCTTTCTTCTGATAATTTTTATAAATATAAAAGGTTGAGTTAAGTGTTCGCCTACTGAGGTGGGAAAGGTAGGTGCCAGCACAACTTAGTGGAATTGGGTCGTGACAATTGGGTATCAGAGCCCTAGGATACCCGATATATAATACAAGAGCGTATCTAGTAGAGTCTCATGGATCGGTACGATGAGCTCCGTATCTATCTGCGAGAGGCTTTAAGACATTTAGGAAACTTTCAATTCTTTCATTCTCTTGTGCGACTTCATTCAAATTGGTATCTAGTCAATTCCAATTGGTATCTGGACTTTCTTATCTTGATCACCACGGAGAGTGAAAACTCATCCTCAAATTCTTATGCGAATGGTCGATCTATGACGTGTTGTGGTATGGTACGAGATGTGTTATTCTGATTCAGACATGTGATCCAGTTTAGTCTCTAATTATGGCCTAAGAATTCTATTTTATGGAGTCACGATTAGACTCGATTGTTATGTGGAGTCGCGATTAGACTCCTTTATTGTAGGAGTTCGTGAGAAATGGGAAAGATAGTTCAGAGGGTTACATGGTCTCCATGTTTCAACGTTTGGATGCTCGGAAGTGACAAAGTGCATTGATGGCTTAATAATAGTGGGTTGCTCGGTAATACGATCGGTTTGACTTCAGCTTCGTCAAGGCTTTATGATGGTGTACGTGACACTGGTGTACCAATGGCGGGTCGATGATTCAGCAGCGGTAGAGTATTGGAGGTTGATATGTGAGGACAAGTTTAGGTTTGGTAATGACAATCGAATTTGGGCAAACTTATTGTGATCGCATGTAATAAAGAAAAGAAGCTGATAATAAGGATATGAAGGAATCTTTTGTGGAAAGCGTGTAGCGAAATGAGACTTCATAGAATACCTTAGACATGAGTACTTTTCGTGAGATAGGGAAAGGGAAAAATTGGTATTTGACATAGTGGTCAGGATAAGGTTGCAATTGATGCGAGGGCGAATTTCGTGTTCGATTCTGAAAGGTAAAGGGGGTTCGGCATGACAAAATGGTACCGATGGAAGGGGACGTCTGAGCTATGGTTATTAGGGAGTATTGAATATTGTTGAAATAATTAGGCATGGTTTGGTAACTGACGTACTTACATGTTCATGTGATATCTGAGGGATATGGTACTAAAATCTTGACATAAGCTCATTGATGTTAAAAGGACTACTCTATTATTAAGTGAATGCTATGGGCACATCATTTGATTGGTAAATTTGACTGGGTTGTAGACTTCTGAGGAGCTAGTAATCGACTGATAGAAATGACTTCAATTATGGGCGAATGGGATGAGTTAATGACTTGAGGAGTTACTGGTTGTGTCACTTAGATTTGAGGAGAAATATTGATATTGTTTTGTAGTTCGTTTGGCTTAGATGGATGATTAGTTTAGAGGATCGAGTAGATTTGTGTTTTTGTTGGTTGATAGTGATAAAAGTGATTTGAAATAAAATATGGGTACTGAAGAATTACGATGAGGCATCTTGCTATGGGGTTCAGGGGATTAAGGTTCGTAAGACTTGAGGTGAGGTAGTATGGGTGCTTGAGTCATGTTTGGATTGCGGGGGCATTATATTATAACCTTCAGTAAAAGGTGTGACCGATGAGGTTGATTGGTGTCTTCAAGGTTAAGGGCAGAAAGGAAATTGTTGAAACAAGAATTAGTGATGTGAGAGTTTGGTTGGGATTGTTCAGTGTAGAGTGGGCTTCAAAGTTTATGGATGAGTTGGTATGTTTAGTTGTGTCGTGGGATAATAGAGGTCAGTGGTTAATGAATGGAACTATTATCTATGCTGGGCCAGCTTAATAGTTGAGTACTCAGGAGGGTTAATCCGGTGTTACACCTAATGTTGGACTAAGGTTGGAAGCCGTGTATTCATTGTGTAAAATTGGCTAGATCCCTCTACTAGTGGAATTATTACTCGGCTTATTTGATCGAATAAAAAAGGATTGGCGTGCGAGTGGTTAGAGGTGTTCAGATTCGATAATTGAGGTAAGAGGTGATTCTTCGAGGGCTAGTAACGGTAAGGATTGGAGTAATGGATTAGCAAACATGGATACTTGAAATAGTTCATCAATGATGGGTTAACTGAGTTAAGTTCGGGATAACACTTTAGAAATTGAGTAAGGAAATTTGGCCAAGCTCGCTTCAGTAAGATACATGAGGATATTAGTAAGATTGGCGATGTAATACACCAGACTTGGGATTATGCTATACGCTGGATTTAGAGAGTGTTCAGTTTAGAGTTGTAAGCGTTAAGGAAACTCTAATGTGCAGAGTGTGTGGTATGATCCTATCTCCGGGATTGATTCATCTAGCTTGCAAGACTTATGATTATGTGGTATTCTATTGAGTGGATTCGAGGATTGATTACGGTATCGATGATCGTGAATTGATTAGAAATTAGGAAATTGACAAGTCCATAAAAGGTATAGTGATCGAGAGCTCAGAAGAATGAAATACATCTTCGGGATTACTTGGTCCGTATAGATAGTGGAGCGTTGTCCTGCATGTTTTAGATGAGTGTGATTGTTGAGTATGCTTAAAGAAAGAAATCTACAAGAATGGACTATGTGATATGACAGAGTCTCATAAGGATTTGTGATTAGCGATTAGTGGGAAACAAGTTTCAGGTAACCAACATGTTAAGGCTTATGGAAGTGGCTTGTGTGGTTCCCAGTTGAAAAAAAAAATTCAACATTTTGTAACACTCTTCAGTGGATGAGTTAGTGTGGTTTAAGGAAAAGGAATTGTGGAAATCCCTATTATGTGAAGGCCAGAGTAATATTTTCGAGATGCGACCATATTTGTGGTAGCGTGTTATGTTGCAAATAATATTGACTGGATAGCTTGGGTGAGCACTTTGGATATTAAGGACTTGGGAGTAATTATTTGAGATTTAGAGCGGCAGTTGTAAGATTGGATACTTTCAAAAAGTTTATAGGCATATCGAGGTGATACTATGAGAGGTTCGATGGTTAAATAATTATTATATGAGGCTTCAGGTGTTACACCTCGACACTTCGACATGACCGTATCCAGTATTCACCGTACTAATGGAGTATCATAAGGCGTCAACTCATGAAGTTTTGAAAAATAGTCATCATCCATGAATAAAGTACGTAATCAAGAAGTAAAGGATGAATTACGTCTCGTAAGTCACTAATCGGAAAAGACTATGAAATCGTTCGATCATAGTCATCATAGAAAATAGGGTATCTTTGCATCAACTCATCATGATAAAAACATGTCCATCGTTGTAGTCATCATAGCTTAATTACAAAACATAAACATGATCTCAAGGGTAACATATGCCCATATATATATATATGCGTGAGCTCTCATGGCAACAAAATGATATACAAATATAAAATAATGGATTCATGAGACCATATTACCCACACATACGTATCTACGATCCTCTACTAGAGTACTAGACATAAGGACGGGACACGACCTCGTCGTGCCCAAATATGTACACAAAATAATATCTCAAAATAGCACCTCCGGAGTAATGGAGTGCTCCACAGTAACCTCTCGATATTCCTATGCTATCACCTCCCCGTCCAGTCAAACTATTTTATATCCCGTCAAGAAAGGGACGTCAGTACGAACATTGTACTGAGTATGTAAGGCATAAACAATAATAATATATCAATGAAATAAGGAGACATCAAGTGAAGAACAAACCCACACCAATATGTTAAGATAGAAATAATGCATCGCTACTTACTTCATAAACATCGTCATATCATATCATGTACGCATTATCTATATAAGTCGCCCCATATAGGTACGGAGAGATTCATCATTTTTTAGCCCGCATCCGGGGTAAACATCTCATGCCGCCCACTAGTATTGTCTGCCTATGCCATCTAGACATGGTGTATATGTTGCCCGCCTTAGCGATGTCTGCCCGGCCATATAGGTACGGTGTAATATCATCATCATAGACTTATCATGAATCATGCATAAAAACTCACAGACAATTATAATCTATCGGGGGGGACGTAAGGTTGTAAACCCTCGATTCCATTATGGAGTTTCATAAGCATTCTGCCTCACCCTAAAGGAACTAGCATTATAAGGTGAGTGTAACACAATGAACAACATCAAATAATCATAATTAGGATCTTTAAACCTAGGCTCATCATCATCATTATCATACGCGCAATGTATCTCTTATCTCTATCTCATAAGAAGCTCTTCATCAACATAGGCTCATAATTTCGGAATGTAAGAAGGTCATGGAAAAATAGGAGGATTCATGTCATAGGAGTCATGCCTTTCTCCGAAGGACTAGCCTTACATACCTTTTTCTTTAGCTACTCTATCACTTGAACGTTCTCCTCCAATATTCACGTTTCTACCTTCAAGAAAGTTTGCACTAATATTAGATAATCGATAGCTTAAGCATACTTGACTAAAGCTAGAGAACATTGGGCAGCATCTCCTTTGTTTATACAACATTTCTCCATATCATATATCAACTCCCAAACGTCACTAACAATATTCATAACATCATATCCAACGATACTCATCAACCATACATTATTCGATCCCTCCTACTTCCATTTCAAGTTAGGGTCCGTTACCATGATCATAAACTACAACGTTCCATTCATTCTCATATAATGTTTCTCCCATGTTCTTAATATCATTTATAACATAATTATAATCACAACATATCAAGAATCATGATTCATATTAAGCTACTACTCAATAATGTCACTATTCTCATGTTTGTAATGCATTTTCTATTTCCTTCCATAATCCAAGTCTTTCAACCCCTCGATATTCTAAATAACATGAATTGATCATAAAACTTACCTTTGATAGTGTGGGAATGAGCTTTCTCACTTCCTTGAGCAAAACCCTAGCTCCACTTCCAAAGAGATTTCTTGTCTTGGATGAACCCTAGGGAGTTTCTTGCACTTGATTTCCTTGGTTTGATGAAGTTGATCCATAATTTCTTTTGGATTCTTGTAGAAAAAGTGTGGAGAGAGTTCTAGAGGGTTCTTGAGGTGTGGAGAGAAAATGAGAATGAAATAAATGAACTTGGGGTGCTCTTTTATAAAATAAAAATTTGTCCCGACATTATTATACGGACACTTATACGGTCCGTATAAGTGACCGTGAAATCGTCCCAACCACACTTCGATTTTGTAACCATTATACGGCACATTATACAGTCCGTATAAGTGACCGTATAATCCCATCAGTGATGGACCTTCACTGTAACGGTTATACGGACCGTATAATATTATACGGACTGTATAAATGGTCGTATAATCTGTCTTTTCTCCGATCTTGATCTCATCGCTTCGTTTGATCTCCAATCCTTATGGAACCTTCTTAGAACTTGTTTAACACTTCATTAACAGTCTAAGGGACGTTGAAACTCTTCTCTAAGGCATCATTTAGTCATCATTAGTTCGGTACTTTGGAAAACCTCTCCGAAACATATCGTATACTTTGCCTTTCTCGATGAACTCTCTTCTCTAGCCTCAAACGTCTTTGAAATCTCAATTAGGACCATTAAATATTATTTCTTACTTATAGAAACATCGTATACTTCGTACCCTACGTTAGTCCATTGATTGTGCAACGGCATGAATTTTTTCGAGGTGTAACAAGGACAAGCTTGGAACCAAAGGACATGACCATTATCAAGTATGATTAATGATAAATATCATGTATGGAGAGTTTTTGCTCTTCATTACCAAGCAAATCAAAGAAAATAAGTTTGTCAAAAATTTGAAAAAAGTTGGTAAAATTTTGGACAGAATTTTAGGTCAAATTTGGAGGGGTATATCTCCGGGTATATCAAGAGTTTTAAGGTGTTTAAAAGCCCAAAATGAAGTTCGTTAAGTCTAGTTTCCAATGCAACAAAACGTTCATCAATACGTCATTGGAGTAGGGAGTTATGGGTGTTTTAAAACGGACAGTACGCGAGGAATACGAATACGGAAATCCTGAACTCACTTAAAAGCTCACTTATGTGGTGACCCAAATTCTTGATCCGAGTTTGGCACCTATAAAAGGTCCCTCTACACTTCATTTTATTCATTTTTCTTCAACTCCACAACTCTCTAGAAATCTCCTAACTCTCCACACCCCTCTAGAATCTCCCACACTTCTTTCTCCATTATAAGAGTATTCTTGAAGGTTTTCCACCATTCCAAAATATTCTATACCATCACAAAAGAGGATCAAACTCCAAAACCCCAAGCTAATTCATGGAGAAGTATTGTTCTTGTCTCTACTTAATGTTGTGATGAATTTGGTCTTAGAAGAAGTTGAGTGGGGTGAAGTTCTTCTAGTGTAAGGTATGTTCTCCATCCTATTTCTTATGATTAAGTTGATTTGAAGGTTTGGCAAGTCCTATAAAAGAAGAGAATCATAACTACGCGAAGTTGCAAAGTATTAAAGTGAAGATGATGACTATGGAATGAATTTGAAAGGAGATTTTGGATTAATTTGAGATTAAATTATATATAATTCTTTGATTATGGTATTGTGGATATTGTTATGGTTGGTTGAGGAATTGGGAAAAACATCGTGTGGGATGTTTTATGGAGTATATTGGTGTTGATGATGATGTTGTTGATATTCGTATTGCTATTGTTGTTGTTTTGTTGGTATTATGATTTTGGGCTAGAGATATAAACAGGGGAGATGCTGCCCGAATTTTGGCAGATTTTAAAAGGAATTAAGTCGAAGGCTTAAGATAAGCATAGGACGATAAGTGTTATATCCCGTCTTTTTGCATAATCGAAAAATTCGAAATAATTGTGAATTATGAGAAAGAAGGTTATGTTTGAAATTTTCTTAGCATGTGTATGTCGGTTATGGAAATTTGAACGTGAAAGCACCGGAGAAGGCCTAAGGGCAAAATTGGAATTTCGGAAATTAGTTTCGGAAATTACAAAACAAGATTAGTAGTTAATTGGGCTCAAAAAAAAAATAAGAAATTAAGGCCCAAAGAGAAGGGGTGGCCGGCCAACTTAGGCCCAAGTCCACCAAAGTGATAAATATTTTCCATGTGCCAAATTATTCATTAAAGGATCATTTATTCACTAGAAGCTTCAAGAGAAATAAGTGAAGGAGAAAATCAAGAACAAGAGAAACAACAAAGGGGCCATTCGGCCAAGCTTGAGAAAAATCACCCTCCAAATCTTGATCCAAAAATAATTATCTTGTGATAATCCTACTAAATTCAAGGTCCTCTACAACTTGGTGCAATTGTTTTGGAAGGAAGAACACTTATTTCTTCAAGTTGGCAACTTGGTGAAGTAAAGAAGATTGTGGAAAAAGGTAAGAATTCATTCCTTTTATTATGTTATGAAGGTTTGTCTATGTTCTAGTATGTAGAAATAAGAAGAAAGTATGGAAATATAGAAGTTTGCAAAGTAAGTATGTAAGGTGGCATGTGGCCGTGTGTGTGTATGTGTGGTATACCTATGGTGAGTTGAATTTATGTTGTATTCTAGTTGTGAGTAAGGTGGAGTTCATATTGAGAATGAAAATTGAATGAGTTTAGTTGAAATTGGAAAAATAGGTAGTGGCCGTGTGTGTGTGTGCATGGTTGTGCATGGAAGTTATGTTGAATTTATGTTGTACTCTAGTTATGGATGTTATGAAATTTATATTGGAAATGAAAGTTGAATGAATTGTGTTGAATTGGAGAATATGGATGTTGGCCGTGGCTATGGGAGAATTGAAGGTAGTGATGAATTGTTTTGCTTGACATGTTGGATATGTTGTTATGATTCTTATAATCTAAACGGAGGAAAAATGATGTAAGTTTGTATCGATTTGGAAGTGTTGGAAGAATTATGGCCTTATGTTGGAAAGTTTGTATATTTTGTATACTTTGTATATATATATTGTAGAAATATTATGGAATGCTTCCGTGTGGTATTGTAATGATTTTGATGGTGATGGTTTGCAATTTGAAGTCGGAATGAAAGCGATTGCATTATGTAAGAAGAAGACTAGTTGTATTATATCGTGTTTTGTTGTAATTGTTGATATTGTTGATGTTGTTGCTGGTTTATTGTTGGTTATTCTGAGCCGAGATAAGTTCTCGGGGTGTCACATTTATAGGGGAGGTGCTGCCGAAATTTCGGTAGCCAAGTATAACCCAAAGATTAAAATGTTAACTTTCATGAATAGTAACTGGTAAAGATGACCATTTGCAGATTTTTGGCGAAACGGGAATCAAGGTTAGACGAGCGTAAGGCATAACGAAGGTATGTGAAGTCCTTCCTTTCCTTCTTATGGCATGTCTTAGCGGTATTAAGTTGAAGTCTAGGCCTCGGGAAAGGTTCTGTGCATCGAAATTCGAGTTCAATGTTGGTTACTATTCGTTCAAAGATAATTGAATTACTTTCTTTATTTTGTTGGACAAATGTTTAAACTTCCAAAACTTTCCCAAACGAACCCGGATTGTTTGAAACTTTCAGAGCTGCTTCCATAGGGTCTAAAGTTCGTAAAAATTTTGTACGCCACCTCGACTTGACCCGAGGTGGGCCCGCTAATTCCGAATCGGTTCCTATTGTCTTGCTAATTTGTTTGGGCAATAATTAAAGGAAACTTTTAGATACTTTTAATCCTCGATATGATGATGATTGTTTTGTTAATGATTCGTATGTGTGTAATGTTATGAGTTATGTGTATGTCTGACCGGGCTCGGAGTGCTGTGGTATATGTCCGCCCCCGAGGCCCGCGATATGCGACCCGGAGTGCTGTGGTATTTGTCCGCCTCCGAGGTACTATGATTATGCCATGATATGCAACCCGGGGAGCTGTGGTATATGTCCGCCCCCGAGGTATCGGAGTGCTGTGGTATATGTCCGCCTCCGAGTATCGTGGATAAGTGATCCGGGGTGCTGTGCATCCGTCCGCCCCGTATTTTGATGTGAGATATGATATTGGTGTGTGTGATTTGATCTGTGTTATTGTGTTTCTTTGATATGCGGTCGCGAAAGAAATATAAGTATGATCTGTATCAGTATTCTGTACGTTCTGCTCTCTGCATATAGGTATAATTTGTGTCAGTACTTTGTTCGTTCTGCACTCCTGACTCCGACCTCGATTCTGTCTGGTACACTTCTGTACCTCTGACTCCGATTATGGATCCGCCCGGTATATCTCAGTACTTCTGATTCTGATTTCGTCTGGTATGCCTTCTGCACCTTTGATTTTGACAAAATTTTGCCCACATACCTCCATACGCTTGACTCTAATTACGGTTTGTTGATTATACTTCTGTACATCGGTATTCGTGTATGATTTTATTTACAGTACTTCTGACTTTGCATACTCGGTACATTTTTCGTACTGACCCCCCCGTTCTTCGGGGTCGCGCTACATGCCCGCGTAGGTACGTGTGCACCGCGTGACACGCCGCCTTTAGGACTTCGGTTGTCGTGTCGAGGAGCTCCCTTCGATCCGGAGCTGACGCTTTTGGTATATATTTTCTGTTGTTCGTATGTTCTATATATATATGGTCATTTGGGTACGGCGGGGCCCTGTCCCGTCTTTTGATTCTGTTCTGTACGTTAGAGGTCTGCAGACATGTTTGTGGGATATGGGTTGTCACTGTTCGGTAAGTATGTGCGAGTTTGCGATTTTGTCTGATATAATAGCCCTAACGGCTTCTGTACAGGTTTCAGTATATATATATATGTATATATATGCATATGTATGTTCGAGCGATGCACCCTATATCGGTATGGGTTTAAATATGTTAAACGCATTAGCTAATTGGTATTGGATCTGTTAGGTAGGTACGTATGGGTGTCCAAGTAGGACACCAGTCGCGGCCCACGGGGTTGGGTCGTGACAAAAGTGGTATCAGAGCGGTCAGTCCTCGGAATGTCTGCAGGCCGTGTCTAGTAGAGTCTTGTTTATCGGTGTGTTGGGCCCCACATCTATAAACAGGAGGCTACAGGACATTTAGGATGTTATGTTACCCTTTCTTTGACTCTTAGATCGTGCGTTAGAGCTGTGTTATCAGGATGTTTTCCCGTTTGACGAACTGCTATGTTTTTCAGTGATGCCTCCGAAGAAGGCAACGGCCGCCCAGAAAGGCAAAACGGCAGTAGCAGAGACTAGTCGGGCGCCGAGAGTTACACGAGCCCGTGCTCGGACTACGCCGTGCGTACGCCGGTCGGAGGGTTCCGCCACTCCACCACCAGGGAATGCGGGAGCAGGTCCCTCAGCGCCCCCAGCTTCCCAGTCGGGTACTGAGGAAAGGACATTGAGGGAGGCCGTACAGTTATTGACGACGATAGTGGCTGGACAGGCTCGCGGACGCGGGCAGAGGGGCGATGATGATGACAGGCGTGATAGCCTGAGGGTCCGAGATTTCCTGACGTGTGGTCCCCCAGAGTTTTTCGGGTCTAAGCCCGACGAGGACCCGCATGATTTCATTCGACAGATGCAGCGCTCGTTGGGATTGGTCCGGGCTTCACCGACCGAGTCGGTCGAGCTTGCTGCGCATAGATTGCGGGATGTCGCCCTAAATTGGTATGAGTCCTGGGGGCTGTCCCGGGGTGAGAGTGCTCCCCCAGCCACGTGGGATGAATTTTCGGCTGCCTTCCTCCGCCACTTTCTACCACCAGAGCTGCGACGGGCGAGAGTTGATCGGTTTTTGCAGATCAAGCAGAGGGGTCGGAGTGTTCGAGAGTATAATTTGGAGTTTGACTCTCCGGCGATATGCGCGCGACGATTGTGGCGATATGGAAGACCGGATGCACCGGTATGTGATGGGGGCTGGACGATTATCGATTGATAAGCGTATGGCGATGGCATCGCGAACGGGTATGGACATCGCCGGTTACGATTATGCGCGGGGCATGGAGGACCGGCACGAGAGGATCGGTCGGGCGGAGATTATGGTCGAGCCGGCCCAAGGGCCGAACGATTAGCTAATGCGGAAAATTTCGAGGCGGGCGGTCTCGATCGAGTATCGAGCCGTTTCGCGACAAAAGTATACCCCCACAGTCCTCGGGTTGGAGACCAGATCATGCAGGGTACTCGGGGGCAGGCCAGAACCCCAGGGCTTCAGATTCGCAGATGGATAGAGATTTTAGTCGGACGAGGCCGCCTATACCTAGATGTCCTTATTGCAGGGGACGGCACTCTGGAGAATGTTATCGTGCCACAGGTGCCTGCTTTTCTTGTGGCCGTCAAGGCCACATTATGAGGGAATGTCCGTATAAAGATAGTCCGGATGGTGCAGTTCCGCCTAGTGGGTCGATTCTTTGGATTATCTCCTTCGCAACGCTATGCGCCCTACGGGGCAAGGTAGGCCAGCACCAGTAGCCCGTGGTACGGGCCGCGGCAGAGTTCCCAGTTCTGGCGACCCTTCGCACCGCACCTACGCTTTGACTAGCCGGCAGGACCCAGATGCGTCGCCAAATGTGGACCCAGGTATATTATTAATCCTTCTTGGAAAATATGTGTATCTGATTTGCACTGCGTTCCGGTTACCTATATTCTGTACCTCTGACCGTGATTCTGTATGCCACATTTTTGCGCCTCTGATTACGAAGAAGCTCTGTCTACTATACCTCTGTGCCTCTAAATCTGATCACGTTTCTGTTTGATGTACCTCTGTACGTCCGACTCTGATTACGGGTCTGTCTGATATGCTCCCGTGTGTACGCTCTGATCATGAATCCGTTTGATATAACGTATGATTACGATTCCCGTCGCCATACTTACGTACTTCGATTTCGGATACGACTTCATCGATATACCTTTGATCTTCTCGCTTCGATAGATATTCGTCACCCTACATCCGATTTAAAATCGTATGGACCGCTAGACTAATTAGGGTTTCGAATAGCCTCAATACCGTAATACTTGGAAGGTGATGGAAGGAGTCGAAGAATGAAGGTCCTTGTAAGTACTCGACCAAGAGCAAGTGTGTAGTTGAAAAAGGACCTCCCCTCGCTCATCTTGATCTACCATGAGGTGGAATTAACATTCGAGGACGAATGTTTTAAAGGGGGGGAGGATGTTATATCCCGTCTTTTTGCATAATCGGAAAATTCGAAATAATTGTGAATTATGAGAAAGAAGGTTATGTTTGAAATTTTCTTAGCATGTGTATGTCGGTTATGGAAATTTGAACGTGAAAACACCGGAGAAGGCCTAAGGGCAAAATTGGAATTTCGGAAATTAGTTTCGGAAATTACAAAACAAGATTAGTAGTTAATTGGGCTCAAAAAAAAAAAAAAGAAATTAAGGCCCAAAGAGAAGGGGTGGCCGGCCAACTTAGGCCCAAGTCCACCAAAGTGATAAATATTTTCCATGTGCCAAATTATTCATTAAAGGATCATTTATTCACTAGAAGCTTCAAGAGAAATAAGTGAAGGAGAAAATCAAGAACAAGAGAAACAACAAAGGGGCCATTCGGCCAAGCTTGGAGAAAAATCACCCCTCCAAATCTTGATCCAAAAATAATTATCTTGTGATAATCCTACTAAATTCAAGGTCCTCTACAACTTGGTGCAATTGTTTTGGAAGGAAGAACACTTATTTCTTCAAGTTGGCAACTTGGTGAAGTAAAGAAGATTGTGGAAAAAGGTAAGAATTCATTCCTTTTATTATGTTATGAAGGTTTGTCTATGTTCTAGTATGTAGAAATAAGAAGAAAGTATGGAAATATAGAAGTTTGCAAAGTAAGTATGTAAGGTGGCATGTGGCCGTGTGTGTGTATGTGTGGTATACCTATGGTGAGTTGAATTTATGTTGTATTCTAGTTGTGAGTAAGGTGGAGTTCATATTGAGAATGAAAATTGAATGAGTTTAGTTGAAATTGGAAAAATAGGTAGTGGCCGTGTGTGTGTGTGCATGGTTGTGCATGGAAGTTATGTTGAATTTATGTTGTACTCTAGTTATGGATGTTATGAAATTTATATTGGAAATGAAAGTTGAATGAATTGTGTTGAATTGGAGAATATGGATGTTGGCCGTGGCTATGGGAGAATTGAAGGTAGTGATGAATTGTTTTGCTTGACATGTTGGATATGTTGTTATGATTCTTATAATCTAAACGGAGGAAAAATGATGTAAGTTTGTATCGATTTGGAAGTGTTGGAAGAATTATGGCCTTATGTTGGAAAGTTTGTATATTTTGTATACTTTGTATATATATATTGTAGAAATATTATGGAATGCTTCCGTGTGGTATTGTAATGATTTTGATGGTGATGGTTTGCAATTTGAAGTCGGAATGAAAGCGATTGCATTATGTAAGAAGAAGACTAGTTGTATTATATCGTGTTTTGTTATAATTGTTGATATTGTTGATGTTGTTGCTGGTTTATTGTTGGTTATTACGAGCCGAGATAAGTTCTCGGGTGTCACATTTATAGGGGAGGTGCTGCCGAAATTTCGGTAGCCAAGTATAACCCAAAGATTAAAATGTTAACTTTCATGAATAGTAACTGGTAAGAGTGACCATTTGCAGTTTTTGGACGAAACGGGAATCAAGATTAGACGAGCGTAAGGCATAACGAAGGTATGTGAAGTCCTTCCTTTCCTTCTTATGGCATGTCTTAGCGGTATTAAGTTGAAGTCTGAGCCTCGGGAAAGGTCCTATGCATCGAAATTCGAGTTTAATCTTGGCTACTATTCATTCAGCATAATTGAATTACTTTCCTTCTATTTTGCTGAACAAATGTTTAAACTTCCAAAACTCTCCCAAACGAACCCGGATTACTTTGAAACTTTCAGAGCTGCTTCCATAGGGTCTAAAGTTCGTAAAAATTTTGTACGCCACCTCGACTTGACCCGAGGTGGGCCCGCTAATTCCGAATCGGTTCCTATTGTCTTGCTAATTTGTTTGGGCAATAATTAAAGGAAACTTTTAGATACTTTTAATCCTGATATGATGATTGTTTTGTTAATGATTCCTATGTGTGTAATGTTATGAGTTATGTGTATGTCTGACCGGGCTCGGGGTGCTGTGGTATATGTCCGCCCCCGAGGCCCGCGATATGCGACCCGGAGTGCTGTGGTATTTGTCCGCCTCCGAGGTACTGTGATTATGCCATGATACGCAACCCGGGGAGCTGTGGTATATGTCCGCCCCCGAGGTATCGGAGTGCTGTGGTATATGTCCGCCTCCGAGTATCGTGGATAAGTGATCCGGGGTGCTGTGGTATCTGTCCGCCCCCGGTATTTTGATGTGAGATATGATATTGGTGTGTGTGATTTGATCTGTGTTATTGTGTTTCTTTGATATGCGGTCGCGAAAGAAATATAAGTATGATGCGTATCGTGCTTTAGTACGTTCGTTCGCTCTCTTGCATATAGGTATAATTTGTGTCAGTACTTTGTTCGTTCTGCACTCCTGACTCCGACCTCGATTCTGTCTGGTACACTTCTGTACGTCTGACTCCGATTATGGATCCGCCCGGTATATCTCAGTACTTCTGATTCTGATTTCGTCTGGTATGCCTTCTGCACCTTTGATTTTGACAAAATTTTGCCCACATACCTCCGTACGCTTGACTCTAATTACGGTTTGTTGATTATACTTCTGTACATCGGTATTCGTGTATGATTTTATTTACAGTACTTCTGACTTTGCATACTCGGTACATTTTTCGTACTGACCCCCTGTTCTTCGGGGGCTGCGCTACATGCCCGCAGGTACAGGTGCACCGCGTGACACGCCGCCATTTTTAGGACTTCGGTTCTTTGTCCGAGGAGCTCCTTTGATCCGGAGCCGACGCTTTTGTATATATTTTCTCGTTGTTCGTATGTTCTATATATATGGTCATTTGGGTACGGCGGGGCCCCGTCCCGTCTTTTGATTACGTTCGTACGTTAGAGGTCCGCGCACATGTTTGTGGGATATGGGTTGTCAGCATTGTTCGGTAAGTATGTGCGAGTTTGCGATTTTGTACGATATAATAGCCCTAACGGCTTACGTACGGGTTTCGGTATATATATATATGTATATATATGCATATGTATGTTCGAGCGATGCACCTATATCGGTATGGGTTTAAATATGTTAAACGCATTAGCTAATTGGTATTGGATCCGTTAGGTAGGTACGTATGGGTGTCCAAGTAGGACACCAGTCGCGGCCCACGGGGTTGGGTCGTGACAATAAGCCTAACAGTGGTATGAATTCTCTTGAATGTAGATTTACGAGCTTGGAAGGATAAGCGTTAAGTAGTAGGAGACCAAAAAGGTATGTTAAGGCTAGTCCCTTTCTTTCTAAAGGCATGATTCCTTTCTTATGAAAAGGACATCAGTACGAACAATGTACTGTGTATGTAAGGCAATATGGTAAATATGGAAAGCATAAGAAGAAAGGATAACTATAATTGCTTGCCTCTTGAGGCGGAATCATGCATACTCATTGTTACCTTTAAATATCACATATACATACATAAGTACATTGCAATCAATAACATCATTAGCCCGCGTCCGGGGTAACCATCTCACGCCGCCCACTAGTGGTGCTGCCCGTGCCTTATAAGCACGGTGTAACAAGTTGCCCGCCTTAGCGTTGCTGCCCGGCCGTATAGGCGTGGTGTAATCTTACATATACATAAGCTAATGGATGCATGGGAGATTAAATAAAGCTATCAATCTATCGGATTGAAGTAAGGTCGGGAACCTCTGATTACATTATGGAACATCATCATTATAATGCCTCGCCTTGAAAGAACTAGTATCATGAGGCGAGGCAACAACAAGGAACAACATCAATGAATCATAAACATAGAATTCTCAAGCTCATGAAGGCATCATTATCATCATCACTATCATAGAACATATCTCATAAGAAGCTCTTAAGGATATTTAACTTTCATCATTAGGGATGTAAGAAGGTCATGGAAATATAGGGAAGAATTCACCATAACGGAGTCATGCCTTATGAAGAAAGGCGACTAGCCTCACGTACCTTTGTATCGCTTTAACTCTACCGTCTAATTGTTTGCCTTCCAAGCTCGCGATTCTACCTTCAAGAGAATTTGTACTAAGATTAGATAACCGGAAACATACTTAAGCTTAAGCTAAAGCAACTAAGGGCAAATAGGGATTTGGCGACATTTCCTTTGTTCCGACAACTTCCTCCATAAAATAAGACAACTCCCAAACATCAATAAGAACACCCACAATATCATAATCAATAGATTCTTCAAGTTAAACATTGTTTACTTCTCAAATCCACCTTAAAAATCATCCATAACTATAACTACAACACAACATCATATTTATTCTCCACCTAACACTTCCTTAACGTCATTTGTATTATTCACCAAGAACTATAATTCAAGTCAAGTCATTATTCAAGAATATCATTATTTCCATATTTGCACTTTATATTCTTTCGCATTCCATAATCCAAGTCTTTCAACCACTCAATATTCTTAATAATATGAATTAAACATAAAACTCACCTTTGATGATGTAGCAATTGACTTTGGATGAAAATACTTCACTTGAAGAAAACCCTACTTCAACACAAAAGGGCTTCTTGATCTCTACAAACCCTAGTGAGCATCCATACACTTAATTTTACTAATTCTTGGTGTTTAATCCATGACTTCCCTTGGATATATGATAATATGGTGTGAGGAATATTCTAGAGCTTTCAAGACTTAGAGAGAAAGTGAAATCTGAAAATTATGGGCAAGGGTCGTCTATTTATTGCTGACACCAGAAAATTCCAGAGAGGCGGTTCGACGGCTGGGTCGACAGGCCCATCGACGTGTCGACGGACCGTCGACTGGCTCCGTCGACTCACGCGTACAAATGCCTGATCGTAGAAACGCAGGGACGGTACACATCGATGGTCCGTCGACATATCAACGGCCTATCGACAGTGACTGGTGCCTGCAGAATTTTCCTGATTCAGTTCAGATTTCGCCGATTTGATCCGTTCAATTTATAGTCCCGTAAATTACCAGGAACACCTGCTGGTACATTTGTACACGGGGTAAGACACTCTCTGCCTTAACTTTCTCCAACAAGGTTTTCTCTCTCTCCTCAAGTGTCTTTGGAATCTTAATTAGAATCATTAAGTATCCCTTCTTACTTGTAGGGACACCATAAAAACCTTAACTTATGCTAGTCTTTTTGTTACACCTCAAAAAAAATTTCGTTAACGTACAGTGAATAGACTAACGAAGGGCACGAAGTATATGATGTCTTGGTAAGTAAGAAATAACATTTGATGATTCTATATGAGATTTCAAAGACATTCGAGGTAGGAGACGAAAGTTGTTAAGAAAGCAAGGTATATGTTGTGTGTCGGGTAAGATTTACGAGTATCGAATTAATGATGGCTTAATGATGTTTTGGAGAAGAGTTATAATGTCCCTTAGATTGGTATTGAGGTGTTAAACAAGTGTCAAGAAGGTTCCACAAGGATTGGAGGTCAAACGAGTCGACGAGAACGAACTTTGAAAAGCTGGGCATTATACGGCCCAACATACTGGACGTATGTTAGGCCGTATGTTGTGACCAGAATGGGTCCTTCACTGGACCAGATCTACGGCCATATATACGGCCAGTATGTTGGTCCGTAGAATCTGGTCGGAACAGCTTTTAAAATTTATATAAAGGACCAATCTCATTCCATTTATTTCATTCTTTCTCTCCACACTTCAAGAACATTCTAGAGAGCTCTCTACTCTTCATCCACAATAACTCAAGAGAGATTTGTGATCAACTTCATCAAACCAACAAAATTAAGTGTATGAAACTCATTGAAGTTCATCCAAGCCTAGGAATTTCAATGGGAGTGAACTAGGGTTTTGGTGCAAGAGAAGTATTTCCACTCAAGGCTTATTCCTACACTATCTAAGGTAAGTTTGATGATCTTTTCATTTAAGGTAATGAAAGGTTGAAAGACTTAGATTATGGAAGGAGATAGAAAATGAGTCACAAAGATGGGAATAATGAGATTTTGAGTAGTAGTTTGGAATGAGTCATGAATATTGATATGTTATGATTTTTAAGTATTCTATAAGTGAAATTTAGAATATGGGATAAGTATTATATGTGAGAAAACGCAATAGTGAACTATGACCATGATTATGGAGGAATTGAAGTGAAATTGTGAAATGTGGATAATGTAGATGAATGATGATTGTTGCTTATAATATTGTGAATGTTTTTATGGATGTTTGGGAGTTGATATGTTTTATGAGGAAAGTTGTATAAACAACGGAAATGCTGCCCAATTTTCACTAGCATTAGTAAGCACGTTCATATAATCGATTAGCTAATGTTGATGCAATTTCCCTTGAAGGTAGAAACGTGAGCATTGAAGGAGAACAATTAAGCGAGAGAATTGTTAAACGAAAGAGGTATGTAAGGCTAATCCTTTCCTTCTAAGGCATGACTCCTATGGCATGAATCTTCCTATTTTTCCATGATCTTCCAAAATAGCGGAAATTATGAGTCCATGACTATAAAGAGCTACACACACACATGATAAAGAAAAGAGATACGATACGAACATGATAATGATGATGATGAGTTTAAGTATAGAGAATCCTAGAGTAATATACGATGTCCATGAGGTTAGTGATCCAAAGGATGGTTCCATTGATGCTTTTCCTTGTGTACACTCACCTTAAAATGTTAGTCCCCTCAAGGTGAGACATAACGATTATGATCACTCCATAATGGAATCGGAGGTTCACGACCATATGTCACCCCGACATAGCCATAGTTGTCTTCAAGGTCTAATGTATGTTTTGGTGATAAATGTATAATGATGCTAAGTTATGATAAGGTCATGATATGCCTATGAGATGTATAATAATGTTAAGTTTATGATGAGTATATGACGATGCGATTCCACCGTGCCTAAACAGCCGGGCATGTCACCGCAAAGGCGGGCTGCGTACGATTCCACCGTGCCTAGATGGCCGTGCATGTCACCGCTAAGGCGGGCTGCTATGGTTACATCGAGCCTAGAGGGCCGGGCATGACACCACTAGTGGGCGGCGTATGATGTTTACACGGACGCGGGTTAACGATGATGATATATATATATATGATATGATGATACATGTACTACGATTATATATGATATATGTATGAAATGCATCCACTCTTAAAAGTTAAGCGAGTGTTATATCTTCATCTTATGTCTTATGATTTCTACGTTATGTTCATTTCATTCATGCCTTACATACTCGGTCAATGTTCGTCCGACGTCCGTTTTCTTTGGACGCTGTGTTTATGCCCACAGGTAGGCAGGGAGGTGATCCAGACTCATAGGAGCTACTAGCAAACTTTGAGAGCACCCCATTATTCCAGAGGTGCCTTTGATTTATTCTTTTGTGTATATATATGTTTTAGGCATGACGGGGTCCTGTCCCGTACATATGTCTAGTACTCTAGTAGATGCTTGTAGATACGTATGTGTGGGTAGTATGGTCTCACGATGTCCTTATTGTATGTGCATTATTTTGATAGCCGAAGGGCTTATGTATATAAAGGTAATTATGTTTCGAAGTGAAAAATGGTTTTTCCTATGATTTGAGTATAAGATTAATGAATGAACGCTTGATGAGTACGATGGGTAATGGTATGAGCGGTGCTCGGTGGTTAGCCCCGGGTACCCGTCATGGCCCCTAGTCGGGTCGTGACAAAAGTAGTATCAGAGCAGTTCAGTCCTAGGAAGTGTCTACGAGCCACACTAATAAACAGGAGGCTACAGGGCATTTAGGAAAAATGACCTTTCTTCTTCTTACGAGATCGTACGATAGAGCCGTGTATAAGATTTTCTCCTCCCTAATAGTGTGTTATGATTTCAGAGATGCCGCCAAAGGGAAAAGATACAGCTGCCCAGAAAGGCAAGGTTATGATGAAAAAGCGGGTAGAAAGGGAGCCGCTAATGAATGTAGAAGAGGGTGAATCACATAATGAGGCTCCATCTAATGCTTCTTCCACTCCGCCTAATTTAGAAGAACAAGAGGGAGCTTCAGCTCCAGCCCCTATGCCTCCAGTCCCTCTACCGGCTACTTCGGGTCAACAAGTGACCGAGGCTATTCATCTATTGACGCAGTTAGTTGCCGCCCAGGCACAACGACAGGGTTCGGGTTCAAGTGATAGGGCCGTTAGTACTAGAGCCCGTGATTTTATGAGTTTGAATCCTCCGGAGTTTTTCGGGTCAAAGCCGGATGAAGACCCGCAAAGTTTTATTGATGAAATGTTGAGAACATTGAAGATTATTCATGCCTCCAAAACTGAATCTGTGGAGTTGGCATCTTATAGACTCCGAGATGTGGCAGTATTATGGTACAATAATTGGATATCATCAAGAAAAGAGAATGCGCCTCCTCCCGTTTGGCAAGAATTTGTAGATGCCTTCATCCGCCACTATTTGCCACCCGAGGTCCGTCGAGCTAGAGCGGATAGATTTTTAAATTTGAAACAAGAAAATATGAGTGCTCGGGAGTATAGCCTTCAGTTTAATTTATTGGCTAGATATGCCCCGACTATGGTGGCCAACATGGGAGATAGGGTGCACAGGTTTGTGAGTGGCTTAAGGCCACATTTATTTAAGGATTGTTTGACGGCTTCATTACAAGACGGGATGGATATTTCCCGCATTCAAGCCCATAACCAGAATTTAGAAGGGCAAAAACATCCACAAATAGGTGATCGTGATATTGATAGAGGGCAAAGCAAGAGGGCCAGATCTATGGGGGCAGGTAGTGATTATAGAGGGGGATCGAGCCAATCATACCCTAGACACTCGAGCCGACAGACTAGTGCACCTCCACGATTTGCGGTGTAGGAGATTTGACCGCTCCATTCCGCAGGACGGGTCGAGTTCGAGAGCTTCAGGTTCCCGGTTTGGGGTGATTATAGTCGGAGAAACCACCGTTCACGATGTAGTCGGTGCGAAAATTACATTCGGGGCCATGTCGCCAGGGCACAGATGCTTGCTATGTTTGTGGACGGGGAAAGTGGGCACTTGATGCGTGATTGTCTCTCGAGGTATGGTAGAGGTGGGGTTCAGCCCACAAGATCAGCAACTGGTTCCTCTTCAATGCACCCGGTAGGGCGCGACTCCCGCATCCCGCGGGTCGAGGTAGAGGCAGAGGAGGAGCATCTACTTCAGGTGCCACTCAGCCTCATATGTATGCTTTAGCCGGACGACAGGATCTTGAGTCCTCCCCAGATATGGTTACAGGTATATTATAAGTATTTTCCCATGATGTGTATGCATTGGTAGATCCGGGTTCTACCCTATCTTATATTACTCCGTATGTTGCTATTCGTATTGGGGTGAAACACGAGACAATTAAACCTTTTGAGTTATCTACTCCGGTTGGTGATCCCGTAATAGCCAGACTAAAGCTGATTTAGTTGAGCTGGAAATGTCAGATTTCGATGTGATTATGGGTATGGATTAGTTGGCCTCATGTTATGCTAATGTTGATTACCGAATGGAAGTAGTTCAATTTCAATTTTCGGGAAAGCCCGTGCTTGAATGGAAGGGTAATACAGCATGTCACGACCCAATCTCGTAGGCCGTGACTAGCGTCCGAGCTGGACACTAATATACACCTGCTAACTATAATCGTTCACAACTAGCAAAATAAAGAACTTATATATAGAAAGGCATGACGTCGTCTCAAAACTGTCGCATATATATACATATCAAAACAATCTGTCTCCTGAGGAGTTACAACTTTCAACAGATAACATCGTATATAAGCCCGCAAGGCTATCATAATATAGGGGAATGTCCCAGCCATACACGTGCCGACAAGGCTATCATAGCACACAGCTTCCAAAATATGTATATATATATATATATCTACGCAAGCCGACAAGGCTGCCATTACACACAACATCCCGAAATACGTATATATACGCAAGCCGACAAGGCTGCCACTACGAATGGAGACGCCCCAAAACATAAGTCATACAGACAGAACTGGACAGTAACTATATATAACCCACACATATGTCTACAGACCTCTAAGAGTGACAACAGTAACATATGACGAGACAGGGCCCCGCCGTACCCCTGGCTAAGCATATATGTAAAACGAAAGGGTTTGTACCAAAAATATAGGCTCCGGAACAAGGGAGCACTCCAAGATAGCAGAATAGATATCCTAAGCTGGCGGATCACCAAAACGAGCGTCTGTACCTGCGGGCATGAAACACAAATTTCCGAAGAAAGGGGCTCGATTTAAATTTGTACTGCGTATATAAAGCATGAAATATAGTAAACAGGATTATAACCGAAATAAGAAGTACGTAAAAATGAGTACAATAACCATAATACCAAAATCCTTGCTTTTGAAACACAAATATCATATATCATATCCGGCCCATTATAGGACTCAGTGAACATGGTCGCCACCCCGTCTGTGGCGCCATAACACAAGATACTCCAAACACACGATAACTCCGTATCACGGCATAACTCCGTATCACAAAGATAACTCCGTATCACAAAGATAGCACCATAACACAAGATAACACCATAACACAAATATATAACACCATAATATATATATATATATATATATATACCGTACCCGGCCCTCTAGTGAGGGACTCGGTGAAAGATGTAATAACAGTATGCACGAGCAAAGTAGTGAATAACCATATGCATATAAATCATCTTTTGAGATTCAATAGGTAAGTAGACTAACCAACGCTCGAGTATCAGGATGATATCCATTTTAAGTACTCTTTGAACATCATGATGAACTATATCAAAATAAAACCTCAGGGATCATAGACATGTATCAAATTAATACGAAACAACTTATGAAAGTTATGGTCATTAGTTATTGTGAAGTCTTTCAAGAATAGGAACTTTTACGCATAGTTTACTATCTAATCATATAGAAACTCGAGGGCAGTGGCTCGACTATATTAAGAAGTCTAACATCAAGAAGTGAATAAGAATCATAAACATGCTCGGAACTTATGAATAGAGTTACCCCGAAGCTCATATCGTATCATACTTACATCTAGGACATGCCAAAAGAAAGAAGGGATAGGCTTTACATACCTTTAGCGTTTACTCGCAACACAACACGTATACGCTGCCCAATAGTGTTTCAACCTATATTAAGACGTTAAGAACTACGATTAAACTACGAAGAGATTAAAAACGTATCCTAACGTTAATAATTCCTTTCTAGATAATTAGGCGACGCTTCGCTTATATTCAAACTAACTACATACAACCAAGCCAACATCACTAATCATGTATTCAAGTATCAACCCGAGACTATCCAAACATGACTCGAGGACATTCCGGACAGCCCGTACAACACTCCAAAACAGCCCAACCAACACACAATACAACATATAATCTTCCAAGTTCAACAAGAATAACAACAACACATTTTCCTCTTCCAAATTCATGAACTATACCAACAACCACACGTTAACAATATTATTCACATAATTGCAAGAAACTTTACTAACAACATTTTAACCTCTACAACAGCCCACAAACAATTACAACTCCAACTTGAATCATTAAACCCTTCATTCTCATCATAATATCCATAACAACAACAGCAAAAATTCTAAGTAAAATTAATCCATCATTCCTACACAAAACGCCCATGCTTGACAAACTTTCCAACATCAACATATACATTTTTTTTACACATCCAATTCACATTTATATATGTTCACAACACATCCAAACTCACCCTAAAACATATAAGAAGTGATTAGTTCTTACCTTAGCACTTAATCCTTCAATCGGCCAGAATCTACAATTTGAAATAACACTTGTTCTTGTTGCCTTAACGAACACTTTCACTTCACAATTGTCCTTCCAATTCAGCTAGAACACCTTGAAAATTAATTAGGATCAAGATCACAAGCTTGCAAGAACATCAACCATGGCCGAGAGCCATGTTCTCTCTATCTCTAGGTTTTTTCAAGTTGGAAGATGAAGTATGACTTCATTAGTCATCAAATTTGCTATTTATATGAAGCCTAGGTGTTGGACAAATGTCCCACTCATGGCTTGAGCCAATCAAATTTGGCCAAGCCATGTGTGGGGCCCACACGGCCACTAATGGCCTATTAATAAAGTAATTAAGTTTTTTTAATCCCACTTAATAATTTAATCATGGTTAATTAGTCCCTAATCTCCAATAATATTTCTATACCAAATAAAATTTATAAGCAACTTGTGCATTAAAACAAAGTCGGAGGTTAAAAGTCTCTACCTCGGATCCCAAAATAGTCTTGTCCTTAAATTGTCGCGATTAGCTTACAATATCCCAATGTACAAAAATACGGGATATAACATCCTTCCCCCTTTAGAACATTTGTCCTCGAATGTTAAACTAGTCTCACCAGTCTTACGTGGATTTCGGGAGTCTCTTTTATAGCTATCACATATAGTTCATTTACCAATCAACATAATCAACGAGGAGTTTAGATTACCCGTAGGCATAGGAAACAAGTGAGGATATTTCTTCTTCATCTCCTCTTCGCCTTCCTAAGTCATCTCCTCCCCGTTATGGTTTCGCCACAATACTTTAACGAAGCCACGTCTTTAGTACGCAACCTTCTCACTTGACGATCCAGTATAGCTACAGGGGTCTCCTCGTAGGACAATTCCTCCGTTACCTGGATATCATCCACGGGGAATACTCTGGAAGGATCACCAATACATTTGCGAAGCATAGACACGTGAAACACTGGGTGTACTGCTTCCAAATCAGATGGTAGGTCTAATTCATAGGCAACCTTGCCTACCTTACGGATAATCTGATAAGGCCCAATATACCTCGGGCTGAGCTTCCCCTTCTTGTGGAATCTCATTACACCCTTCATGGGTGACAACTTCAAGAATACCCAATCACCAATCTGGAATTCTAAATGTCGACGTCTATTATCTGCATATGACTTCTGTCGACTCTGAGCTGCTAATAACCTTTCCCGAATAAGTTTTACCTTATCAATGGCTTGCTGAATCATATCTGGGCCGATTAGCTTAGTCTCCCCAACATCAAACCAGCCAATAGGTGACCTGTACTTCCTGCCATACAAAGCCTCATACGGTGCCATCTGGATGCTAGAATGGTAGCTATTATTATAGGCAAACTCAATAAGTGGCAGATGATCATCCCAGCTGCCTCTGAAGTCAATGACATATGCCCGCAATATATCTCCTAGCGTCTGAATGGTACGCTCGGCCTATCCGTCAGTCTGAGGGTGAAATGCTGTACTAAGACTCACCTGTGTCCCCAATCCTTCCTGGAATGATCTCCAGAAGTTAGCTGTAAACTGAGCACCTCTGTCAGATATAATAGATGTGGGAACTCCGTGAAGTCTCACTATCTCTTTAATATATAATTTTGCTTAGTCCTCAGCTGAATAGGTAGTTCTGACTGGAAGAAAATGGACTGATTTTGTCAGCCTATCTACAATAACCCATATGGAATCATACTTCCGTGGTGTGCGAGGTAAACCTGTAATGAAATCCATATTAATTGCTTCCCACTTCCAAGTCAGAATCTCCATCTCCTGTAGTAATCCACCAGGCTTCTGATGCTCGATCTTAACCTGTTGGCAATTTGGGCACTGAGCAACAAACTCGCTATGTCCCTCTTCATGCCATCCCACCAATACAAACATCCGAGGTCATGATACATTTTTGTTGACCCCGATGAATAGAATAACGGCATAATGTGCCTCTCCCATGACCTGTTGCCGCAGCCCTGCAACCTCAGGTACACATAATCTGCCTGCATATCGTAGTACTCCATCAGGTGTGACCTCGAATGGGACCTTCTATTTTTGAAGGGCTACATCTCTATGTAGTACCAGAACAGGGTCCTCGTACTGACGTCGCTTTACCTCTTCCATGATGGAGGATTCAGCAACTCCTCGGACAGAAACCCCAGTATCAGCCAAACGGACTCCAGGACTAGCTAGCTGATAAATCTCACGAACTATTTCTTTCCTTTCTTGTTGCACGTCCGTCAAGCTGCCCATTGACTTACGGCTAAGTGCATCTGTTACAACATTTGCTTTCCCAGGATGGTATAGAATATCGACATCATAATCCTTCAAAGAACTCTAGCCACCTTCTCTGCCACAAATTCAACTCCTTCTGCTTAAAGATATACTGGAGGCTTTTGTGATCTGTATAAATATCAACATGCACGCCATATAGATAATGACTCCATATCTTCAAAGCGTGAATCACCGCTCGCTAATTCCGCATCATGAGTAGGATAATTTCTTTCATGCTTCCCGAGTCGTCGAGAGGCATAGGCTATAACTCGCCGTGTTTGCATTAATACACAACCTAGCCCAACACCGGAAGCATCACAATAAATGACATAACCATCTGGTCCCTCAGGAAGAGTCAAAACTGGAGCTGTATTCAACTTCTCTTTCATCAACTGGAAGCTTCGTTCACAAGCATCGTCCACCGGAACTTAGTCGCCTTTTCCGAGTTAGCCTTGTTAAAGGCGCCGAAATCGAAGCAAACTTCTCCACAGATCTCCTGTAATGTCCTGCTAGCCCCAGAAAACTACGTACCTCAGTAGGTGTCGTAGGTCTAGGCCAAGTCTTTACGGCCTCAATCTTCTGTGTATCCACCCGAATACCATCAGCTCCAATAATATGCCCCAAGAATGCTACTGAAGTCAACCAGAATTCACATTTAGAGAACTTAGCATACAATTTCTGGTGCTGGAGCACCCCAAGTACCGTTCTCAGATGATCCGCATGCTCCTCCTCCGATCGTGAATAGACCGAATATCATCAATAAATACAATCACGAACATATCTAGAAATGGCCTCGAATACTCGGTTCATCGTATCCATAAACACCGCTGAGCATTGGTCACCCCAAAAGACATCACCCTAAACTCATAGTGCCCGTACCAGTCCCGAATGCGCCTTTTGGAATATCTCGCCTCTCTAACCCGCACTGTGATAGCCTCGACCGCAGTCTATCTTTGAAAAGCACTTAGCACCCCGCAACCGGTCAAATAAATCATCAATCCCGGGGAGGGATATCTATTCTTTATGGTCACCTTGTTCAATCGCCTATAATCAATACACATCCTCGCCGACCCATCCTTCTTTCTCACGAACAATACTGGTGCTCCCCAAGGCGATGTGCTGGGCCTAATGAAGCCCTTCTCTAATAAATCCTCACCGCTCCTTCGCTTCTTTCCCGATTCTGCAGGTGCCATTCTGGAAGGAGGAATAGATATAGGTTGAGAATCTGGCAACATGTCTATAGTGAACTCTATCTCCCGCTCAGGGGGAAGATGTTACACCCCGTACTTTGTACGTTGGAATATTCCGAGTTAATTGCAAAAAGTTAGGGACAAAATGATTTCGGGACTCGAGATAGAGATTTCCAACCATGACCTTGTTTAAGACCTTAGTTACTTATGATTTTGGTTGACATGGAATATTAAGGAAACATTTGGGGCCAAAAAGGAATTAAGGGAACTTGAGAATTATGGAAACTAAGGGGCCAAAGTGGACGGCTATGTAGTTGTGGACCATGGCCACATGGTTTTATTTTACTTGGACACTTAAAAAGATGACTAAGTCATCTTTCTCTCTATTCTATCCGTAGAGAAATCAAGAAGATTGGAGAAGAGAAAAGAAGAGCAAACACGGCCATGGAAGTGGAAAATTGAAGGCCAAAGTTCTTCATCAAAAAATTATTTTCTTCCATGTTTTCTACCCTTGGGAAGGTGCTTATTAGCATGGAATGATTGTTGGAGCTTGCAAAGCACCCTTTCATGCAAGTTGAGGCCTAGCCGTGGTGAAGAAGTAAAGAGAAGGAGGTAAGATTTTATCCTTATTTTCTTATATTATGGATGGTTTGTGTGTGTTGTGAAGTGTGGAAATGATGGAAGTGATGAATATGTGGATTTTGTAAGGGAGCCGCATGTATATATGTGTGTAGCCGTGCATGTTTGTGGTGTGTTAGGCGTGATTAGTCAATTGTATTTAGCTTGTTGTGTGTTGTTGTAATGTATTGAAATGAATGAGAATCATGGAAATATAGAAGTTGAAGTGTAGTCGTGTATATGTATGGGTGGCCGAGCATATGTGTGTGTTGTGTAGGAATGGAGAGTAATTGAATTCAACACGTTTATGTGTTGTTGTGATGTGTAGAAGGTGAATGAAACTTATGGAATGTTGCTTATTGTGTTGGCCGAAAATAGGGGGCTGCTTGGTGTGCATGAAATGAATTAATGTTATCTTGTATTTTGGTTGTCGTCGACATGAATTCTATGACATAAAATGAAGGTTAATGATCCAAGTTGAAGCTATGATTGTTGTGGGTTGTTTTGTAGGTAAATATGATTTTTATATGTTCTTTTACAATTGTGAAGATCATGTTGTGATGTATGGGATTGTGGATGAAGCGTATGAATTTGAAGGAAAGAAATGTGTTGTTGATTGTTTGCTTGTATTTAGAGGGATTCGGTGGCATGATACATTGGATGGGCTGATTTGAATGTTTTGCGAATGGTTTGGAATGCTCTTAAATCGTAATTGAATGGCCTCGGATTGATACTTGAATGTAGAATCAATGATGTTGACTTGATTGCATAAGGTTCAATTGAATGAATGGAATGTTGTTGAACTACGGGAAAGGGATTATCAATGATAGAATGCGTTTGAAATTATTTATTAATGTTGTTGAAATTGTTGTTGGTTCGGTTGTTGTCGATAATTGGCCGAGTTAAATTCTCGGGGTTGATGGATTTATAAGGGAAATGCTTGCCCAAAATTTCGTAGAAAAAGTAATGGTTTGGAATTAGATTCTTTAGCGCGTAGGACTAATGTTCGATGCCTATCGATGTTATCAGTAGATGTTGAGTGTACCGAGGTTTGAGTTCGGATTAGCCTAGAGGCAAACCAGGTATGTGAAGCTTACCCTTCTTTTCTTTTTTGGCATGTCTTAGACGAAATTAAGGTATGACATAATTTGTGCCTCGGGTAATTCCATTCGTAAATTTCGTATGTTTGTGAATCGTATTTGCTTGTCTTTCGTTGGCATCCTTAGTATGGTCGTCGTGGTTTGTATGTCTTTGATATGGTTGGGTTTGAAATATTGTGTAAGCGATTCGTATAAGTTCCTTGATGTTCGTATCCTTGACGTAGTTGAGTTATGACCCTTATGTCTTTTATAGGATTAAACTTTCAAGGTTTCAAAAGAGTTCTATTTTCAAAAGAATTTTGTTTTCAAAGGAGACTTGTTCTTAAACGACTTCGAAACTACGAACGTCCGTAACTTTTGCATACGACCTCGAAACGCCCCAAAACATAATATGTAAGTTCATAAGACATCACTCTCCCCTACCCCTCGTAGTCGGGCTCGGACGGGGGTCGGCACCCGTCCGTGGGGCCCGCGGCTTTTCTATGCTACCTTTATGGATTTTTCGACAAATTTAATATTTTCTTCACTATGATTATTTATTTTTCTGTCGAGTTGGAAATAAGGATTTTACGCCTATGATTTTGACGCGTAACAACGGTTTCTAAAGTTCGGTTTGACATGCCCCGAGCGAGATTCGGGAGAAAACTTGATTTGACTATGGTTTTGGATTTTCAAAAAAAAAAAAAAGGTTCGTTCAGATCATTCGGTTGAGTCTGTGATGATGTCTGATATGCGTGTGGTTACTTACGATGCGCCGTGCGTACGTGTTACCTCTTTCACCGGATCCCGGCCGTATATGATCGTGCGCACTATGATATACTCGGTGTTATCTTTGTGTTACGGTTCCCGAGACCTCGCCATAGGGCCGGGTTCCGTTTATGGAGTTATCTTTGTGATATGGCTTATGATGTGTTGTGATGATGTGTTGTGTTCGGGAATTCGAGATTTGAAACTTCCGGTGTTATCTTTGTGTTGTGGCGCCGATAGGTGGCGACCACGTTCGTCCGCCGGTCCTATGGACCGCATCCGATATGTGATGATGTGTGATGAGTTTGTTCCCCGATGATGAGTTTGATCACCGATGATGAGGCGAGATCCCACATCGGTTACTTGTCATTCCATATGACACGCATTACGATGCGTTCGGTATGAGTATGCATGATTTGTGTGTCGGATGTAAGTACTTAGATAGTTGGGTTATTACGACTTCACTTTCTGTACTTCCTACTTTGGTTATGTTCTCGTTTGATGTATGCTATGCTTTACATGCTCAGTACATATTTCGTACTGACCCCCTTTCTTCGGAGGCTGCGTTTCATGCCACGCAGGTACCCATAGACGAGTAGGTGATGTTAGCGAAGATGCTCCACCGGATTGGCGAGCTCCATTTCCTCGGAGTCCGCCGAGTTCGAGTGCTTTCGTATGGTGTTCGAGGTTATGATAGAGACTTTGCGACATGGTGTCGAGTGTATGATATGTCGGGTCTGTTTGTAAGTCGGCTATGTAAGCCGGTGTGTTTGTATGCATTATGCTACCGATGTGTTTGGCAAGCGGCTATATAAGCCGAAGTTCATTATGCCTTACATTACGCTTTTCATACGAATGCGCATTTTATTTGGTTTGAAAAAAAAAAAAAACGAAAGGCATGTTTATTTTCTCGAAGAACTTTCATATCGTGTGTATGTTATGTTTTGTGGGCCCAAAGTGGTCATGAGTGTTACGTTAGTCGGCCGGGTTCGCTCGGCCCTAGGTAAGGGTCGGGTGCCCATCATACCCTATCGGAAATTAGGTGTGACAAAGTGGTATCGAGCATGTCCGTCCTAGGGGTTGTCCGCAAAGTCGTGTCCGGTAGAGTCTTGTTTATGGTGTGTTGCGCGCCACATTTATAAACGACAGGAGGCTACGGGGCATTTAGGATGGTTACTCTTCTTTCATATCTGAGATCGTGCCATAGAGCCAAGTCATAGGAGATGGGACTCCTTACCCTGATTTGTGATTGCAGTTGAAGAATGACGCTGATAGAAGGAAGTGATTGATGATGTTGGAAGTCACGAAGTACGCAGGTAAGCAAAGGTATGAAGATGTATGTTGGGAAAGATATTGAAGTTGCGATCGAAGTACGAGTTGAAGCCTAAAGGGGGAAAGTAAACAAGAAAATGTAACAGGTGTCGTTTGAGTTGGGCATACGGGGTATGTTTATAATTTGTGTATTGTTGTTGATATTGGGAGCCCTGTGAGGCATTGTTGGTATTTCCTGCGTGCAGGGTTTTGAGGTAGTAAGAAATATAAAGGAAACTCCCGAAATTTTTCCAGAAATGGAAAGAGAATAAGATGGGTGTTTGTAATACGACTTGAAAGGTCGTGCCGATAGTAAGAGTGAGATTAAGACAAGAGTAAGAAGGAAAAGTTTAATCCGAGATTCTTGTGATGTTTTGCGGGACTAGTTGAACATTCGAGGACGAATGTTCTAAAGGGGGAAAGGATGTTACACCCCGTACTTTGTACGTTGGAATATTCCGAGTTAATTGCAAAAAGTTAGGGACAAAATGATTTCGGACTCGAGATAGAGATTTCCAACCATGACCTTGTTTAAGACCTTAGTTACTTATGATTTTGGTTGACATGGAATATTAAGGAAACATTTGGGGCCAAAAAGGAATTAAGGGAACTTGAGAATTATGGAAACTAAGGGGCCAAAGTGGACGGCTATGTAGTTGTGGACCATGGCCACATGGTTTTATTTTACTTGGACACTTAAAAAGATGACTAAGTCATCTTTCTCTCTATTCTATCCGTAGAGAAATCAAGAAGATTGGAGAAGAGAAAAGAAGAGCAAACACGGCCATGGAAGTGGAAAATTGAAGGCCAAAGTTCTTCATCAAAAAATTATTTTCTTCCATGTTTTCTACCCTTGGGAAGGTGCTTATTAGCATGGAATGATTGTTGGAGCTTGCAAAGCACCCTTTCATGCAAGTTGAGGCCTAGCCGTGGTGAAGAAGTAAAGAGAAGGAGGTAAGATTTTATCCTTATTTTCTTATATTATGGATGGTTTGTGTGTGTTGTGAAGTGTGGAAATGATGGAAGTGATGAATATGTGGATTTTGTAAGGGAGCCGTGTGTATATATGTGTGTAGCCGTGCATGTTTGTGGTGTGTTAGGCGTGATTAGTCAATTGTATTTAGCTTGTTGTGTGTTGTTGTAATGTATTGAAATGAATGAGAATCATGGAAATATAGAAGTTGAAGTGTAGTCGTGTATATGTATGGGTGGCCGAGCATATGTGTGTGTTGTGTAGGAATGGAGAGTAATTGAATTCAACACGTTTATGTGTTGTTGTGATGTGTAGAAGGTGAATGAAACTTATGGAATGTTGCTTATTGTGTTGGCCGAAAATAGGGGGCTGCTTGGTGTGCATGAAATGAATTAATGTTATCTTGTATTTTGGTTGTCGTCGACATGAATTCTATGACATAAAATGAAGGTTAATGATCCAAGTTGAAGCTATGATTGTTGTGGGTTGTTTTGTAGGTAAATATGATTTTTATATGTTCTTTTACAATTGTGAAGATCATGTTGTGATGTATGGGATTGTGGATGAAGCGTATGAATTTGAAGGAAAGAAATGTGTTGTTGATTGTTTGCTTGTATTTAGAGGGATTCGGTGGCATGATACATTGGATGGGCTGATTTGAATGTTTTGCGAATGGTTTGGAATGCTCTTAAATCGTAATTGAATGGCCTCGGATTGATACTTGAATGTAGAATCAATGATGTTGACTTGATTGCATAAGGTTCAATTGAATGAATGGAATGTTGTTGAACTACGGGGAAAGGGATTATCAATGATAGAATGCGTTTGAAATTATTTATTAATGTTGTTGAAATTGTTGTTGGTTCGGTTGTTGTCGATAATTGGCGAGTTAAATTCTCGGGGTTGATGGATTTATAAGGGAAATGCTGCCCAAAATTCTGTAGAAAAAGTAATGGTTTGGAATTAGATTCTTTAGCGCGTAGGACTAATGTTCGATGCCTATCGATGTTATTGTAGATGTTGAGCAGCCGAGGTTTGAGTTCGGATTAGCCTAGGAGGCAAACCAGGTATGTGAAGCTTACCCTTCTTTTCTTTTTGGCATGTCTTAGACGAAATTAAGGTATGACATAATTTGTGCCTCGGGGTAATTCCATTCGTAAATTTCGTGTATGTTTGTGAATCGTATTTGCTTGTCTTTGTTGGCATCCTTAGTATGGTCGTTTGTGGTTTGTATGTCTTTGATATGGTTGGGTTTGAAATATTGTGTAAGCGATTCGTATAAGTTCCTTGATGTTCGTATCCTTGACGTAGTTGAGTTATGACCCTTATGTCTTTTATAGGATTAAACTTTCAAGGTTTCAAAAGAGTTCTATTTTCAAAAGAATTTTGTTTTCAAAGGAGACTTGTTCTTAAACGACTTCGAAACTACGAACGTCCGTAACTTTTGCATACGACCTCGAAACGCCCCAAAACATAATATGTAAGTTCATAAGACATCACTCTCCCCTACCCCTCGTAGTCGGGCTCGGACGGGGGTCGGCACCCGTCCGTGGGGCCCGCGGCTTTTCTATGCTACCTTTATGGATTTTTCGACAAATTTAATATTTTCTTCACTATGATTATTTATTTTTCTGTCGAGTTGGAAATAAGGATTTTACGCCTATGATTTTGACGCGTAACAACGGTTTCTAAAGTTCGGTTTGACATGCCCCGAGCGAGATTCGGGAGAAAACTTGATTTGACTATGGTTTTGGATTTTCAAAAAAAAAAGAAGGTTCGTTCAGATCATTCGGTTGAGTCTGTGATGATGTCTGATATGCGTGTGGTTACTTACGATCTGCTCGTGCGTCTGTGTTACCTCTTTCACCGGATCCCGGGCCGGTATATGATCGTGCGCACTATGATATACTCGGTGTTATCTTTGTGTTACGGTTCCCCCGAGACCTCGCCATAGGGCCGGGTTCCGTTTATGGAGTTATGCTGTGATATGGCTTATGATGTGTTGTGATGATGTGTTGTGTTCGGGAATTCGGAGATTTGAAACTTCTGGTGTTATGCTGTGTTGTGGCGCCAGATAGGGTGGCGACCACGTTCTGTCCGCCGGTCCCATGGACCGCATCGATATGTGATGATGTGTGATGAGTTTGTTCCCCGATGATGAGTTTGATCACCGATGATGAGGCAGATCCCACATCGGTTACTGTCATTCCATATGACAGATTACGATGCGTTCGGTATGAGTATGCATGATTTGTGTGTCGGATGTAAGTACTTAGATAGTTGGGTTATTACGACTTCACTTTCTGTACTTCCTACTTTGGTTATGTTCTCGTTTGATGTATGCTATGCTTTACATGCTCAGTACATATTTCGTACTGACCCCCTTTCTTCGGGGGCTGCGTTTCATGCCACGCAGGTACCCATAGACGAGTAGGTGATGTTAGCAGAAGATGCTCCAGCTGGATTGGCGAGCTCCATTTCCTCCGGAGTGCTGCCGAGTCGGAGTGCTGTCGTATGGTGTTCGAGGTTATGATAGAGACTTTGCAGACAGTGTCGAGTGTATGATATGTCGGGTCTGTTTGTAAGCGGCTATGTAAGCCGGTGTGTTTGTATGCATTATGCTACCGATGTGTTTGGCAAGCGGCTATATAAGCCGAAGTTCTGTTATGCCTTACATTACAGTTTTCATACGAATGCAGATTTTATTTGGTTTGGAAAAAAAAAAAAAAAAACGAAAGGCATGTTTATTTTCTGAAGAACTTTCATATCGTGTGTATGTTATGTTTTGTGGGCCCAGTGTGGTCATGAGTGTTACGTTAGTCAGCGGGTTCGCTCGGCCCTAGGTAAGGGTCGGGTGCCCATCATACCCTATCGGAAATTAGGGTGTGACAAAGTGGTATCAGAGCAGGTCTGTCCTAGGGGTTGTCTGCAAAGTCGTGTCCAGTAGAGTCTTGTTTATGGTGTGTTGCGCGCCACATTTATAAA
Organism: Lycium ferocissimum; assembly: GCF_029784015.1. NCBI lineage: Eukaryota > Viridiplantae > Streptophyta > Magnoliopsida > Solanales > Solanaceae > Lycium > Lycium ferocissimum. Next base: position 37,470,882 of record NC_081347.1, on the reverse strand, counting down.
CAGGAGGCTACGGGGCATTTAGGATGGTTACTCTTCTTTCATATCTGAGATCGTGCCATAGAGCCAAGTCATAGGAGATGGGACTCCTTACCCTGATTTGTGATTGCAGTTGAAGAATGACGCCGATAGAAGGAAGTGATTGATGATGTTGGAAGTCACGAAGTACGCAGGTAAGTAAAGGTATGAAGATGTATGTTGGGAAAGATATTGAAGTTGCGATCGAAGTACGAGTTGAAGCCTAAAGGGGGAAAGTAAACAAGAAAATGTAACAGGTGTCGTTTGAGTTGGGCATACGGGGTATGTTTATAATTTGTGTATTGTTGTTGATATTGGGAGCCCTGTGAGGCATTGTTGGTATTTCCTGCGTGCAGGTTTTGAGGTAGTAAGAAATATAAAGGAAACTCTGCCGAAATTTTTCCAGAAATGGAAAGAGAATAAGATGGGTGTTTGTAATACGACTTGAAAGGTCGTGCCGATAGTAAGAGTGAGATTAAGACAAGAGTAAGAAGGAAAAGTTTAATCCGAGATTCTTGTGATGTTTTGCGGGACTAGTTGAACATTCGAGGACGAATGTTCTAAAGGGGGAAAGGATGTTACACCCCGTACTTTGTACGTTGGAATATTCCGAGTTAATTGCAAAAAGTTAGGGACAAAATGATTTCGGGACTCGAGATAGAGATTTCCAACCATGACCTTGTTTAAGACCTTAGTTACTTATGATTTTGGTTGACATGGAATATTAAGGAAACATTTGGGGCCAAAAAGGAATTAAGGGAACTTGAGAATTATGGAAACTAAGGGGCCAAAGTGGACGGCTATGTAGTTGTGGACCATGGCCACATGGTTTTATTTTACTTGGACACTTAAAAAGATGACTAAGTCATCTTTCTCTCTATTCTATCCGTAGAGAAATCAAGAAGATTGGAGAAGAGAAAAGAAGAGCAAACACGGCCATGGAAGTGGAAAATTGAAGGCCAAAGTTCTTCATCAAAAAATTATTTTCTTCCATGTTTTCTACCCTTGGGAAGGTGCTTATTAGCATGGAATGATTGTTGGAGCTTGCAAAGCACCCTTTCATGCAAGTTGAGGCCTAGCCGTGGTGAAGAAGTAAAGAGAAGGAGGTAAGATTTTATCCTTATTTTCTTATATTATGGATGGTTTGTGTGTGTTGTGAAGTGTGGAAATGATGGAAGTGATGAATATGTGGATTTTGTAAGGGAGCCGTGTGTATATATGTGTGTAGCCGTGCATGTTTGTGGTGTGTTAGGCGTGATTAGTCAATTGTATTTAGCTTGTTGTGTGTTGTTGTAATGTATTGAAATGAATGAGAATCATGGAAATATAGAAGTTGAAGTGTAGTCGTGTATATGTATGGGTGGCCGAGCATATGTGTGTGTTGTGTAGGAATGGAGAGTAATTGAATTCAACACGTTTATGTGTTGTTGTGATGTGTAGAAGGTGAATGAAACTTATGGAATGTTGCTTATTGTGTTGGCCGAAAATAGGGGGCTGCTTGGTGTGCATGAAATGAATTAATGTTATCTTGTATTTTGGTTGTCGTCGACATGAATTCTATGACATAAAATGAAGGTTAATGATCCAAGTTGAAGCTATGATTGTTGTGGGTTGTTTTGTAGGTAAATATGATTTTTATATGTTCTTTTACAATTGTGAAGATCATGTTGTGATGTATGGGATTGTGGATGAAGCGTATGAATTTGAAGGAAAGAAATGTGTTGTTGATTGTTTGCTTGTATTTAGAGGGATTCGGTGGCATGATACATTGGATGGGCTGATTTGAATGTTTTGCGAATGGTTTGGAATGCTCTTAAATCGTAATTGAATGGCCTCGGATTGATACTTGAATGTAGAATCAATGATGTTGACTTGATTGCATAAGGTTCAATTGAATGAATGGAATGTTGTTGAACTACGGGGAAAGGGATTATCAATGATAGAATGCGTTTGAAATTATTTATTAATGTTGTTGAAATTGTTGTTGGTTCGGTTGTTGTCGATAATTGGCCGAGTTAAATTCTCGGGGTTGATGGATTTATAAGGGAAATGCTTTGCCCAAAATTCGTAGAAAAAGTAATGGTTTGGAATTAGATTCTTTAGCGCGTAGGACTAATGTTCGATGCCTATCGATGTTATTGTAGATGTTGAGCGTACCGAGGTTTGAGTTCGGATTAGCCTAGAGGCAAACCAGGTATGTGAAGCTTACCCTTCTTTTCTTTTTGGCATGTCTTAGATGAAATTAAGGTATGACATAATTTGTGCCTCGGGGTAATTCCATTCGTAAATTTCGGGTATGTTTGTGAATCGTATTTGCTTGTCTTTGTTGGCATCCTTAGTATGGTCAGGCTGTGGTTTGTATGTCTTTGATATGGTTGGGTTTGAAATATTGTGTAAGCGATTCGTATAAGTTCCTTGATGTTCGTATCCTTGACGTAGTTGAGTTATGACCCTTATGTCTTTTATAGGATTAAACTTTCAAGGTTTCAAAAGAGTTCTATTTTCAAAAGAATTTTGTTTTCAAAGGAGACTTGTTCTTAAACGACTTCGAAACTACGAACGTCCGTAACTTTTGCATACGACCTCGAAACGCCCCAAAACATAATATGTAAGTTCATAAGACATCACTCTCCCCTACCCCTCGTAGTCGGGCTTTTTATTTTCTTCACTATGATTATTTATTTTTGTTACACATTTGAATATTTCCGAGCTAATGGCGGGAAGTTAAGGACAAGGTTATAAAATTTTCTTAGAATGCATAAGTGGCGTATTCATTTCTAGTGGCATGGAATATTAAGGAAAAATTTCGGGTTAAAAATTAATTATGGAAAGTTAAGAGTTCATGAAATTAAAGGTTAAGGTGGAGTGGGCCATAGGGCCACATGTTTTATTATTTATGGAAGTATAAGGTGATAATTTAATCATCTTTGTCATTTTCATGCAAGAAGTTTGAAGAAACTTGGAGGGAAAGAAAAAGAAATTTCTAGAGTATTGGAGAAAAGAAAAATGAAAAAAAAAAAAAAAAAGAAGAGCACATGATCAGCCATGTGCACATATATTTATATATATATGTGTATAAGATGACAATTAAGTCATCTTAATCAATTGGGACTCCTAGAAATTTCAAGAAAAGAAAAGAAAAGGAGAAGGAGAAAAACGGCTAAGGAGGGAGGGGCTGGCCGAAACCAGCCCCTTGAGTTTGGTCTTGGAAAAATATTTTCTTCATGTCACTCTACTAATTGGAAGGCTCTCTATCATGTGGAGTGGTTGTTGGAAGAAGTAGATCATTTGTTTGCTACATACAACCATAGTTGAGAATGAAGAAGGCAAGTAGAAAAGGTAAGATTCAATCCTCTTTTACATGTTCTATGGATGCTTTGGACGAGTTATAATGCATGGAAATGAATGAAAATCATGGAAGGTTGTATATTGTTGTGTGGCCGTGTATATGTGCCTTGGTGTAGGTATGAAGAACAAATTCTATTTAGTGTAATTTGGTTGTTGTGCATGTTTGTGTGTTGTTGTGATGTGTAGAAAACGAATGAAACTCATGAAGTGTTGAAGTTGTCATTCATGGCCGAATGGTGGCTGCTTGTTGAAGGAAAAATGAATCAAATTTAATTAGTGTTCTTGGCTATTGTTGTTGAGAATTGTATGGTGAGAATAGGAGTTTAATAACCTATGTTGAAGATGTAGAACCATGTGGGCTGATTTGGAGTTCTATGTGATTTTAATACGCTTTCTTGAATTCATGGAAGTAATGTTATAGATGTGTAGAATTGTTGATATAGTTTATGAGGTGAAAGAAAGAATTAAGTCGCTATTGTTTTTGTTGAAATCGGAAGGTGTTGGATGAAGTAGTATGTAGATTGAGTTGTTGGAACGTTATGTATATTGAATCAAAATGAATTGAATATGAATTGAATGTTGTTTGTAAGATCGTTGGCATTGTTGTTGACATTGTGGCCGAGTTCCATTCTCGGGTTGTTGTTGATTGAAATCGGCCAAGTTAAACTTGGTGGCATGGTATATTTACAGGGGAAATGCTGCCAAAATTTCGGTAACCAAGTTCATTTAAGAATCCAACTCAAAAGGCTTCTAATCAAGGTTTGGTAAACATGACCAAATTGTGGATTTTGGCGAGTTTGCAACGTGGATTTGGAGTAGCAGAAGGAGCAGAAAGAGGTATGTAAGACTTTATTTCCTTTCTTTGGCATGTCTTAGACGTGTAGGCTTGATTTCGCGCCTCGGGGACTTTCCTAACTCTAGAAATCCGTGGTTGAAATTTTCTACTATTCACTCAGTAGAATTGAACCCAAAGCTCATGAATAGTGAAAGGAAGATCTACACCCCCTAGAACTTGCAAGAGTAAAACTCGATTACCCTAAGACTTCCCTAAGTAAAATCACGGAACGTATTACATGTAAGTTGTGTACGCCGCCTCATTCGACCGAGGCGGGCCCACTATTCCCGGATTCCCTCTTATTGTTTCATTAAGTTTATTTCCGTACTATAATCAATGAAGGGTTTTGATCATCACTCCGACTACAAAACAATAACTATTTTAATTAAACCCTTGACCCCAAAGCATGATTTTCCTTACTAAAAGTCTACAAGTGTTTTTCAAAATACTCATTTTTCTTCAAAAACCAAGTTTTGCAATATTGAAAGCCTTAAAGACTAAGACAACGATTATGGTTCTATGATGATAATGATGATGCTAGAGATGAGAAAAAGGTATGATGACCTGTTTTCCTAAGATTCCAAAGTACACGAAATACTGTCTTGTGACCCTATTCTACGTTGTTCATGATGTTGCTTTTCGTTGATAGTCTCGCCTTAAAATACTCGTTCCTTCAAGGTGAGACAAGGCGATCCCGGTCAATCCATAATGTAATCGGAGGTTACCGACCTTACGTCACTCCGATAGACATATGACTTTCCTTGGGCTCCCATGCATGCTATTTATATGATAATGTATATAATATTTGATATTGATGAATGTTTATGATACATAATATTGTTGACTGTATATGTGGGGAATGGGGAGGGCAACCGTGTCCACCGATTCACCGTGGCTTATCATCCGGACGCGGGATGCCGGACGCGGGATTTATGGGAGAGCCGTACGCGGCGTACGTTCGTGATATATATATTTGTATATAATATGATATACTTGGGACACTGTTGGGGAGGGGGGGGGGAGAGCCGATGAAATCGGCGTCTCAGAATCGTGAGCAAAAAGCACCGTTTTCCGAAAAGTATCTCGTTTTCTATGTACAAAAAAAAAAAAAATAAAAACACCGTGTTCAGAAAAAGGAAAAGCTAGGCATGCATGGCCTCCGCCCTGAGTGGCACACACGGGTACAGGTTACTCCTTTATCCTATGATACTGTCTATGTTTCCATATAGTTATTACTCTGCACAGGTTACCGTTTTACTCGTGATATGCTCTACAGCTCTTACTGTGTTGTTACTGTTCATGTCTTACATACTCAGTACATTGCTCGTACTGACCCCTCTTCTTCGGGGGCTGCGTTCATGCCGCGCAGGTACACCCAGACGGATCGAAGTTAATATAGAAGATGTACCAGCGAAGTTGGCGAGCTCCATTTGCCCGGAGTGTAGCCGAGTCGAGTACACGTGCCGGAGTTCCGATTACGGTTAGAGACTTTGCGGACGGTCGTGGGTTTCGGAGTCGGTTGTACTACGATACAAGTTACGTATAGTTACATATTTTATTTGATTCCAAAGCAACAAAGGTTTATTTCGGCGACCTTTATTATGTATACTTGACGTAGAGCTTTCAAAAAAAAAAAAAATTAGTACGTAGAAAGAGTCAGTGGGTTCGCTCGGCTCCGCCACGGGGTCGGGTGCCCATCACACCCTAGTGAGATCGGGGTGTGACAAAGTGGTATCAGAGCAGGTCGGTCCAAGGGTTGTCTGCAAAGTCGTGTCCGGTAGAGTCCCGTTTATGGTGTGAAGCCGGCCACATTTATAAACGAGGAGGCTACGGGCATTTAGGAATTGTTGACCTTCTTTCTCGTCATTAGATCGTGCGATAGAGCCAAGTCATAGGAAGTAAGATTCATCATATTAATCGTCGATTTCCGTAGGCGCCCAGTATCGGCGGAAAAAGGCGAGAAATGATATGGAAAGTCAGGAAAGGTAAGATTGGACCGATATACTTGTTCTGTTACGTGGAGCTGGGCGCCAGACAGGAACTAGCTATACAAGCAGGCGGAAGATGGACATCAGGAATTAAAAAGGGCAAAACGGTCATTGTAGAAGAAAGGACGTATTACGAAGATATCTCGGAAGTTGTAAAGTTTTGATTGGCTTCAGATCGAGTAGTAAAGGCCATGTGAGAAAGTGGACGCAAAGATATCAGCGTTAAGACACCGAATTTTAGTGAAGTTTCGAAGTTAAGCGTGCTCAGGTGGGAGCAATTTCAGGATGGGTGACCCCCTGGGAAGTACGCGAGAAATTCGATATATCCAGACCTAAGAGACAAATGAGAAGTTAGAATAGCCTAAGGGAAACTAGAGTATATGGGATGGTTGGAGATCACAAGAAGACGAGTAGAACGAGGCAAACTTGCTTGGTAAAGAGACCGGAATAGCGGCACGGCCCTAGAATTAGGATAGGCTTGAACAGCGTTTGGACGTATTTTGTGGGCTAGTTAATGGTAGTTATATATATATATATATAAGAAGGTGTAGGATATCCTAAATATGATTGTATCGGCGGACATGTGAATTCCAGCAACCGAGGTTACGGTACAAAAGGCATTAATCGAGTAAGGGTACCGAAGTTCGAGTGATAGCAAGAGTAAATGGTATAAGTGTTGCCACATAAGCTGTTATTATTCCACTGTAGGTTGGGATTGGGAATGAGGATATGAGACGAAGTATAAATGGATGATGGTATAGGTGCGCCCCAAAAGGGGGGAAGCAGGTGAGAGAAATGTAAGGATGAAATAAAGACAGTTGATATGGTAGTGTGCTTGATATGAACACTTGAGCTACCGAGGAGACCCTTTACTGAAGGGAATTAGTAAGGTCGGGGGAAACCGACAATGAGTAGATAGAAGTTCGGATAATGCTTAAGGTAATATGAGAAGTTCGCACAAACTTTGAGTGGTGCGACGCCAGAAAATGGACGTATATGAAGAGAAAGAGTATGACAAAGAGAACAGTATTGGATAGCTTAAGAGCTAATATGAAGGATGGAAATAGCTTTGAAAAGGGAGCTCCCCCGAGGTGTTTATGCGACCCTGTAAGACTAGTTGAACATTCGAGGACGAATGTTCCAAAAGGGGGGAAGGATGTTACACCTCGCATTTTTGCACATTTGAATATTCCGAGCTAATGGCGGGAAGTTAAGGACAAGGTTATAAAATTTTCTCTAGAATGCATAAGTGGCGTATTCATTTCTAGTGGCATGGAATATTAAGGAAAAATTTCGGGTTAAAAATTAATTATGGAAAGTTAAGAGTTCATGAAATTAAAGGTTAAGGTGGAGTGGGCCATAGGGCCACATGTTTTATTATTTATGGAAGTATAAGGTGATAATTTAATCATCTTTGTCATTTTCATGCAAGAAGTTTGAAGAAACTTGGAGGGAAAGAAAAAGAAATTTCTAGAGTATTGGAGAAAAGAAAAATGAAAAAAAAAAAAAAAAAGAGCACATGATCAGCCATGTGCACATATATTTATATATATATGTGTATAAGATGACAATTAAGTCATCTTAATCAATTGGGACTCCTAGAAATTTCAAGAAAAGAAAAGAAAAGGGAGAAGGAGAAAAACGGCTAAGGAGGGGGGGGGCGGCGAAACCAGCCCCTTGAGTTTGGTCTTGGAAAAAATATTTTCTTCATGTCACTCTACTAATTGGAAGGCTCTCTATCATGTGGAGTGGTTGTTGGAAGAAGTAGATCATTTGTTTGCTACATACAACCATAGTTGAGAATGAAGAAGGCAAGTAGAAAAGGTAAGATTCAATCCTCTTTTACATGTTCTATGGATGCTTTGGACGAGTTATAATGCATGGAAATGAATGAAAATCATGGAAGGTTGTATATTGTTGTGTGGCCGTGTATATGTGCCTTGGTGTAGGTATGAAGAACAAATTCTATTTAGTGTAATTTGGTTGTTGTGCATGTTTGTGTGTTGTTGTGATGTGTAGAAAACGAATGAAACTCATGAAGTGTTGAAGTTGTCATTCATGGCCGAATGGTGGCTGCTTGTTGAAGGAAAAATGAATCAAATTTAATTAGTGTTCTTGGCTATTGTTGTTGAGAATTGTATGGTGAGAATAGGAGTTTAATAACCTATGTTGAAGATGTAGAACCATGTGGGCTGATTTGGAGTTCTATGTGATTTTAATACGCTTTCTTGAATTCATGGAAGTAATGTTATAGATGTGTAGAATTGTTGATATAGTTTATGAGGTGAAAGAAAGAATTAAGTCGCTATTGTTTTTGTTGAAATCGGAAGGTGTTGGATGAAGTAGTATGTAGATTGAGTTGTTGGAACGTTATGTATATTGAATCAAAATGAATTGAATATGAATTGAATGTTGTTTGTAAGATCGTTGGCATTGTTGTTGACATTGTGGCCGAGTTCCATTCTCGGGTTGTTGTTGATTGAAATCGGCCAAGTTAAACTTGGTGGCATGGTATATTTACAGGGGAAATGCTGCCAAAATTTCGGTAGCCAAGTTCATTTAAGAATCCAACTCAAAAGGCTTCTAATCAAGGTTTGGTAAACATGACCAAATTGTGGATTTTGGCGAGTTTGCAACGTGGATTTGGAGTAGCAGAAGGAGCAGAAAGAGGTATGTAAGACTTTATTTCCTTTCTTTGGCATGTCTTAGACGTGTAGGCTTGATTTCGCGCCTCGGGGACTTTCCTAACTCTAGAAATCCGTGGTTGAAATTTTCTACTATTCACTCAGTAGAATTGAACCCAAAGCTCATGAATAGTGAAAGGAAGATCTACACCCCCTAGAACTTGCAAGAGTAAAACTCGATTACCCTAAGACTTCCCTAAGTAAAATCACGGAACGTATTACATGTAAGTTGTGTACGCCGCCTCATTCGACCGAGGCGGGCCCACTATTCCCGGATTCCCTCTTATTGTTTCATTAAGTTTATTTCCGTACTATAATCAATGAAGGGTTTTGATCATCACTCCGACTACAAAACAATAACTATTTTAATTAAACCCTTGACCCCAAAGCATGATTTTCCTTACTAAAAGTCTACAAGTGTTTTTCAAAATACTCATTTTTCTTCAAAAACCAAGTTTTGCAATATTGAAAGCCTTAAAGACTAAGACAACGATTATGGTTCTATGATGATAATGATGATGCTAGAGATGAGAAAAAGGTATGATGACCGTTTTTCCTAAGGTTCCAAAGTACACGAAATACTGTCTTGTGACCCTATTCTACGTTGTTCATGATGTTGCTTTTCGTTGATAGTCTCGCCTTAAAATACTCGTTCCTTCAAGGTGAGACAAGGCGATCCCGGTCAATCCATAATGTAATCGGAGGTTACCGACCTTACGTCACTCCGATAGACATATGACTTTCCTTGGGCTCCCATGCATGCTATTTATATGATAATGTATATAATATTTGATATTGATGAATGTTTATGATACATAATATTGTTGACTGTATATGTGGGGAATGGGGAGGGCAACTGTGTCCACCTGATTCAGCTGGCTTATCATCCCGGACGCGGGATGCCCGGACGCGGGATTTATGGGAGAGCCGTACGCGGCGTCTGTTCTGTGATATATATATTTGTATATAATATGATATACTTGGGACACTGTTGGGGAGGGGGGTGGGAGAGCCGATGAAATCGGCGTCTGTAACTGTGAGCAAAAAGCACCGTTTTCCGAAAAGTATCTGTTTTCTATGTACAAAAAAAAAAAAAAAAAAAAACACCGTGTTCAGAAAAAGGAAAAGCTAGGCATGCATGGCCTCCGCCCTGAGTGGCACACACGGGTACAGGTTACTCCTTTATCCTATGATACTGTCTATGTTTCCATATAGTTATTACTCTGCACAGGTTACCGTTTTACACGTGATATGCTCTACAACTCTTACTATGTTGTTACTGTTCATGTCTTGCATACTCAGTACATTGCTCGTACTGACCCCTCTTCTTCGGGGGCTGCGTTCATGCCGCGCAGGTGCACCCAGACGGATCGAAGTTAATATAGAAGATGTTCCAGCGAAGTTGGCAAGCTCCATTTAGCTCCGGAGTGTAGCCGAGTCGAGTACACGTGCCGGGAGTTCCGATTACGGTTAGAGACTTTGCGGACGGTCGTGGGTTTCGGGAGTCGGTTGTACTACGATACAAGTTCGTATAGTTACATATTTTATTTGATTCCAAAGCAACAAAGGTTTATTTCAAAGAAATTTTTATTATGTATACTTGACGTAGAGCTTTCAAAAAAAAATTAGTACGTAGAGTGTTGTTCGTGATCATTCGGTTGAGTCCGTGATGATGTACGATATGCGTGTGGTTACTTACGATGCTCTTGTATTTTGCGTACGTATTTACATTTCATGAAAGGATCCAAGTTGAACCGATTGTTGTGGGTTGTTTTGTATATGATCGTTCTTTTACAATTGCGCACTATGGGATTGTGGATACTATGAATTTGAAGGAAAGAAATGTTATCTTTGTGTATTTAGAGGTTCCCGAGAACCTCGCCTTAAATCGTAATTGGCCGGTTCCGTTTATGGAGTTATCTTTGTGATATGGCTTATGATGTGTTGTGATGATGTGTTGTGTTCGGGAAAATTCTCGGAGATTTGAAACTGCCGGGTGTTATTAGATTCTTGTGTTGTGGCGCCGATGATTGTAGATGTTGAGCGGCGACCAGTTCGTTAGCCTAGGGAGGCAAACCCGGGTATGTAAGGGTCACGGACCGCATCCGATATGTGATGATGTGTGATGAGTTTGTTCCCCGATGATGAGTTTGATCACCGATGATGAGTTCCTTGATGTTCGTATCCCAGTTGAGTTACCTTTCAAGGTCATTCCATATGACGGAAACTTCACGATGCGTTCGGTATAGAGTATGCATGATTTGTGTGTCGGATGTAAGTACTTAGATAGTTGGGTTATTACGACTTCACTTTCGTACTTCCTACTTTGGTTATGTTCTCGTTTGATGTATGCTATGCTTTACATGCTCGGTACATATTTTCGTACGACCCCCTTTCTTCGGGCTGCGTTTCATGCCACGCGGTACCCGTAGACGAGTAGGTGATGTTATGTGTGATGAGTTTGTTCCTAGAGAAGATGCTCCACATCGAGTTCTTTGTCATTCCATATGGATTGGCGAGCTCCATTTCCTGTCGGAGTAAGCCGCCTACTTTGGTTAGTTCGTTTGATGTATGCTATGCGTCGTACGGTGTTCGAGGTTATGATAGAGACTTTGCTCAGGATGTGTCGAGTGTATGATATGTCGGGTTCTGTTTGTAAGTGGCTATGTAAGCGGTGTGTTTGTATGCATTATGCTACCGATGTGTTTGGCAAGCGGCTATATAAGCGAGGTTCGTTATGCCTTACATTACGGTTTTCATACGAATGCAGATTTTATTTGGTTTGGAAAAAAAAAAACGAAAGGCATGTTTATTTTTACGAAGAACTTTCATATCGTGTGTATGTTATGTTTTGTGGGCCCAGTGTGGTCATGAGTGTTACGTTAGTCAGCGGGTTCGCTCGGCCTAGGTAAGGGTCGGTGCCCATCATACCCCACGGAAATTAGGGTGTGACAAAGTGGTATCGAGCGGTGTCCGTCCTAGGGGTTGTACGCAAAGTCGTGTCCCGAGAGAGTCTTGTTTATGGTGTGTTGCGCGCCACATTTATAAACGAGAGGCTACGGGGCATTTAGGATGGTTACTCTTCTTTCATATACCGAGATCGTGCCATAGAGCCAAGTCATAGGAGATGGGACTCCTTACCCCGATTTGTGATTGCGGTTGAAGAATGACGGCCGATAAGAAGGAAGTGATTGATGATGTTGGAAGTCACGAAGTACGCAGGTAAGCAAAGGTATGAATATGTATGTTGGGAAAGATATTGAAGTTGCGATCGAAGTACGAGTTGAAGCCTAAAGGGGGAAAGTAAACAAGAAAATGTAACAGGTGTCGTTTGAGTTGGGCATACGGGGTATGTTTATAATTTGTGTATTGTTGTTGATATTGGGAGCCCCGAGGCATTGTTGGTATTTCACAACGTGCGAGTTTTGAGGTAGTAAGAAATATAAAGGAAACTACGTAAAATTTTTCCCGTAAATGGAAAGAGAATAAGATGGGTGTTTGTAATACGACTTGAAAGGTCGTGCGATAGTAAGAGTGAGATTAAGACAAGAGTAAGAAGGAAAAGTTTAATCCGAGATTCTTGTGATGTTTTGCGGGACTAGTTGAACATTCGAGGACGAATGTTCTAAAGGGGGAAAGGATGTTACACCCGTACTTTGTACGTTGGAATATTCCGAGTTAATTGCAAAAAGTTAGGGACAAAATGATTTCGGGACTCGAGATAGAGATTTCCAACCATGACCTTGTTTAAGACCTTAGTTACTTATGATTTTGGTTGACATGGAATATTAAGGAAACATTTGGGGCCAAAAAGGAATTAAGGGAACTTGAGAATTATGGAAACTAAGGGGCCAAAGTGGACGGCTATGTAGTTGTGGACCATGGCCACATGGTTTTATTTTACTTGGACACTTAAAAAGATGACTAAGTCATCTTTCTCTCTATTCTATCCGTAGAGAAATCAAGAAGATTGGAGAAGAGAAAAGAAGAGCAAACACGGCCATGGAAGTGGAAAATTGAAGGCCAAAGTTCTTCATCAAAAAATTATTTTCTTCCATGTTTTCTACCACTTGGAAGGTGCTTATTAGCATGGAATGATTGTTGGAGCTTGCAAAGCACCCTTTCATGCAAGTTGAGGCCTAGCCGTGGTGAAGAAGTAAAGAGAAGGAGGTAAGATTTTATCCTTATTTTCTTATATTATGGATGGTTTGTGTGTGTTGTGAAGTGTGGAAATGATGGAAGTGATGAATATGTGGATTTTGTAAGGGAGCGTGTGTATATATGTGTGTAGCCGTGCATGTTTGTGGTGTGTTAGGCGTGATTAGTCAATTGTATTTAGCTTGTTGTGTGTTGTTGTAATGTATTGAAATGAATGAGAATCATGGAAATATAGAAGTTGAAGTGTAGTCGTGTATATGTATGGGTGGCCGAGCATATGTGTGTGTTGTGTAGGAATGGAGAGTAATTGAATTCAACACGTTTATGTGTTGTTGTGATGTGTAGAAGGTGAATGAAACTTATGGAATGTTGCTTATTGTGTTGGCCGAAAATAGGGGGCTGCTTGGTGTGCATGAAATGAATTAATGTTATCTTGTATTTTGGTTGTCGTCGACATGAATTCTATGACATAAAATGAAGGTTAATGATCCAAGTTGAAGCTATGATTGTTGTGGGTTGTTTTGTAGGTAAATATGATTTTTATATGTTCTTTTACAATTGTGAAGATCATGTTGTGATGTATGGGATTGTGGATGAAGCGTATGAATTTGAAGGAAAGAAATGTGTTGTTGATTGTTTGCTTGTATTTAGAGGGATTCGGGTGGCATGATACATTGGATGGGCTGATTTGAATGTTTTGCGAATGGTTTGGAATGCTCTTAAATCGTAATTGAATGGCCTCGGATTGATACTTGAATGTAGAATCAATGATGTTGACTTGATTGCATAAGGTTCAATTGAATGAATGGAATGTTGTTGAACTACGGGGAAAGGGATTATCAATGATAGAATGCGTTTGAAATTATTTATTAATGTTGTTGAAATTGTTGTTGGTTCGGTTGTTGTCGATAATTGGCCGAGTTAAATTCTCGGGTTGATGGATTTATAAGGGAAATGCTGCCCAAAATTCGTAGAAAAAGTAATGGTTTGGAATTAGATTCTTTAGCGCGTAGGACTAATGTTCGATGCCTATCGATGTTATTGTAGATGTTGAAGCGTGAGGAGGTTTGAGTTCGGATTAGCCTAGGAGGCAAACCAGGTATGTGAAGCTTACCCTTCTTTTCTTTTTGGCATGTCTTAGACGAAATTAAGGTATGACATAATTTGTGCCTCGGGGTAATTCCATTCGTAAATTTCAGGTATGTTTGTGAATCGTATTTGCTTGTGCTGTTGGCATCCTTAGTATGGTCGTTTGTGGTTTGTATGTCTTTGATATGGTTGGGTTTGAAATATTGTGTAAGCGATTCGTATAAGTTCCTTGATGTTCGTATCCTTGACGTAGTTGAGTTATGACCCTTATGTCTTTTATAGGATTAAACTTTCAAGGTTTCAAAAGAGTTCTATTTTCAAAAGAATTTTGTTTTCAAAGGAGACTTGTTCTTAAACGACTTCGAAACTACGAACGTCCGTAACTTTTGCATACGACCTCGAAACGCCCCAAAACATAATATGTAAGTTCATAAGACATCACTCTCCCCTACCCCTCGTAGTCGGGCTCGGACGGGGGTCGGCACCCGTCCGTGGGGCCCGCGGCTTTTCTATGCTACCTTTATGGATTTTTCGACAAATTTAATATTTTCTTCACTATGATTATTTATTTTTTACGTCGAGTTGGAAATAAGGATTTTACGCCTATGATTTTGACGCGTAACAACGGTTTCTAAAGTTCGGTTTGACATGCCCCGAGCGAGATTCGGGAGAAAACTTGATTTGACTATGGTTTTGGATTTTCAAAAAAAAAAGAAGGTTCGTTCTGATCATTCGGTTGAGTCTGTGATGATGTCTGATATGCGTGTGGTTACTTACGATACGCTCGTGCGTACGTGTTACCTCTTTCACGGATCCCGGCGGTATATGATCGTGCGCACTATGATATACTTTGGTGTTATCTTTGTGTTACGGTTCCGAGACCTCGCCATGGGCGGGTTCCGTTTATGGAGTTATCTTTGTGATATGGCTTATGATGTGTTGTGATGATGTGTTGTGTTCGGGAATTCGGAGATTTGAAACTTCGGTGTTATCTTTGTGTTGTGGCGCCGGATAGGGTGGCGACCACGTTCGTCGCCGGGTCCTATGGACCGCGTCGATATGTGATGATGTGTGATGAGTTTGTTCCCCGATGATGAGTTTGATCACCGATGATGAGGCAGATCCCGCATCGGTTCTTGTCATTCCATATGACGATTACGATGCGTTCGGTATGAGTATGCATGATTTGTGTGTCGGATGTAAGTACTTAGATAGTTGGGTTATTACGACTTCGCTTTTTACGTACTTCCTACTTTGGTTATGTTCTCGTTTGATGTATGCTATGCTTTACATGCTCGGTACATATTTAAGTACGACCCCCTTTCTTCGTGGGCTGCGTTTCATGCCACGCGGTACCCGTAGACGAGTAGGTGATGTTAGCGAGAAGATGCTCCCGTTTGGATTGGCGAGCTCGTTTCCTCCGGAAAGTTTGCTGTAGAGTCGGAATCTTTGTCGTATGGTGTTCGAGGTTATGATAGAGACTTTGCGAACAGGTGTCGAGTGTATGATATGTCGGGTCTTGTTTGTAAGCGGCTATGTAAGGCGGTGTGTTTGTATGCATTATGCTACCGATGTGTTTGGCAAGCGGCTATATAAGCCGAAGTTACGTTATGCCTTACATTACGGTTTTTCATACGAATACGATTTTATTTGGTTTGGAAAAAAAAACGAAAGGCATGTTTGTTTTACGAAGAACTTTCATATCGTGTGTATGTTATGTTTTGTGGGCCCGGTGTGGTCATGAGTGTTACGTTAGTCGGCGGGTTCGCTCGGCCCCTAGGTAATGGTCGGGTGCCCATCATACCACTATCGGAAATTAGGGTGTGACGAGAAGACACGGGAAGTTCGTACGGAAATACATACGGAAATTCATGACTACGGGGCCCCGAATGAAGAGTCGGTGCCTGCTTTCAAGTCATGCACACGAACCGGATGATAAATATAACCCTTTCTAACCATCTTCCTTGCCTTGAGGTATGAAATAAACTTACCCTCTCGGCGATGCCGTATTCCACTAGCCATTCTAGTTGGATCCCCTGAAAACTGAAACCGAACTATCTTGTTTCTACAATCAACGTTAGCATAACAAGAAGCTAACCAATCCATACCCATAATAACATCAAACTCAGTCATATCTAACTCTATCAAATCGGCCAAGGTATGACAACTATATATATTCACCGAACACACTTTTTATACCCTTTGCTATAACGGAATCCCACCGGTGTAGCTACCTCAAATGGTTCAATCGACTCGGGTTTATTCCGATTCTACGGCAACAAAGGGAGATATATATATGATAAGGTGGAGCCTGGATCTATCTATGCATATACATCCCGAGAAAATCGATAATATACACACGTAACCACGTTTGGTGACGCCTCCAATCTTGTCTACTAGCCAAAGCATATATGCGGTTTGAAGGACCGCTAGAATCGGAAGCTCCGCCACGGCCTGCGCCACGGCTGCGGTATCGGCATACCCCCGCCCCATAGGGCGCATAGCTACGAAGAAGATGAACCAGGCAACCGACCCGGTAGGGGCCGAGTGCACCACTCCGGACTACCCCCAAACGGACACTCCAATATGGCCTTAACGGCCATAAGAAAAATAAGCACCGTAACACGATAACACCCCGAATGATGCCTCCCACATCGAGAACACCGAGGCAAGGGTGGCCTCGGCGACCGGGAACCTCTGTTCACCTGCGAACCCGAAGCCCTGGAGCTCTGACCGGCTCCTGAATACCCTGTGCTATCAAATCTCCTACCAGTGAAATGTGGGGGTGCACTCCGTGCTGGCTAAGAAGGATATCTACTATCTTCTTTGCCGAGGCCGCTCGCCCTCGAAACTCACTCGGATAGCCGCCGATCTAGCCCTCTTATGCGGCCTCTGTCATAATCTCTGTCGACGGACGCCGACGCCCGTGTCGGTCCCTCTACCCCTGTGCATAGGCACACCCGGCGCATCCATACACCGTCGAGAAGCTATTATCATACGGCTATCAACCAAGTAACGATCCAGCCCCATCACATAATGATGCACCCTATCAGTAATATCGGCTACAATAGTGGGCACATGTCTAGCCAACGAATCAAACTCAAGGCTATAATCTCAAACACTCCTGCCATTCTGGCTCAAATGCAAAAATCTATCAACTCTGGCTCGTCTCATCTCTGGAGGAAGGAAATAGCCTAGAAAGGCCTCCACGAACTCATCCCATACTGCTGGAGGATCATCCTCGCCCCTAGACAACTCCCAGGACTCATACCAATTAACAGCTACATCACGCAACCGATACGAAGCCAACTCAACGGACTCGGTCTCGAAAGCTCTAATTATCCTCAATGTTCGCCGCACACCGAATAAACTCACTGCGGATCCTCCGCGGGCTTTGACCCGTAGAACTGCGGGGATTACAAGTCAAGCAATCACGGGCCCTCAAACTATCATGTCTGCGTCCGCATGGTCACCTCCTAATCCGTGCTGCGAGCCATACCTCGCCACTAATCTGGTCGACATCGAACCGCATCCCTCATGGCTCCGTCCTCCGCCCGGGCCGAGGAGGTGGAGGCTCGGGTACTGAAACCTCGGGAGGAGTCGGAGGTGGAGCCGCCCCGACGATCTGCAGCTGCTGCTGCCCTATGCTCCTCTGGTAGTGGCGGTGTAGCAGAGTTCGCTGACTGGAGCACAACCTCAGGCACAAGCTGGGCACAGGCCCTATGTCACGACCCAGCCCCGTAGGCAGTGACTAGCGCCCGACCTGGGCACCCGTACGTACCAAAAACCCAAAAATAATAACTCAAGTATCTGGGATAATTTGGGCGAGTTTTCCTCGTTTTTCTTACTAACCAAAATTAACACATACGTAAAATACCAACAAGGCCATACGAGCCAACATATCCACACACACGTATATAGGCGAGCGCAAGGCACATGGCGGGGGGGAACTTCCCAGAACATATCGCATATACATATACTGTACAGACATAGCCATAACCCACATACATGTCTACAGGCCTCTAACATACGTAACAGAATCAGAAGACGGGACAGGGCCCCGCCGTACCCAAATAAGTACATGTACAGAATGTATGACAGCAGAAGTATATACCAAAAGTACAAGCCCCGGATCAAGGGGGGGCGACTCCAAACGGATATCCTACGCCGGGTGGCGTATCACGCGCGCGTACGTACCGCGGGCATGTAGCGCGACCCCCAGAACGGGGGTCGATACGGAAAATGTACCGAGTATGTAAAGCGGAAAAGTAACAAATATAACCATAATCAAAGACGGAGTACGAAACATAACGGACGGAGGGCGTGGTCAAGATCTCGAAATACAAAAGGTAATACCTTGTCCGAGACCTCAAAAGACATAATGCATATCGAGATCATATAATGTCATGCAAACATGTATCGTGTCCGGCCCTCGATAAGGGACTCGGTAAGTGAAGTCATGCATAACAAAATCATATATCATGTGTGCGGATGACGTGTCCCGGCCTTATTAAGGGACTCGGTAATATGGAATCATATCTCACAAAATCATAGATCATGTATACATAACGTGTCCCGACCCCCTCGGCGGGGTCTCGGTGAATAATAATCAGGTGTCGTCCTGGCCACCATCCCCGTATCATCATATCATAATCATACAAATAACGTGTCCGGCCGCAAGTACGAGGGACTCGGTGAATAATGCAAAGAAGTGCGCACGAGAACATGTCCCGGCCCGGCTCGGTGAAGAGACATATCATACTTGCACGAACGAGTAATGCGTAGACATATGCATATAAGTTCGGACTTAATAGACAAATCCACCATAAGTCATAATTCGTACCTTTCGGATGTCGTGACGGATTATGTCAAAACAGAATTTTGAGATTGTTCATACGGAGCAAGTGTATCATAGGGCTCACGAAATATTCAGAATGATCGTTCTTTAACAAATGGAACAATTCAAATGACATATCACTACAAAGAAATCGGACAACGATCATGGTATATATGTAGGCCCTTTTTGGGGATGGCACGATTACTTATATCGAATCATGTTTCTGGGACCATAACACATATCAAAATATATATTTATCATTTGACAACGGTACAATGATCACAAGATTCCTTTAAGTATTATATAGAAGTAAATCAATTAAAACCATAGTAAGAGGTCTCGGAGTCTGTGGGCCCTCCTCGGGTAAATCGAGGTGGTGAACTCGAATTATGGATCATAAACCTTATGGAATCATTCATGAGAGTTTTGGGGCAATCCGAGTCCATTAGTGAAGGTTACATTCATATAAGTCACTTTGATGACAATTTATGAAGAAACTATTTCAATTGCGTAAGGAAATGAGGCCAATTTCAATCTCGGGTTTCGAGTGACGGAGTCATATCTAAGGCTCGCGTACGAGCCTATTACACTTAGAACATGCCTAAGAAAGAAGGGAAAGACTTTACATACCTGGATTACGCCTTACGCTAGTCAAATCTCAATTCTGTTTCGTCCAAAAACCGCAAATGGTCATCTTTACCGAGTTACTATTCATGAAGGTTAACATTTTAATCTTTGGGTTATACTTGGCTACCGAAATTTCGGCAGACTTCCTCTAGAATACAACAACCCCGAGATTCGACTCGGCTCAAAATAACCAACAACAACCCAACAACAACATCAACAAGCATTACACAACACACAATATGGCACAACTAGCCATCTTTCCGACATAACATGACATTTTTCATTCCGACCTTACATTTTCAAGTCAACCTTACCATTTTCATATTCAACACTTATCAAGATCATTACAACATAATTCGGAGGCATATCATATCGTTTTCACCAAATATTCATAGAGTATACACAATATACAAGTCCCCTACCAAGTCATATTTCACCTACAACTTCTAATCTTTTAGCAAACATATTCATGACATATTTCTATCTTCCAACATCATCAATGGTAATCATAATTTGCATCTTCCTACTTCCATTTCCACATCTACATAAGTTACAATAAACTTGCATGTTTTCCTACAACAACTTAACAACCAATTCTCCATAACAACAAGAACCATTATTCTTCCATTCATTTCACAATAACACAATTAACACACTAACAAAGTTTAGTTCACCTTCCATCATCAACATATACCACACGGCCACACACTATAATTTCCAACTTCCACTAATTCACTCAACTTTCATTTCTAATACAAATTCCACCATAACTATAACTAGATTACCACATAAAATTCAATTCATATTTCCTACATATTAACACATACTCACGGCCAACTTTCAAACAACACACCCACTTCACAAACTTCCATATTTTCATAAATTCTACTCATTTCCACATACCACAACATAAAGCAAACTTCATAACATAAGAAAATGAATTGATTCTTACCTTTTCTTCAAGTTCTTCACTTGCCACCAAAACTACTTTCTTGCCAAAATAATTATATCACTTTGTAGAGGATCTTGCACTTAGTAATAATCCCACAAGAAATGAATTTTTGAACCAAGGATTTAGCTCCAAGAATTTTTTTTTTCTTTCCTTTCCTTTCTTTCTCTAGCCGAATTGCTCTCTTTCTTTTTCTCTTGTTTGTTCTTGTTTTCTCTTGAAGTTTCTTAGGAGCTTATCCCCTTAATATAATTAGTCACATGACTAATTAATGGACTTGGGCCAAAGGCCACCTTGGCCGGTTGGGCCTCCCTTGATTGGGCCTTATTTTCCATTTTTTTTTTAGCCCAATTCATTATAATTCTTGTTTTGTAATTCCCGAAATAAATTTTCGAGATTCCAATTTTGCCCTTAGGCCTTCTCCAACGTTTACGCATCAATGATCCCATGAGTAACAACACACACCAATTGGAGTCAAAGTATGACCTTATTCTTTCAAATCGTAACTATTTCGCATTTTCCGAATATGCTAAAACACGGGATATAACACCCTAGTAACTCTCCGGGTCTGGCTGGTCTCTCCAGCTACTGGCTTGCCCTTCTGGGCAGCTGTCGCTTTCTTTGGAGGCATCGCTGTAAACATAGTAATCTGGTAGGGAGGAATCATCCTGATAATACAGCTCTATTGCACGATCTAGAGTAAGAAGGAAAGATAACATCCTAAATGTCCTGTAGCTTCCTGTGTATAGATGTGGTGCACAACACACCGATAAATAAGACTCCATTAGACACGGTCCGTAGACACTCAGATGATGAACTACGATACCACTTTTGTCACGACCCAATCCCCGTAGGCCGTGACTAGCGTCCGAGCCGGACACTAATATACACACATAACTATAATCGTTCACAACTAGCAAAATAAAGAACTTATATATAGAAAGGCATGACGTCGTCTCAAAACTGTCGCATATATATACATATCAAAACAATCTGTCTGCTGAGGAGTTACAACTTTCAACAGATAACATCGTATATAAGCCGGCAAGGCTATCACAATATAGGGGAACGTCCCAGCCATACACGAGTACGACAAGGCTATCATAGCACACAGCTTTCAAAACATGTATATATATATATCTACGCAAGCCGACAAGGCTCCATTACACACAACATCCCGAAACACATATATATACGCAAGCCGACAAGGCTGTCACTACGAATGGGGACGCACCAAAACATAAGTCATACAGACAGAACTGGACAGTAACTATATACAACCCACATATATGTCTACAGACCTCTAAGAGTGACAACAGTAACATATGACGGGACAGGGCCCCACCGTACCCCTGGCTAAGCATATATATACAACGAAAGGGTTTGTACAAAAAATATAAGCTCCGAAACAAGGGAGCACTCCAAGATAGCAGAATAGATATCCTAAGCTGGCGGATTACCAAAACGAGCGTCTGTACCTGCGGGCATGAAACGCAGCCCCCCGAAGAAAGGGGGTCAGTACGAAATATGTACTGAGTATATAAAGCATGAAATACAGTAAACAGGATTATAACCGAAATAAGAAGTACACAAAATGAGTACAATAACCATAATACCAAAATGCTTGCTTTTGGAACACAAATCATGCATACAAATATCTTATATCATATCCGGCCCATTATAGGACTCGGTGAACATGGTCGCCACCCCGTACGTGGTGCCATAACACAAGATACTCCGAACACGATAACTCCGTATCACGGCATAACTCGTATCACGAAGATAACTCCGTATCACAGCATAGCACTATAACACAGCATAACACCATAATATAGCATAACACCATAATATATCTATACTGTACCCGACCCTCTAGTGAGGGACTCGGTGAAAGATGTAATAACAGTATGCACGAGCAAAGTAGTGAATAACCATATGCATATAAATCATCTTTTGAGACTCAATAGATAAGTAGACTAACCAACGCTCGAGTATCAGGATGATAGCCATTTTAAGTACTCTTTGAACATCATTATGAACTATATCAAAATAAAGCCTCGGGGATCATAGACGTATCAAATTAATACGAAACGGACTTATGAAAGTTATGGTCATTAGTTATTGTGAAGTCTTTCAAGAATAGGAACTTTTATGCATCGTTTACTATCCAATCATATAGAAACTCGAGGCGTGGCTCGACTATATTAAGAAGTCTAACATCAAGAAGTGAATAAGAATCATAGACATGCTCGGAACTTATGAATAGAGTTACCCTGAATCTTATATCGTGTCATACTTACATCTAGGACATGCCAAAAGAAAGAAGGAATAGGCTTTATATACCTTTAGCGTTTACTCGCAACACAACACGTATACGCTGCCCAATAGTGTTTCAACCTATATTAAGACGTCAAGAACTACGATTAAACTACGAAGAGATTTAAAACGTATCCTAACGTTAATAATTCCTTTCTAGATAATTAGACGACGCTTCGCTTATATTCAAACCAACTACATACAACCAAGCCAACATCACTAATCATTTATTCAAGTATCAACCCGAGACTATCCAAACATGACTCGAGGACATTCAGACCAGACAACACTCCAAAACAGCCCAACCAACACACATTACAACATATAATCTTCCAAGTTCAACAAGAATAACAACAACACCTTCTCCTCTTCCAAATTCGTGAACTATACCAACAACCACACGTTAACAATATTATTCACATAATTGCAAGAAACTTTACTAACATCATTTTAACCTCTACAACAGCCCACAAACAATTACAACTCCAACTTGAATCATTACTTGAATCATTAAACTCTTCATTCTCATCATAATATCCATAACAACAACAACCAAAATTCTAAGTAAAATTAATCCATCATTCCTACACAAAACCGCACGGCTTGACACACTTTCCAACATCAACATATACATTTTTTTTTACACATCCAATTCACATTTATATATGTTCACAACACATCCAAACTTACCCTAAAACATATAAGAAGTGATTAGTTCTTACCTTAGCACTTAATCCTTCAATCGACTAGAATCTACAATTTGAAATAACACTTGTTCTTGTTGCCTTAATGAACACTTTCACATCACAATTGTCCTTCCAATTCTGCTAGAACACCTTGAAAATTAATTAGGATCAAGATCACAAGCTTGCAAGAACATCAACCATGGCCGAGAGCCATGTTCTCTCTATCTCTAGGTTTTTCTCAAGTTGGAAGATGAAGTATGACTTCATTAGGCATCAAATTTACTATTTATATGAAGCCTAGGTGTTGGACACATGTCCCACTCATGGCTTGAGCCAATCAAATTTGGCCAAGCCATGTGTGGGGCCCACACGGCCACTAATGGCCTATTAATAAAGTAATTAAGTTTTTTTAATCTCACTTAATAATCTAATCATGGTTAATTAATCCCTAATCTCCAATAATATTTCTATACCAAATAAAATTTATAAGCAACTTGTGCATTAAAATAAAATCGGAGGTTAAAAGTCTCTACCTCGGATCCCAAAATAGTCTTGTCCTTAACTTATCGCGATTAGCTTAAAATATCCCAATGTACAAAAGTACAGGATATAGCACAGCATCTCGAAAAGGTAGGTTTATTTCCTACCTTAAGGCAAGAAAGATGATAGCTAAGGGATATATTTATCACTTAGTCCGAGTTCATGACACCGAAGCAGAGTCGCCAACTTTCCAATCCGTTCCGGTAGTGAATGAATTTCCGGATGTATTTCCAGATGAACTTCCAGGCCTTCCTCCGAAAAGAGAGATTGATTTCGCTATTGATGTGTTGCCGGACACCAAGCCTATCTCTGTTCCTCTTTACCGAATGGCTCCGGAAGAATTGAAAGAGCTAAAGACACAGTTGAAAGATTTGCTTGAGAAAGGGTTTATTAGACCCAGTTCATCATCGTGGGGAGCACCAGTCCTATTCGTGAGAAAGAAAGATAGTTCCTTACGGATGTGTATCGATTATAGGCAGTTGAATAAGGTGACGATAAAGAACAAATATCCTCTCCCAAGGATTGATAATTTGTTTGATCAATTATAAGGTGCCAAGTGGTTTTCCAAAATAGACCTAAGGTCAGATTATCATCAAGTAAGAGTTAAAGAAGAAGATATTCCCAAAACAGCTTTCAGAACGAGATATGGCCATTATGAATTTCGGGTGATGTCATTTGGGTTAACTAATGCTCCGGCAGTGTTCATGAATTCGATGAATAATGTATTCAGGCCTCTCTTAGATTTGTAATAGTATTCATTGACGATATTCTGGTATACTCTCGCACAGAATCAAAACATGCAGACCATTTACGTATTGTTCTTTGAATTCTTCGAACTCGAGAATTATATGCAAAATTTTCAAAGTGCGAGTTTTGGCTGAATTCTGTGACATTTTTGGGTCATGTTCTTTCAGATGATGGCATTCGAGTTGATACTTAGAAAATTAAAGCTGTGAAGACTTGGCCAAGGCCTACGACGCTTATAGAAGTCTGTAGTTTTCTGGGATTGGCAGGGTACTATAGAAGGTTCGTAGAAGGATTTTCCTCTATTTCAGCCCCATTGATGAAGCTAACCCAAAAGTCAGCTAAATTTCAGTGGAATGATGCTTGTGAACGCAGCTTCCAAGAGTTGAAGGACATATTAACTTCAGCTCCAGTCTTGACACTCCCAGAAGGGCCAGATGGTTATGTTGTATATTGTGATGCTTCCGATGTTGGGTTAGGGTATGTGTTAATGCAAAGACGGTAAAGTCATCGCTTATTCTTTGAGATAGCTGCGGAAACATGAAAAGTACTACCCAACTCATGATCTCGAATTGGCTGCAGTTATTCATGCATTAAAGATGTGGAGACATTACTTGTATGGTGTGCATGTTGATATCTATACAGATCACAAGAGTCTTCAATACATTTTCAAACAGAGGGAGTTGAATCTGCGGCAGAGACGGTGGTTAGAATTATTGAAAGATTATGATGTGAGTATTTTATACCACCCCGGAAAGGCAAATGTAGTAGCTGATGTGCTTAGCCGCCGATCGATGGGCAGCCTATGTGAAGTTCCTCCGGAGAAGAAAGAATTAATTCATGAGCTCCACCAACTAGCTAATCTTAGAGTACGTCTAGTTGATTCAGGTAGTGCAAGAATTGGTATTAATAATCCCACAGTTTCGTCCTTGAATATGGAAGTGAAAGAGCGTCAATATGAAGATCCTCAGTTGAGCCATTATAAAGACACATTTCATGAAAAAGAGAAGTCTCCATTTGAAACTTCTATAGATGGAATTCTTAGATACCGAGGCAGGCTATGTGTTCCGAATGTTGCAGAATTACGTCGCCAAACTCTAGAAGAAGCTCATTATTCTCGGTATTCTATTCATCCAGGAATGAAAAAGATGTATCATGATCTCAAGTTAATTTATTGGTGGGATGGAATGAAGAAATACATAACAGAATTTGTAGCTCAATGTACAAATTGCCAGCAAGTAAAAATCGAACATCAAAAGCCAAGAGGATTATTGCAGGGCAATGGAAATCCCTACTTGGAAATGGGAAGTGATCAATATGGATTTTATTGTGGGATTACCTCGTTCTGAAAGCAAGTATAATTCTATATGGGTGATTGTGGATAGATTGACAAAAGCGACTCATTTTTTTCTTGTCGAACCATATATTCAGCGAGAAGATTATGCAAGGTTGTATCTCGAGGAGATTGTGCGACTCCATGGTATTCCGATATCCATTATCACGGATAGAGGAGCGCAATTTACAACCAAGTTAAAATCTTTCTAAGAAGGTCTAGGTACTCAAGTAAAGCTTAGCACGGCATTTCATCCAGACGACGGGCAAGCCGAACGTACCATTCAGACCTTGGAGGATATGCTAAGAGCATGTGTTCTAGATTTTGGTGGTAGTTGGGATGACCACTTACCTCTAATTGAGTTTGCATACAACAATAGTTACCATTCCAGTATCCAAATGGCTCCGTATGAAGATCTATATGGAAGGAAGTGCAAATCCCCAAGTGGATAGTTTGAAATAGGAGAAGTACAACTAATAGGCCCTGAGTTGATTCAACAAGCAGTAGAAAAAGTCAAGGTGATCCGAGATCGATTATTGACAGCCCAAAGTCGCCAAAAATCTTATGCGGACAACCGCCGGCGAGACTTAGAATTTCAAGTTGATGATTGGGTATTCTTAAAGGTGTCACCAATAAAAGGAGTGATGAGATTTGGTAAGAAAGGAAAGTTAAGTCCTCGATACATTGGACCCTATAAGATTATCCGCAGGGTGGGACAAGTAGCTTATGAATTGGACTTGCCTCTAGAAGTTGAATCAGTCCATCCAGTTTTCCACGTCTCAATACTCTACAAGTGTGTTGGAGATCCTACGAGGATTGTTCCAATAGATGATGTTCAAGTGACGAAAAAGCTAGTCTATGAAGAAGTGCCCATTGCCATATTAGACGATGCAAGTACGGAGACTTCGAAATAAGGAAGTGGCCTCAGTTAAAGTTTTGTGGCGAAAACAACCAAGAAGAAATGACTTGGGAAGCAAAAGAGAGTATAAATTCCAATTACCCGCACTTATTCCAGCCCCCGGAAGAGATCCATGATGAGACATCGGGATTATGAGGTATGTATGTTTTCTTTTTATGCATATGGGTCGTGTGTGGCCAACTTATAGTGCTATTGTGTTGTGGCCCTGTGAGGCAATGTTATTGTGGGTTGTTATGACAGGATGGTAGTGCCACATTGCAGGGGAAACTCTGGCGAAATTTTCGTAGAATTCCCGAGTGCTTAACATTCAAGGACGAATGTTCCAAAAGGGGGGAAAAATGTTACACCTCGAAAAATTTTCTGTTAATTTATAGTGAATAGAATAATGAAGGGCACGAAGTATACGATGTCTTGGTAAGTAAGAAATAACATTTGATGATTCTAAATGAGATTTCAAAGACATTCGAGGTAGGAGACAGAAGTTGTTAAGGAAAGCAAGGTATATGTTGGGTGTCGGGCAAGATTTATGAGTATCGAATTAATGATGGCTTAATATGTTTTGGAGAAGAGTTATAATGACCCTTAGATTGGTATTGAGGTGTTAAACAAGTGTCAATAAGGTTCCATAAGGATTGGAGGTCAAAAGAGTCGACAAGAACGAACTTCGGAAAGCTGGGCATTATACGGCCCAACATACTGGCCGTATAAAACATACTGGTTGTATGTTAGGCCGTATGTTGTGACCTTAAATGGGTCCTTCACTGGACCAGATCTACGGCCATACATACGGCCAGTATGTTGGTCCGTAGAATCTGGTCGGGACAGCTTTTAAAATTTATATAAGGGACCAATCTCATTCCATTTATTTCATTCTTTCTCTCCACACTTCAAGAACATTCTAGAGAGCTCTCCACTATTGATGCACGAGAACTCAATAGAGATTTGTGATCAACTTCATCAAACCAACAAAATTAAGTGTATGAAACTCATTGAAGTTCATCCAAGCTAAGGAATTCCAATGGGAGTGAACTAGGGTTTTGGTGCAAGAGAAGTATTTCCACTCAAGGCTTATTCCTACACTATCTAATGTAATTTTTATGATCTTTTCAT
The DNA here is from genome assembly GCF_029784015.1 of Lycium ferocissimum. Classification (NCBI taxonomy): domain Eukaryota; kingdom Viridiplantae; phylum Streptophyta; class Magnoliopsida; order Solanales; family Solanaceae; genus Lycium; species Lycium ferocissimum. The sequence continues at coordinate 37,442,704 of NC_081347.1, read as the reverse complement.
GTTGTTTAAGGTAATGAGAGGTTGAAAGACTTAGATTATGGAAGGAGACAGAAAATGAGTCACAAAGATAGGAATAATGAGATTTTGAGTAGTACTTTGGAATGAGTCATGAATATTGATATGTTGTGATTTTTAAGTATGCTATAAGTGACATTTAGAATATGCGATAAGTATTTTATGTGAGAAAACGCAATAGTGAACTATGACCATGATTATGGAGGCATTGAAGTGAAATTGTGAAATGTGGATAATGTAGATGAATGATGATTGTTGCTTATAATATTGTGAATGTTGTTATGGATGTTTGGGAGTTGATATGTAGTATGAGGAAAGTTGTATAAACAAAGGAAATGCTGCCCAATTTTCTCTAGCATTAGTAAGCACGTTCATATAATTGATTAGCTAATGTTGATGCGAATTCCCTTGAAGGTAGAAACGTGAGCATTGAAGGAGAACAATTAAGCGAGAGAATTGTTAAACGAAAGAGGTATGTAAGGCTAATCCTTTTCTTCTAAGGCATGACTCCTATGGCATGAATCTTCCTATTTGTCCATGATCTTCCTAAATAACGGAAATTATGAGTCCATGACTATAAAGAGCTACATACACACATGATAAAGAAAAGAGATACGATACGAGCATGATAATGATGATGATGATGAGTTTAAGAATAGAGAATCCTAGAGTAATATACGATGTCCCTGAGGTTAATGATCCTAAGTATGGTTCCATTGATGCTTTTCCTTGTGTACACTCACCTTAAAATGTTAGTCCCCTCAAGGTGAGAAATAATGATTATGATCACTCCATAATGGAATCGGGGGTTCACGACCTTATGTCACCCCGACATAGCCATAGTTGCCTTCAAGTTCTAATGTATGTTTTGATGATAAATATATAATGATGCTAAGTTATGATAAGGTCATGATATGCCTATGAGATGTATAATAATGTTAAGTTTTTGATGAGTATATGACAATGCGATTCCACCGTGCCTAAACGGCCGGGCATGTCACCGCAAGGGCAGGCTGCCTACAATTCCACCGTGCCTAGATGGCCGGGCATGTTATTGCTAAGGTGGGCTGCTATGGTTACACCAAGCCTAGAGGGCCGGGCATGACACCACTAGTGGGCGGCGTATGATGTTTACCTGGACGCGGGTTAACGATGATGATATATATATGATATGATGATACATGTACTACGATTATAAATGGTATATGTATGAAATGCATCCACTCTTAAAGGTTAAGCAGGTTATATCTTCATCTTATGTCTTATGATTTCTCTGTTATGTTCATTTCATTCATGGTTTACATACTCAGTACAATGTTCGTACTGACGTCCGTTTTCTTTGGACGCTGTGTTCATGCCCACAGGTAGGCAGGGAGGTGATCCAGACTCGTAGGAACTAGTAACAGACTTTGAGAGCACCCAATTATTCTGGAGGTACCTTTGATTTATTCTTTTGTGTATATATATGTTTTGGGCATGACGGGGTCCTGTCCCATCCATATGTCTAGTACTCTAGTAGATGCTCGTAGATACGTATGTGTGGGTAGTATGGTCTCACGATGTCCTTATTGTATGTACATTATTTTGATAGCCGAAGGGCTTATGTATATAAAGGTAATTATGTTTCGAAGTGAAAAATGGTTTTTTGTATGATTTAAGTATAAGATTAATGAATGAACGCTTGATGAGTACGATGGGTAATGGTATGAGCGGTGCTTGGTGGTTAGCCCCGGGTACCCGTCATGGCCCCTAGTCGGGTCGTGACACTTTTTACTACGCAACAACCCAAAATTCCGAGGCATAACATTATGATGCCAAAGACAGATGTTTCTATGATGAAAATGATGATGATCCCATTCTAGAGATTCCAAAGCTTATGCACTTGATGCTATTATGAGATTATTGAGCTTAATTCATGATTTTCTTGATTTTATTCATTGTTGTTGATCTCACTTTATGATAATTTTTCCTTCAAGGTGAGATATAGCGATGATGATTGTTCCATAATATAATCGGAGGTTACCGACCTTACGTCACTCTGATGGAGTTGCAGCTTTTAATTGGTCTCTCATGCATGCTTTGTAAATATATATGTATTTTAATAACACCATGCCTATATGGTCGGGCAGACACGCCACTGCAGCGGAAGCTTACGCCCCGAACGCGGGCTAATGATGATAACACCGTGCCTATATGGCCGGGCAAAGATAACACCGTACCTATATGGTCGGGCAGTTTACTAACATATATATTTTTAATGTTGTTTTAAAAAGTTAAAGTTAGCATGCATGATATCCGCCTTAAGAGGCAATCAGACATACAGGTTATCTCTTTATCTCATGCTTCTTTATTCTTGTTTATGTTGTTATTTACAACTTACATACTCAATACACTATTCGTACTGACGTCCTTTCTTTGTGGATGCTGCGTTGATGCCCGCGGGTAGACAGGGAGACGGGTCAAATCCGTAGGTGCTTTATCAGCGAATTCTGAGGAGCACACCACTTATTTCGGAGCTGCAGTCTATTAGTATTGGTCTTTACGGTCACTTTTATACTATGTAGAGGCTCGTAGACATGTGTGTACAATTAGACATTTCATAACCCTACCGGCTCATATTGTTGTATAATATTTTAGTAGCCTTGTTGGCTTGTGGTGATGGGCATAATTGTTGATGATGATGTAAAGATGAGCCGTTTTCTTGCGATACATGCCCTTACAGAGTATGACACCCAAGAGATATCTTTGTGGTCTACCTAGAAATGATTATGAGATATATGTTTAGAGGTGCCCGGTGTGTTAGCTCCGGGTGCCCGTCATGGCCCTCTGGTTGGATCGTGACAAAAGTGATATCAGAGCAGTACGTCCTAAGGTGTGTTTACGAGCCGTGTCCAGTAGAGTCTTGTTTATGGGTGTGAAGCGCGCCACACTTATAAACAAGAGGCTGCAGGGCATTTAGGAACTATTGACCCTTCCTTCTCATTTTAGATCGTGCTGTAGAGCTAAATTATAGGATGTGATGCCCCTGATTCTAATTCTAAATATTTTAATTGTGGATGAGCGGTTGATTATGCCGCTATGAAGTAATTGATGAGAATTGAAGTTGATACTCCGAAAGGTATGTTCCTGCCTTATTAATATTGATAGACTTTGATATAAGGACTTGACCTAAATGTTACAGGTAATTGTGATCGCCCTGTGAGGCATTGGATGTGTTTTATGGGCTGTGTACAGGAATGAGGCAGTAAGAAGTATAGAGGAAACTCTGCCGAAATTTTTACAAATTGAATTGTTTGAATGTCTGTGCTATAGAGAAAGAAAGAAGGGAAAATGTGACAATTGGATGTTGGTAAGTCATGATTGAATGAACCATTGTGTGACGCTTTCAAAGAGAAGTTTTAGAATGATTTTAATTTAAGGGAAGAACCCTGGAGGGGAAAAATGATTAGTAATTAAAGGAGTTGGAATAAGTGCATTTGAGATTTCAGAGAATTGAGATTTATTGAAGATATAGGGAGTTGGCACTAAGAATTCAAATACAGTATAACGATTTATAGATTGGTGAGTACGAGATAACGAAGAGATATTGATAAGGGAAATGAAGTTAACTAGTAGAGGAAAGTTTTACTCTAGAAATTTATATATATGTACATAAGATCAGGACGGGTTGATGACAGGCACTTAGACTCGCTTTATAAAACTTTCCTATATGAAGTGAGTTTACATTTAGATTTAGAATTCATCAGTCATTCGCATTTCATGCCCACAGGTAGACAGAGAGACGGTCCGGATCCCTAGGAGCTGATTCAGCAGACTTACAGGAGCACTCCATTACTCCGGAGGTTCCAACTTGGTATATTCTTTTGGGTATATATTGGGGCATGGCGATGTCCTGTCCCGTCCTTATGATTTTAGTATTTCAGTTAGAGGCTCGTAGATACTCATGTGTGGGTAATAGATGGTGTATGACCTCTTTAGCATATACTCTGTACATCATTTTGTAGCCTTATGAGCCTATGTAAGAGACAAGCGTTATATACGCGCATATATCAGGCATTATATACGCACCTATATACAGATGCACGACCTTCATTGATAGGCATGAGCATGCATATTATGTGCCCACAGAGGCATTGTCAGTTATATAGGTTTATGCAGATACTAGTTCATACTAGTACATGCATTCAGTTATTTCAGCTTATGAGTTCAGATCTTATCCATGATTCTCATGTGCACATATATATGTGACGTTGCTCTTATGCTTTACTTGCTCAATACATTATCCGTACTAACTCCCCGTTGCTCTGGGGGCTGCGTTCATGCCCGCAGGTACTGGGAGACAGACAGGTGGCCCAGCTCAGTAGGACCTTTAGATCTAGTAGTGTTTAGTACGCTCCATTCGATCCGGAGCTACAGTTAGTTTTGGTATGCACCTTTTGAGATATGTATGCACATAGGTATTACGGGGCCCTGTCCCATTCTCTCTACAGCTTTTATTCCAGTAGAGGTCTGTAGACAGTTGTATGTATTAGCCAGACGATGTAGCCTTGTCGGCGTCCATGCTTTTGTGTACAGTATATGTAGCAGCCTGGCTGTCTTGCACTGTTCTTCCGCATGATTGTACATATATAAATATATGCAGATTGTACAGAGTTCTAATGTTTTGTTTTTATGAGATTAGTTGTGCCATTCATGGGCCTTGATGTTCAGTATATTTCAGATATGAGTATAGAGGCGTTTGGATGCTAGAGGGCAGACTCCCATCACGGCTCATCGGTTGGGTCGTGACAGCCCACAGGTAGACGGAGACGGTGCAGACGCTTAGGAGGTTACTCAGCAGTCGTGCAGGAGCCCCCCACGACTTCGGAGGTGCAGCCTATGAGTTTATTCTTTTGTGTACATATTTGGGGCATGGCGGGGTCCTGTCCTATCCTTATGATTTCAGTACTTCCGTTAGAGGCTCGTAGATGCTTATGTGTGGGTTGTAGATGCTATGTGACCCCTTTATTGTGGATTTTGTACATCATTTTTGTAGCCTTATGGGCCTATGCTTATATATGTTTTGGGAGATTGTCCATGAAAAGTTTGTGTTGAGAATGATATATGCCCAGGTTGAGTATGGTAGTCAGCATGATAATCGGTGCTCGGTAGTAAGCTCCGGGTACCCGTCATGGCCCCTAGTTGGGTCGTGACACATAAGAACTCTAAGAATCATGAACTTCTAATTTTAGGAATAAGAATGTTATGGGAAACATATATATGTTCATAAGAAAGGAATCATGCCTTTAGAAAGAAAGGGACTAGCCTTAACATACCTTTTTGGTCTCCTACTACTTAACGCTTATCCTTCCAAGCTCGTAAATCTACATTCAAGAGAATTCATACCACTATTAGGCTTATCATCATATGCTTATCTTAAGCCTTCGACTTAATTCCTTTTAAAATCTGTCGAAATTCCGGCAGCATCTCCCCTGTTTATATCCCTAGCCCAAAATCACAATACCATCAAAACAACAACAATAGCAATACTAATATCAACAACATCATCATCAACACCAATATTGTCACGACCCAGTTCCGTAGGCCGCGACACGTGCCCTAGTTGGGCACTCGTACGTACCTTAACCTAAATTAGCAAAATATTACAAATAGCGGAATAATAATTTAACAAGGACAAGTGGGCATGCCGCGCGAGGCCGATAAGGCCGTCACAAAACATAGATAAACTCTAAACGTACGCAACTCTCACGAAACATATACGGAACCCACACCACATGTCTACGGACTTCACGAACAAAAACATAATCATATGACGGGACGGGGCCCCGCCGTGCCCAGAGAATAAATACGTACATATGCAGCGAGAAAATCTTATACCAAAATACGGATGCCCGACAAAGGAGCACTTCGACGGAGTAGATAACCTAAGCAACGGCTCCAAAACCAACACCGCACCGCGCGGCACGAAACGCACGACCCCAGAAGAAAAGGGGGTCGGTACGGAAAATGTCACTGAATATGTAAAGCAAAAAATGTAATAAACGTAACTAAAATCGAACAGAATGTGCGGAAAAACGAATCTAGGTGCATAGCTAATCAAAAATGCGTACCGAAGTCATACGTAATGCATGCGAGAAAACATATGCAAAAGCCGCCCCGCTATGGGACTCGGCGAACGAGCGAAGCGCTCCCGCCGGTCCCGCGCCAAAACACATCATACTTCGAGTAGGGAATATCTACGAAACAGTCGAGAACATACCAAGTGGCCACATCGAACATAATCCGCATACACCGGCACAAGCGTACATGGCACATCATACACCACAACCCATGTACGTATATACACGCCCCCCTCACACCGGGCGCGGCGAACAATGCGGGGAGACATACGCTTGAGAACATATCACGGCACCGGAGCTCGGTGGGGGAAACATTGAAGGCATCCACGAGTGGA
>NC_081347.1:37418898-37436135 GCF_029784015.1 Lycium ferocissimum | reverse complement strand
CTAGTAAAATCGGGGGTTTGACAAGAACTTAGAAATTTCATGATTTTCTGGTGCTTGGTGTCTCACACCCGCGAGATTGGGCTTGCACCTGCAAGATTTTGTCCGCACCTGCGGACCTGAGGACTTTAATAAAAACTCGTAGATGCGAGATTTGGGATGCAAGTGCGATGTCACCTGCGAGAAATGGAGCGCAGGTGCGAGAGTCGCTGAACAGATCTGAATAAATATCCTTATTTCATTCTAGCTCATTTCATCTTCATATTTTGGACTTGGGAGCTTGGTCTTAGGCGGTTTTTACGAGTTTTGGCAAGGATCGTCAAATGGGTAAGCTTCTTATCACCCTACTACGGTTATACCTTCGATTATTATAAGATCGCATGCTAAAAATCATGTGTTAGGATGAGGCTTTTGTGGGTTTATGAACCGTCGATTAGGAGACAAGGAACTCTTCAAATATTCATGGAGTCATTGTTGGATTGAGTTGATTTTTGGTACCTAAACTCCTTAAACATAGGGTAGACTAATTATGGGACCAATTTCCCTTTTTTCCCTTTTTGGCTCGAAATCTTATTTGGGGTGATTTTATGGGTTCAGATTTAAAGTATGCTAATAAGGGTGTCATTTGACTCGTATGATTTCCCAGAACAATAGTTTGCCCCTATGAACCCGATCTTCTTATGAAATTATGATTTTGATCTTTGGGGTTTAGAATGGGGTTTTGAGTTGACCTTCTAAAATTGAATCTTTATAGGCTAATATGGGTATCATTTGACCCATATTCTCACGTATAATCCATATTTGGGCATATTGACATCATCCGAGGGCTCTACGAAGGGGCAAGACTGCTTGTGATGACGGACTCCTAATCAAGGCAAGTTGAGATTTTTTACCTTTTATAAGGCATCATGGTTGCTCTAAATAAACCTAATCAAGAGGGATAATGGAGCTACTAATGGGGTTCCGATACTCGAGAGATGACGAGCATGTATTGGGTACCGCTGCTATGATATGGATAATTATGTACTTAAATGGTACAGTCGATCTGAATGCCATACTTTGGGCACTAGTTGGTAGATAGTACGATCCTGTGGATCTGTGACTGGGTTCGGAAGCCCATACTTTCTGTCTTTTAATTAAATGCCTGTCTTATTTGATATGTGTGTGGTACATCACTCCTAAATACTCGTTAAAAGTGAATAAGAAGCTAGGGTGGGACTTTATGACATATGCTAATCTAAATGGAATCTTTGTTGCATATTCTTGCTTCTTATTGCGTTGCATGTCATACTCATGCTTATTTTCTATCTCATGCCTAATATTATTGAGGATACAAATGTGGGTCTGTGGAAAATTGGTTCTGGATGGAGTGATGACGAATTTTGAGCAGATTGGCTAAGAGACGGGTTTATGGAGCCTACAAGGCTAAGTTATGAGATCTGGAGCCTAATGTGGCTAAGGACCCGATGTGATCTAGGAGATCTAATATTCCAGATGGTATATGGACCTCATAAGTCCCCCATGGGTCACGATGTGTTAATGTTCGAACATGTGTGTATCGGGTGATGGAAAAAGGCCTTGCATTGTATTCATGCATTCATACTTTAACTGTTTTGCTAATTTTGTTGATAGAAATGTTTGGTATTGTTTATTTTTTTTGTGGTTGAATACTTGTTCTTGAAGTTATTATGTATTCTCGGACTAATGGCAGTTAAGTTTAGTAGTAGTAATCGGCGACTAGCCTTCGTATCTGTTTTATCTAGGGTCGGTCGATGATGCTGCTGAATACCTGTTGTTTTTGTACTCATGCTACACTTGCTACATCTTTTTGGGTGCAGTCTTTGTCCCTTATTCCAGTTTGGCATCTCGAGATTGATCGGGACTTCATATCCGAGAGCTTCAGGGTTAGCTATTATTTAGACGCGTGGCCCTGGATTTCTCTTCTATTTTACCTTTTCTACTATTTCCCTCAGGAAGATCTATATTTGTTCACTTGGTAGTGAGCGGATTCTGTTAGTGCTTTTTTACACTTAAGGCCAGGTTTTGGGCAAATACTGAGATTGAATTTCTTTCCTCACCTCTTTTATTACTTGTATAAACCGGTTGGGTTTTAATGAAGTATTTTGTTATTTTGCCCTTAACTTTAAATGGAGTTAACATAAGTATATTGGGGATGGTTCTCCTACCGGTTGGATTGAGTAGGCGCCATCATGGCCCATGAATTGGGTCGTGACAAAATGATTGAGACGCTTAGTTTTGGGGCTTAGTTTTGGTTCTGATATATATCTATTGGCCAACTATGCTAAAGATTTGGCTAAAATGACTTGTGATGGTACTGTCCTGTTTGCTTGAGCGGAAATTGGGAATTTTAAAACAGAAGAACTTAAGAGATAAAGTGTTTTGTCCTTGTCATGATAAGTTGAATCAATGCAAGTCATTAAGGGTAAAAAATGAACTGTTTATGATCATGTTAAGTGATAGAGGGACTTCAGAGGTTGTCACACGGTTGTGAGGAGATGTAGAGTGACATCCTAGGATTAAGTGGGGATGAGGAAAGGCTTTGAGTGCCAACTCGGCCTGGTACTGCTTACTCTAGACTGATGGGGTTCCTCTCCATTAAATCATCAATCTATGTGACACTCCAAGGATCTGTAGGTATAAAAGAATGAAAACCATGTGAGGTTGCATGCTAAAATGGAGTTTTGAGGTTTGTGTATAATTCAATGAGTGTTCATATGCAGTCTTGCCTCTTCTCATTGTGTTTGGTATTGCACAATCTCATGTATTGCATTGTTCTATGAATATAATGGGTTAAAGTGTCACTCCCCTTAGGAACAACCTAGATTATGAACTTGGCCCTATGTGGTTGTTTTTTGTATAAAGCATGTTTAGAAGAACTTGAATACTGTTATGCCTTGTCTAAGTGTGAGCTGAAAAATGTGAGATCAATAAATAAGACCCTAGACAGCAAGCATGTGCTTAAGGTGTGTTTAAACTGGAACAAAGGTGATACTTGTTTGAATGCCTGAAAAGGGGCTTGCCTGATTAAACTAAGTCATACTCTAGCCTAAATATGCATGTTGAAAACTAAACATGATCCTTTTTTCCTACTTTTCCTTCCTTTACTTGTGAAAAATGTTGAGTTTCAACTGAGATGACTTTTGCACGACCTAGCCGGAGGGCCATGACGGGTACCCAGTACTAGCCTACCGAGCACCTCTAGTCTAACATTCCATAACCATTTCTAAGTGGGCCATATAGATAGCTCATGAATATCGTACTTAGTTCGAACGTCAACAACAGTGTTCATAAGTATAAGCCAACGAGACTACCGAGATATTATACAGTAATAAGAACTGAAGAAACTGTTGAATATCTGACAGCATACATATGTCTACGAGCCTCTAAGTAGCATACATGAACCCATAAGACGGGGCAGGAGTTCGCCATGCCCAAGTGTATATGTACAAAGGAGTAGTACCAAAAAAAAAAAAAAAAAAAAAAAGCTCGGAACAGGCGGAGGAACAACTGGAGCGCTTCTGAGATGCCACTGATGAAGCTCCTAGGGATCAAGACCATCTACCTGCCTACCTGCGGGCATGAACGCAGCGTCAACAAGGAAAGTACGTCAGTACGAATAATGTACTGAGTATGTAAGGCATGAATAGCAACATAATAAGAAATATAGAACAAAACATGAGATAAGGATAACATGTATGTCTGATTGCCTCTTAGGGTGAATATCATGCATGCTTAGTCTTTTCATAAAAACTGTTCTCATACTTGTATAACATAATAGTTCTGCGGAACGTGCAGCCCGATCCATAAATATTTTATATTGCTGCGGAACGTGCTGCCCGATCCATATATATACAAATTATATTGCTGCGGAACGTGCAGCCCGATCCATACTCATGTATCCCGCGTCCAGGACGATGTCATGATATACCAACTGATCAGGTGGCAATGCGTAAATAAGGCCTCGCCTTTTCCCATATCCCCTATATATATATATATATATATATATATATATATATATATCATATACATATATAATGTAAGTAGCATGCATGAGAGCCCAAATAAACGTTACCACTTTATCGTAGTGATGTAAGGTCGGCAACCTCCGATTATATTATGGAACACTCATCATCACTGTGTCTCACCTTAAAGGAACAATGATTATAAGGTGAGATCAACACCAATGAAGAACGTCAAGGAATTCATGAAATAAACTCAAAAATCTCAGAATAGCATTTAAAATCATAAACTTTGAAACTTCTAGAACGGAATCATCATCATCATAATCATTTTCACCAGGAAAACGTAATCATCTTTGGCGTCATAAGAAACCTTATGAATCATGAATCTTTAGCTTTTGGAAATAAGGACATTATGGAAGACATGTATGGTTTCACAAGAAAGAAGTCATCATTGTCATCATGGTCCTCATAGAAAATATCTTGTCTTTAATATCATAAAAACCTTGAGAATCATGAACTTCTAGCTTTTCGGGAAAAAGGAAACTATGGAAACCATATATGGAATCGTAAAGTAGGAGTCATGCCTTTAGAAAGAAAGGGACCAGCTTTACATACCTTTTTGTCTCCTACTACTTACGCTTATCCTCCCGAGCTCGCAAATCTACATTCAAGAGAAATTACACTGCCGTTAGACTTGTCGTCGTATGCCTATCTCAAGTCTTTAAATCAAACTCCTTTAGAATCTGCCAAAATTCGGGCAGCATCTCCCCTGTTTATATCCCTAGCCTGAAAGCGTAATTTCAACAACCAACACAACAACAACAACAACAATAAGATCATCCTTAACACCAAAATACTCCATAAAACATCCCACATGGTGTTTATCTAATCTCTCAACCAACAAATTAGTTATACGACTACTTAATAACTTTATTTCCATAATTAAACCCAAATCAATACCAATAAAGGAAGATTCATACCTTATTTCCGCTAAAACCGTAATACCTTCACTTTCCACCTTGAGTTCAAGCAAAAACTCGCCGCCATACGATATTATGTTCGTAACTATACGCTGTCGGAACCTAAATCCGAAGACGATACTTTCGCGTTAAAATTTAAGGTTTGGTAGTTGGGGGAAATTTCCAAAAATCTGGTGAGGATTTGGGGTGTTTGGGATGAAAAATGAGGGGTAAGCCCCCTTTTATAACATTCCATAGTTTGCCTTAACCGACCTAAAAATTACTTAGCGCGTTCGCGCTGAGTTTTCCTCTATCTCCTCCGTGCGTTCGCGCTACCCCCAGGCGCGTTCGCGCAGAGCTAATCCCTACTCTGGAAGCCTGTCTTAATATAATCATAACGCTTGATCCCGATGTCCGATCGTTGCACGGTTTGTTGCGTTGGAAACTAGACTTTCTGAACTTCTTTTTAGGATTTTGCTTTGTTCAAAAATTCCTCATATACTAAAAGATATCTTTTCTCCAAGTTGGGCTAAAATTGCCGCACATAATCATAAGTTAAGCACATATAACCTCATATATCTTTGGAGGTAACTCCAATATCCACAATTGAACGACTAACACCTAGAGAATCTCAATGTACAAATCTTACGAGGTGCAACATTCCTCTCCCCTTAGGAACATTCGTCCTCGATTGTGAAGCTCTTAGGGATTTCTGTGATAATTTTCCCAGAGTTTCTCCTGTAATTGTACCACTGCTATCTTGTCACAGCAACCCAAAATAAGCAATGCCTTACAGGGCTACAACATCAATACTTATATTGGCCACACACGACCGAGAAATCATTCAAAGAAGCATTACATACCTGAGAGTAATGATGTCTCTGTCTGGAGCTCTTCTAGAGGTGGAAATAGATGCCGATACCTGGACTTCATATCCTTCTCGGCTTCCCAAGTCATTTTTTCCTTATTATTATTTCTCCACAAGACTTTAACTAAAGCCACGTCTTTGGTTCTAATTCTTCGAACTTACCTATCCAGAATTGCAATGGGTGCTTACTCATAGGACAATTTTTCAGTAACTTGGACATCATCTATAGGCACAATTCTGGAAGGATCTCTGACGCACTTACGAAGCATTGATACATGAAACACTGGGTGGACTGACTCTAACTCTGAAGGCAAGTTCAACTCATAGGCTACCAAGTTCAACTCATAGGCTACTTGGCCTATCTTGCGCACAATCCTGTAAGGCCCAATATACCGAGGACTAAGCTTGCCCTTCTTGCCAAATCTCATTACACCTTTCATCAATGACACTTTCAAGAATACCCAGTCATTAAATTTGAATTCCAAGTCTCGTCGACGATTGTCCGTACAGGATTTCTGACGACTTCTAGTTGTTAGTAGTCGATCTCGAATAAGCTTGATCTTCTCTACTGCTTCCTGGATCAGATCTGGGCCTACTAACTTTGTCTCTCTCCTACTTCGAACCATCTAATAGGCGATCGACATTTCCTTCCATATAAAGCTTTATATGGGGCCATCTAAATCTTTGAAGTGATAGCTATTGTTGTACGCGAATTTAATAAGCTCCAAATGATCATCCTAGCTACCTCCAAAATCTAACATACAGGCTCGTAGGATATCTTCAAGGGTCTGGATAGTGCGCATAGCCTGTCCATCAGTCTGTGGGTGAAATACTGTGCTAAGTCTCACTTGCGTTCCCAACACTTCTTGGAAGGATCTCCAAAAATTAGCTATAAATTGTGCTCCTCTATCAGTAATAATGGATACTGGAACACCGTGACGTCGCACTATCTCTTTGATATACAACTTTGCATAATCTTCTGCTGAGTACGTAGTTCTAACTAGCAGGAAATGAGCTGATTTAGTGAGTCTATCCACAATCACCCATATAGAATCATACTTACGCCAGGAACGGGGTAAGCCTGTAATGAAGTCCATATTAATCGCCTCCCATGTCCACGTCGGAATCTCTATAGCTTACAGTAATCCCCGTGCTTTTGATGCCCAGTTTTCACCTGTTGACAATTAGGACATTGAGCTACAAACTCCACTATATCTTTCTTCATTCCATCCCACCAATATACAGATTTAAGATCATGATACATCTTTGTCGCTCCTGGGTGGACAGAATAGCGAGAATGATGGGTTTCCTCCAGGACTTGTTGAAGTAACCCTGCAACATTCGGAACACATAATCTGCCTTGATGCTTGAGAACTCCATCCGCAGGAACCTCAAATAGTGACTTCTCCTTCTGAGGAAGCACATCGCTATAATGAACTAACACGGGGTCCTCATATTGGCGCTTTTTACCTCCTCTACAACAGATGACACCATTGGGTTCTTGACAGTAACTCCCGCACTGCTCGAGTCCATTAAGTGAATTCCTAGGTTGGTTAGCTATCGAAGCTCGCGAACTAACTCCTTCGACTCCGGCCGAACATCACACAAACTGCCAATGGATTTGCGGTTGAGATCATCGGCTACCACATTCACCTTTCCAGGATGATATAAGATACTCACATCATAGTCTTTCAATAGCTCCAACCAGCGCCTTTTGCCGCAAATTCAACTCCTTTTGCTTAAAAATATATTAAAGGCTCTTATGGTCCGTATAAATGTCCACATGAACGCCATACAAATATTGTCTCCACATTTTTAGTGCATGGATAACCGCAGCCAACTCTAGGTGGTGAGTTGGGTAGTTTTTCTCGTGTTTCCGCAATTGCCTTGAAGCATAGGCAATAACTTTGTCATCTTTGCATCAACACATAACCTAGCCCAGCACCTGAAGCATCACAGTAAATAACATAGCCCTCCGATCCTTCTAAAAGTGTCAGAATTGGGGCTGAAGTTAACCTATCCTTCAACTCGAAAAAAGCTGTGCTCGCAAGCGTCGGTCCATTGGAATTTTATCGATTTCTGAGTCAGCTTCATCTGTGGGGCCGAAATAGTAGAAAATCCTTTCACAAATCTTCTATAGTTACCGGCCAACCCTAAAGAACTACGGACCTCTGTAGGTATTGTAGGCCTCGGCCAATTCTTCACAACTTCAATCTTCTGGGTGTCTACTCAAATACCGTCGACTGAAATAATATGCCCCAAAAAAGTTACAGAGTTTAGCCAAAATTCACATTTTGCGAACTTGGCATATAACTTCCGAGCCCGAAGAATTCCACGAACAGTACGAAGATGATCCGTATGTTCTGCCTCCGATCGAGAATATACCAGAATATCATCAATGAACACAATCATGAACAAATCTAAGAAAGGCCTGAATACATTATTCATCAAATTCATGAATACCGCTGGAGCGTTAGTCAATCCAAATGACATCACCCGAAACTCATAATGACCATATCTAGTTCTGAAGGCCATCTTTGGAATGCCCTATTTTTTAACCCTCACCTGGTGATATCCCAATCTTAGATCTATTTTTGAGAACCATTTAGCACCTTGCAGTTGATCTAATAAATCATTGATCCTTGGAAGTGGGTATTTATTCTTTATCGTCACCTTGTTTAATTGCCTGTAATTAATACACATACGTAAGGAACCATCTTTGTTCCTTACGAACAACACAGGCGCTCCCTATGGTGATAAACTGGGCCTAATAAAACCTTTTTCAAGCAGATATTTCAATTGCGCCTTCAATTCTTTTAACTCGGCAGGGGCCATTCGATAGGGAGGGATAGATATGGGCTTAGTGTCTGGCAACACATCGATGGTAAACTCGATCTCCCATTCTGGAGAAGACCTAGAAGCTTATTCAAAAACACATCTGAAAATTCATTCACTACTGGGACAGATTGGAGAGTCAACGATTTTGCTTCTGTGTCTTGAACCCAGACTAAATGATAAATACAGCCCTTACCAATCATCTTCCTCTCTTTAAGATAGGAAATAAACCTACCTCTCGGGGACACTGTATTACCTTTCCATTCTAAGACTGGTTCTCCCAAAAACTGGAATCGAACCACCTTTGTTCTATAATCAACGTTAGCGTACCAAGAAGCTAGCCAATCCATACCCATAATAACGTCAAATCTAACATTTTCAACTCATGTAAATCAGCCATAGTATGGCGATTGTAGACTACAATCACATAGTTCCTATATACCCGCCTAGCTACCACTGGTTCTCCTACAGGAGTGGACACCTCAAAAGGTTTGATTGGTTCAGGTTTCACCCCAATATGATTAGCAATATAAGGAGTGATAAATGACAAAGTAGAGCCAGGATCAATCAATGCATACACGTCGCGGGGGGATGCGATAATATACCTATAACCACGTCGGGGGAGGACTCAAGATCTGCCGTCCGGTAGTGCATATATATACGATTCGAGGGACCTGGAGCGGACGCTCTTCCTCCCCGCCCTGCGCCGTGGCGCGGGTCCGGGGTCGCCGGAGGGCACACAGACGATGAAGAGCCAACTACGGACCTCGTCAGTTGAGCCACACCTCCATTTCCACTCAAAGGACAATCCCGCATCATACGACAAATCCGACCGCAGGCATAATAAGCGTATCAACCTTGGTGACACTGTCCCGAATGTGGCTTACCACATTGATTGCACCGTGGAAAGGGCTACCTCATCTAACCAGATTCACCTCTATACTGGGAGCTCGAAATCCTAAATCTCTGACCTGATCCCGAATAAATAGGACGATCAAATCTTTTGACAAATCGAAGAGTGTCACCGGCCGCCGGTGCTTCCGAATAAGCGGAATATTCTCTGCCTTTGACTCCTACGCGAACTGCGCTAGTGGCACCGGAAGACCTGGCCCTCTTACCGTACCTTCTGTCAGAATTACGCTCGCCCCTTTGCGGCTGCTTCTATTCCTCCAAATTTTGAGCATGGGCTTGGATACGAGTAATATCCTTCCCGTCCTGGAGCGAGGCCGTCAAACACTCCTTAATCAAATGCGGACCCAAACCACTCATGAATCGATGTACACGATCCCCCATGTCGGCTATCATGGCTGGGGCATACCTAGCCAAAGAATTAAAGCGGAGATTGTATTCTCGAGTGCTCATATTTCCCTGCCTCAGATTCAAGAACTTGTCGGCGCGGGCTCATCGAATCTCCGGTGGTAAGTAATGTCACAAAAAGGCATCCACAAACTCTTGCCATACTGGGAGAGGTGAATTTACCCTTCGCGAAGACTTCCAAGTATTGTACCAGTGGACGGCACGTATCCGCCGGTTGACAAGAACGGATAACCGACCCAACTTGTCGGAAGCATGTATTTTCAACGACGCCCGTTATCTCGTCTACGAAACCCCCGGCGGTCTTCGTCGCTCGACTCGTGGGGTGCAGAGGATCCGGACTATTAAAATCACGGAGCCTCTGCGTTGACCGCTCATCACCCGGTGCTCGCACCCTCGCCGTGTGCCGGCGGTAACCTAGCTAGGGTCGACAGGCGGAATAGCCTCTGTCATCTGCGGCACGAGATGCCGAGACGGAGGAACGAGGTGCGGGCCGGAGCGGAAAGCACCTTCGTGCTCCTCTAGTAAGGATGGAGTAGGAGAGGTCCCAGATAAAACCTCATTATGAGACTCACCCTCTTCTATCTCTGACAGTGGCTCCCGTTCAGTCCTTCTTCCCGCCATCGTCTTGCTCTTCTGGCCTGCTATAAACTTCCTTTTCATAGGCATTGTTGAAATCATAACATACGATTAGGAAAAAGGGGATCCTGATAACATAGCTCTATCGCACGATCTAAGATAAGAAAGAAGGTCATTTATTCCTAAATGCCCCGCAGCTTCCTTTTTATAAGTGTAGCGCACTTCACACCCATAAACAGGACTCTACCAGGCACAGCTCATAGACATACCCAAGGACGAACTGCTCTGATACCACTTTTGTCACGACCCAACCGGAGGGCCATGACGGGTACCCGGTACTAGCCTACCGAGCACCTCTAGTCTAACATTCCATAACCATTTCTATGAGGTCCATATAGATAGCTCATGAATATCATACTTAGTTTGACCATTAACAACAGTGTTCACAAGTATAAGCCAACGAGATTACCGAGATATTATATAGTACTAAGAACTGAAGAAACTGTTGAACATCTGACAGCATACATATGTCTACGAGCCTCTAAGCAGCATACATGAACCTATAAGATAGGGCAGGACTTCGCCATGCCCAAGTGTATATGTACAAAGGAATAGTACCAAAAGACTGTAGCTCCGGAACAACTGGAGCGCTTCTGAAATGTCACGGATGGAGCTCCTAGGGATTAGGTCCGTCTACCTGCCCACCTGCGGGCATGACCGCAGTGCCTACAAGGAAAGGACGTTAGTACGAACAATACTGAGTATGTAAGGCATGAATAACAACATAATAAGAAATATAGAACAAAACATGAGATAAGGATAACCTGTATGTCTGATTGCCTCTCAGGGCGAATACCATGCATGCTTAGTCTTTTCATAAAAACCTTTCTCATACTTTTATAACATAATAGTGTTGTAGAACGTGCAGCCCTATCCATAAATATTTTATATTACTGCGAAACGTGGAGCCCGATCCATATATATACATATTATATTGCTGCGGAACGTGCAGCACGATCCATACCCATATATCCCGCGTCTGGGCATCCCGCGTCCGGGATGATGTCATGATATACCAACTGATCAGGTGGCTATGCGTATATAATGCCTCTCCCTTTTCCCAAATCCCCTATATACATATATATATCATATACATATATAATGTAAATAGCATGCATGAGAGCCCAAATAAACGGTAAAGTCGGTAACCTTCGATTATATTATGAAACAATCATCATCGCTGTGTCTCATCTTGAAGGAACAATGATTATAAGGTAAGATCAACAACAATGAAGAACGTCAAGGAATTCATGAAATAAACTCAACAATCTCATCATAGAATTTAAAATCATAAACTTTGAAACTTCTAGAATGGAATCATCATCATCATCATCATTTTCATCATGAAAACGTAATCATCTTTGGCATCATAAGATACCTTAAGAACCGTGAATCTTTAGCTTTTTGAAATAAGGACATTATGGAAGACATGTATGGTTTCACAAGAAAGAAGTCATCATTGTCATCATGGTTCTCATAGAAAACATCTTGTCTTTAATATCATAAAAACCTTGAGAATCATGAACTTCTAGCTTTTCGGGAACAAGGATCTTTTGTGGAAGACATATATGGAATCGTAATGTAGGAGTCATGCCTTTAGAAAGAAATGGACTAGTCTTACATACCTTTTTTTCTCCTACTACTTATGCTTATCCTCCTGAGCTCGCAAATCTACAATTAAGAGAAATTACACTTGTTATATCCCATATTTTTTAAACATTGGGATATTCTAAAGCTAATCGCGACGAGTTAAGGACAAGACTATTTTGAGATCCGAGGTAGAGACTTTTAGCCTCCAATTTTGTTTTAATGCACAAGTTTCCTTTAAATTTTATTTGGTATAGAATATTAATGGAGATTAGGGATTAATTAACCAATATTAAATTATTAAGTGGGATTAAAGTTTAATTATTCATTAATTAAGCCATAGTGGCTAGTGTGGGCCCCACCGGACATGGCCAAGTGTAATTGGCTCACACTTTGGGTGGGACACATGTCCAGCCCATGGACTTCCTATATATAGTAAATTGATGATTCATTCATCAACTATCCACCTCATTTCTTCACCTACAACTTAAGAAAACTAAGAGATAGAGAGAGAGACTCTCGGCCATGGCTGGCCGAGATTGAGGTCTTTGTGTTGATAAAAAAAAAAGTTTTCTTCAAGCATTTCAACTCCTTAGAAGGTGTATAACAACATGGAGTAATCATTGGAGCAACAAGAACAAGTATAAATTCAAGGCACAAATTCTAGCCAAGTTGAGAAGTCAAGTGATTAAGGTAAGGTTTAATCTCCTTTTACATGTGTTGAGAGTGGTTTGAACGTGTTGTAGCTTGTAGAAATGAATGAATATTATGGAATTATGTATGTTGGTATTGAAGTCGTATAGGGGCTGTTTTTGTAGGATATGGTGAATTGATTTTACTTGGTATTTTGGTTGTTATTGTTATGGATTGTATGGTGAGAACGAAGGTTTAATGGTTCAAGTTGAAGTTGTAATTGTTTGTGGGCTGTTGTAGAAGCTAATATGATGTTAATATAGTTCCTTGCATTTATATAAATGATGTTGCTAAACGTGTGGTTGTTGGTATTTTGTGAAGTTGGAAGAAAAGAATGTATTGTTGTTATTCTTGTTAAACTTGGAAGATTATATGTTGTATTGTATGTTGGTTGGGCTATTTTGGAGTGTTATACGGGCTGTCCGGAATGTCCTCGAGTCATGTTGAATAGCCTCGGGTTGATACTTGAATGTATGATTAGTGATGTTGGCTTGGTTGTATGTAGTTGGTTTGAATATAAGCGAAACGTCGTCTAATTGTCTAGAAAGGAGTTACTAACATTAGAATGCGTTTTGAACCTCTTCGTAGTTTAATCGTAGCTCTTGACGCCTTAATATAGGTTGAGATACTATTGGACAAAGATATCGTGTTGTTTCGTTGCAAGTAGTAAACGCTAAAGGTATGTAAAGCCTATTCCTTCTTTATTTTGGCATGTCCTAGATGTAAGTAAGATATGATATGAGCCTTGGGGTAATTCTATTCACAAGTTCCGAGCATGATTTATAATTCTTATTCATTTCTTGATGTTAGAACTCTAGATAGTCGAGCTATCCCTCGAGTCTTTTATATGATTGAATAGTAAATGATGCATAAAGGTTCCCATTCTTAAAGGATTCTATAATGGATAATGTCCTTAACTTTCATAAGCTGTCTCGGATTGATTTGATACATGGCTATAATCCCTGAGGCTTTATTTTGATATAGTTTATAATGATATTCAAAGAGTACTGAGTATGACTATTATCCTGACACTCGAGCGTTGATTAGTCCACTTATCTATTGAGTCTCAAAAGATGATTTATATGTATATGGTTACTCACTACTCTGCTCGTGCATACTGTTACATCTTTCACTGAGTCCCGGGCCAGGACATGTTCTCGTGCACAGCTCCACTGCATTATTCACCGAGTCCCTCACTAGAGGGCCGGGACACGTTTTATGTATATGTATATGATGATATGATGACATGATGTTATGATGATACGAGGATGGCGGCCAGGATGGCATATGATGACTTTATTCACCGAGTCCCTCACTAGAGGGCCGGGACACGTTATATGTACATGTATATGATGATTTTATTTACCGAGTCCCTCACTAGAGGGCCGGGGCACGTTATATATGCATTTGTATAGGATGATTATCTAATTAGGTCACCGAGTCCCATGATGGGCCGAGTATGGTATATGATAATGATATGCATGACTTGCTTTACAAGGCACAGGTACAGTGATTTCTTGATTACCATATTTGTCTCCTGAAATCTCTACTTCAGTTATGATGTTTCTTGATGTATTTCATGCTTTATATACTCGATACATATTTCGCATCGACCTCTCTTCGGGGCCGCGTTTCATGCCCTTGTACACAGATGCTCGATTTGATGATCCTTCCGCTTAGGACTTTCACTCGATTGTCTTGGAGTGCTCCGTTGTTCGGAGCTCTGTGACTTTTGGCACAGATACGCGTATATATGTATATGTTTACTCGGGGGCAGGCGGGGGCCCCGTCTGCCATCATATGTTATCATGGATACAATTAGAGGTCCGTAGACATATGTGTGGGTCTGTATATAGTTCTTTGTTTAGTTGTGTATATATGACTTATGTTCTGGGATCTCATTCGTAGTGGCAGCCTTGTCGGCTTGTGTATGTATATATGTTTTGGGATGCTGTATGTAGTGGCAGCCTTGTCGGCTTGCGTATATATAATTGGGACGTTCCCACATGTTATGATAGCCTTGCCGGCTTATGTACGGTGTTATCTGTTGGAAGTAGTAACTCCTCGGGAGACAGGTTGCTGTGACATGTATATATATATGCGACAGTTTTGAGATGACGTCTTTCCTTTATAAATATAAGTTCTTTATTATGCTAGTTGTGGATGATTATAGTTAACAGGTGTATAC
This sequence comes from Lycium ferocissimum, assembly GCF_029784015.1. NCBI lineage: Eukaryota > Viridiplantae > Streptophyta > Magnoliopsida > Solanales > Solanaceae > Lycium > Lycium ferocissimum. Next base: position 37,421,072 of record NC_081347.1, on the reverse strand, counting down.
GAGTGTCCAGCTCAGGCACTAGACACGGCCTACGGGGTTGGGTTGTGACAACACTACCGTTAGACTTGTCGTCCTATGCCTATCTCAAGTCTTTAAATCAAACTCCTTTAGAATCTGCCAAAATTCGGGCAGCATTTCCCCTGTTTATATCCCTAGCCCAAAATTATAATTTCAGCAACCAACACAACAACAACAACACCACCAATAACATCATCCTTAATACCAAAATACTCAATAAAACATCCCACACGGTGTTTATCTAATTTATCAACCAACAAATTTGTTATATGACTACTTAATAGCTTTATTTCCATAATTAAACCCAAATCAATACCAATAAAGGAAGATTCATACCTTATTTTTGCTAAAACCGTAATACCTTCACTTTCCAACTTGAGTTCAGGCCAAAACTCGCGGCAATACGATTTTTGTTAGCAATTATACGTTGTTAGAATCTAAATTCGGAGACTATAGTTAATTTGCGTTAAAATTTAAGGTTTGGTAGTTGGGGGAAATTTCCAGAAATCTGGAGAGGATTTGGGGTGTTTGGAATGAAAAATGAGGGGTAAGCCCCCTTTTATAACATTCCAGAGTCTGTCTTAACCGACCTAAATAATACTCAGCGCGTTTGCGCCACCTTGGGGCGCGTTCGTGCTGAGTTGTCCCTTGTCTCCTCTGCACATTCGCACCACCCCAGGCGCATTTGCACAGAGCTAATCCCTGCTCTGGCAGCCTGTCTTAAAATAATCATAATGCTTGATCCCGATATTTGATCGTTACACGGTTTGTTGCGTTGGAAACTAGACTTTCTGAACTTCTTTTTAGGCTTTTGCTTTGTTCAAAAATTCCTCATATACTAAAAGATATCTTTTCTCCAAGTTGGGCCAAAATTGCCCCTCATAATCATAAGTTAAGCACATATAACCTCATAGATCTTTGGAGATAACTCCAGTGTCCACAATTGAACGACTAACACCTAGCGAATCTCAATGTACAAATCTTACGAGGTGTAACATTTATTTCAAAATAATGATTTCCGCGCTATTTATCTACCTGTGCATGAGTTTCTACTTGTATAAGAACCTGTGCTTGTTCCTTTCAGCTTTAAGGTGTTTTGTTTCAATGGTTTACCTTCTGTTTGAACACTTTGAAAGATTGGACCTTTTAAGTTCCTTGTTTATTGATAGGATGAGTGTGAGTTTGTGAAGACCATCTATGCATCTTTTTCTTCTTCCTGAATGAACAAGTAGTTCTCAAATGATTAAAATGAGTTCAATGTATGACTAGGTAACACTTAGACACATGTTAGAACATCATGATATTCCCCTCCCTTTCCCCTTTGAGGTAACCGTGTTATTGATGGTAGATGCATAACAAATTTGGTTTCCCATATTTGCATCATTTTAGCTGATCCCTTGTAAAGTGCATACTAGTGAAATTGAAAGTGTTAAAGGTTATTGGCCTTGGGTTTTAGCCCCTCATGTCTATCACTTAGTCACTGCTATTGTTGGATGCCTACATATGTTAGAGCTGCTAATCTCCCAGTTGGACCCTGCCTAGTGAAGTTAAGTCATGATTATGATGTTAAAGGAAGAATTATATGTGTTTTGAATTTGTAGAGAAAGTGAGTCTGTCCAGTCTGATATACATCTTCCTCTGATAAAAATATGAACTCTTTAAAATATGTGTGCTGAGTACATATCAAGTGGTTCATTGTATATATGTGTATATTGGACGTGTTGATGTCAAGTTCGTGTATACCTCTTCTTCTCTTCCCTTTCTCCTTCCTTATACTAATGCAACATGTTATACATAAAGTATACAGGATATATACTCCATGTATACCTCGGTGTATATTGAAGTATATATCAACATATACCGATGGTATATTGTCACGACCCAACCGGAGGGCCATAACGAGCACCAGGTGCTAACCCACCCGGGCACCCTTTATCGTACATTCATATTCACATCTAGGTGGGCCACATGGCCTGCTCATGGTTTCTATGCATCAATAGTACTAATCTCATTAGGCAACGACACATTTATATCATCATCAACAACAATGCCCATATCCATATACACAAGCCGACGAGGCTAACAAAATAATATACAAAATGTGAGCGAACAAGGCTAAAGGACATCTAGCTATACAAAACTGTCTACGAGCCTCT
>NC_081347.1:37406873-37418798 GCF_029784015.1 Lycium ferocissimum | reverse complement strand
AGGGAAGATAAATTTTTAAGTAACCCGGTAGCATTTTTTTTTTATAAGCGATGTTGGGTTTGCCCCTTTTTGATGTTTCCTTATTTCATTGACATATTATTATTTACTTATGCCCCACATACTCGTACAATGTTTGTTTTTGGATCCGTGTTCATGGCCGGGACCGGAGGTGATCCGGAGCTCATAGGAGCTTTCAATCGACTTGAGGGCACTCTATTGTTCTGGAGGTGCCATTGACTTATTCTTTTGTGCATATACATGTATTTTGGGCACGACGGGGTCTTGTCTCGTCTATATGTTTAGTACTCTAGTAGAGGCTCGTAGATACGTATGTGTGGGTAGTATGGTCTCATGGTTTCTCATCATATGTATATATATATTATTTTGATTGCCGGAGGGCTTATGTATATAAGGTAAATATGTTTCAAGTAGAAATGCTTCTTTTATGATTATAAGAATGAGATTAATGCATGACCGCAAATGAGTAATAGAATGAGTGGTGCTCGGTGGTTAGCCCCGGGTACCCGTCATGGCCCTAGTCGGGTCGTGACAACAAAGATTTATTGACATTCTTCACAGCTCTATTTGGTAATATTCTTATAGGCTGAATATCCACTACACTTTGTTGTTTGCCCTTCTTACTCCTTTTCTGCATGGACTTTGGAGAAATATCAGCTTCCTTAGCTACCTAACTAAACACCTGTTCTATGGCTTCCTCAAATACCCTATCTTTAGCACTACTACTTATATGTGGCTGCTCAGGTACTGCTATATCTATTAGATTATGGGACACTACATCATGCAGTTCTTTCAAAGGAGAAAGTTATGAACTGGTAGGGTTATGAAATGTCTAACTGTACATACATGTCCATGCGCCTCTACATAGAATACAAGTAACCATAAGGACCAATACCCATAGACTGTAGCTCCGTAGTAAGTGGAGTGCTCCTGAGAATTCGCTGATAGATCACCTACCGCATCCGTCACTCCTTTTTGTCTACTCCGGCGGCATGAACACAAGATCTACAAGAAAAAACATCGATAAGCAACGACCGAGTATGTAAGGCATGAATAGTAACATACTAAGAGATACCGAACATGAAAAATAATATAATGAACATATAAAAATAAAGTAATGTATAACGTAGCGTCTGGCCGTTAAGGCGCGGTAGTACATATATATATATATATACATATAGCGTCTTACATGGTGTTATCTTACCCGGCTATATAGGCGCGGTGTTATCTTGCCCGGCCATGTAGACTCGGTGTTATCTTACCCGGCCATGTAGGCTCGGTGCTATCTTACCCGGTCATATAGGCTCGGTGTTATCTTACCCGGCTATGTAGGCTCGGTGTTATCCCCAGCTGATCAGTGGGAGTGCAATGCATACATACATACATATGCATAAAAATACATAAATGAAATTAACATCATCATTAGCATTACCATTATCACCATATCATTCCTTGAAGGGTCAACCATCGTAAGATGAAATCGATGATGTCACGGGAGTCTCGAGAATCATGAACTTAGGTAGCACTGAAAATAGAATCGTTATCATCGCTATATCTCACCTCGAAGGAACGAATGACATGAGGTGAGACCATCAACAATAAGTAGGATCAAGAGATTCATGGAATGGCTCAATAATCTCATAATGCTCTCAAATCATAGCTTCGGAGTTTCTAGAAGAGAATCATCATCATCGTCACAATCATCATAGAACATTTTTCATTTAACATCGTAAGAATCTTTAAGAGTCATAAGCTTCTAGCTTCTGAAAACAAGGCAGTTCTGGAAACATAACATAGGAATCATGTCTTTGAAAGAAAGGGACGAGCCTTAACATACCTTTCGGTAGCCTTAGTCGTTCAATGTTTATTCTTGCAAGCTCGCAACTCTACACATAAACCATCCATATTATCATTAGGCTCAATATCATACACTTGTCTCAAGCATTCAAATGAAATCTTTTTTTTTTTTTAGAATCTGCCGATATTCGGGCAGCATCTCCCCTATATTCTTTACCTTCTCCAAATACCAAACAATTCCCAAACAATACAACAACATCAACAACAATATCAATACCAATATATTCCATAAAACATCCCACACGATGTTTCTCCAATTTTCAAACCAACCATAACAACATCCATAATACCATAATCAAAGAATTATATTCAATTTAATCTCAAGCTAATCCAAAATTCTCTTTCAAACTCACCTCATGGCCATCAACTTCAATTCAACTCTTTATGACTTTTCTCCTATGATTCTTTCCTTTCTAAAAATTGCTAAACCTTTACATCATCTCAGTCATGTAAATAATAGTAGGAAAACCATACATTATAGTGGAAGAACTTCACTTTATTCACCCCTTTCCAAGACTAAGTTCATCACCACCTTGAAGAGAAACAAGAACAATTATCTTCCATGAATTTTCTTTGAGATTTTGATGTCTCTTGATGACATGGAAAGCTTTTGGAAGATTATGGAAGGTTAGGAAGGATTATGGAAAGTTATAGAAAATTATTTGAAGTTATGGAGAGTTTTAGAACCCTCAAGAGCTCTTCAAGATCTCTCTAGAAATGTAGAGGATGAGAAAATGGTGAAAATTGATGAAAATTAATGGGTTAGAGGGGTGTTTATAGGTGTGGTTCGGGTTAGGTACTGTAGCACCCGGTTACTGTAGCAGCGTTTTTCTGCTCCGCCCGCCTAACTTGTAATGTACATAACTCCCTGCTCCAATGTCAGATTGATGAACGGTTTATTGCGTTGGAAACTAGACTCGAAGAAGTTCATTTTAGGATTTTGAAACACCATAAAAATCCTTATATACCCGGAGATATACCCCTCCAAAGTTGACCCAAAATTCTGTCCAGAATTCTGCCAACTTTTTCCAAATTTTCGACAAACTTATTTTCTCCGCTTTGCTTGGTCCCGGAATCTTCCGAAACTCTCCATACATGATATTTATCATTGATCATACTTGATAATGCTTCGCTACTCGTAATCCAAAGTTGTCTTACCTAGCCATAGCTCGACATACTTAAGTTCAAATTTAATAAGTTCTTCTCCGAAAGTACGGGGTGTAACATCCTTCCCCCTTTTAGAAACATTCATCCTCGAATGTTGTAGCTTGCGAGCTTCCGACGCTTTCATTAGTTTCTTGAAATGGTTGTCTTCCTTTAGTTCCTGATCCCATATTCTTATACTATGGGCTCATTAGTCTTCTTTCATATTCTCCCAATTCTTTGTCGAACTCATTCATTAGTTCCATATCCTCCTGTTCTTATGTATGTACCCAGTGGTCAACTGATATCTAGCTACAGTCCTGGGGCCTGTTGCCATTAAGATGGTCTTAACTCGTGATTTCTATGGCTCCCTACCGATCTGTGAGCACTCTTAATTATTATATTCTTTTGCCTTGCTCCTTATTTCTCTACTAATAGACAAATTCTCTTTTTCAGATATGGCACCTTTTCTTGCTTGCTTCTCTGGTGTTATTTTTGATCATCCCTTTTTGTACTAGTCGACCTTATACATATACACCATATCACCTCCTTTTTATTCCTTGGTCGGACTCTTTAGTCCCTTACAATACCATCATAGTTCCACCTATGGTAGCGCCCGGATGATTTGCAATAGCATTCCCTTGCTAGTGACTTATTATTCTCAGTGATTACCGTTTCTCGGGTTCTTTGTCTCATACACACTTTTAATGCGAGTTACTTCCCTCCGTAAGTCTTTGGCTCTCTTATACAGTGACTAATTTAGACTTAAACTAACCTCCATTCTTCTTCGGCTCCTTATCGTCGTCCTTGCACCATTCTGTTAGTCATCTAATCATGGCGATTGTTTATATGGTTTTATATTATATACTCTCACAATTGATATGACTAGCGGCTTGAAATTTCACTACTTACAAGGTACTCCCTCATCTCAGGCAGTATTGCTGCCTTGCTCTCCATAAGCACACTATCTTCCTTTCCTTTGAAGATTATTGAACTTCTTATAAATATTCCTCTTTTTAAAGCTTTCATCTCTTCTAGTGCTACAATTTTTTTTTTGTAATCCCGATTGTCCTTTATACTTATCCCTAGTCACATGCGGCCTTCCTCACTCCTTCTGCTACCCCTGGGAGTCCTTTACTACATATCTAAGTATACCTAAAATTTCTTCGGCGCGAGTGATTCAAGTCATAGTCCGAAATACAACGTGTCGCATCAGCAAAACTTATTCTCCTTGATTCGCTAAACTTTCATCATCTTGTCATGCTTTCTTTTTCACATTCTTGACATATCGGTTCGTCTCCAAATTTGACTCCTTTAATCCAATATATTTTTCTCTTTTGAGCTTCGGAATATTGTAGCTCATCATAGAACTAAATCTGTTCTTCACCCATTTTAAAGAATGTTCTCATATAACAATAACCTTTGCATGTTAACCACCTTTGATAGTCACCTGGCCGACCTTAGCGATCCTTCAACTCCTCTATTCCATATAATGCCGGAGTTCTTTTCATCGCATGGTTTAACTTATTTTCCTTTTTGCTAGTTGATTTCTTGTATCAAATCAAAATGCTTATACATATCGGGTACAATTCAAATACCTTCTTTACTGTCTTTTCACATCTACCTCTCATGACTAGTAGTCCCCTGGCTAATGAATTAATGTGGATATCGAAATTCATTAGGCCCTTTTCGGAGTGTCCGACTATCCCATGCTCCTTTAATCCTAGTCTCTCCCCATGATTGTCTTCTTAATATCCTTGAAATTCTTCTTGCTCTAGGTTCCTAATTCCGATTTATATCTATACTATGCCATTAGAAGTTAATATTTCACACCATCCATTCCCATGACTCGCCCTTTCATTAGCTTCGCTCATTTTGTCCCGTAATTCTTCTTAACTACTTGTTTGCGTCACAGCTGTGCATTATAGTCCTTCTAGTGGCATGTCGGTTCTTGTTCTTTTCATGAAATCCTCACAAAGTACACTCTTTCCTTTCTTCTTTCGTCGAGTCTTCATCTTCCTTTATGATACTTCAAATTGTACACATATATATATATATATATAGAATTTTCTCGATTTTCTTCATGATCTCATTTTTGCATCTTTCACACAACCATTATCTTATAATTTCAACTTTGTTTTCCTTTGGGAAAGCCTACTGATTCACTAACCTTCTCCTTGTTGTCGGCGGCCACATAATTCTCTTTAACCATTTCATTGACACCTTCTCCTCCCTCTAGTCCTCACGTTCATCCTTTGTCACGTACAACATTACTCTACCTCCCGTTGATCTATTTAAATTTGATCCTATCATCTGCTTTTCCTGCTTTCGTCCTAACCTTTTCCTCAAATATATATTACCTGATCCTCAATAGGTATACGTTTTCCTTGTCCAAGCTTCTCTCCCCTTCATTTCATGATATCATAACCTTCTTTTCCTAATACTCGTGCTTACATATTTGGTTTCGCTATCGCTACCCGACTTTAATTTTCGAGAAAACCCAATCTTGATTCTCTTCCGTAGCGCTTGCTACCTCAACTTTGACATACAACACAATTAATACTTTTAACATGTCGTAACATCAATCATAAAGGTATACATAATACTCGATTTAGTCACTCGTAACTTATCTTTTTATCGCTTTTCAACACCTTTTCCTTGCAAGATATCCCAATGCCATTCGATTTTGTCCTGAATCTGTGGCTTTAATACATCTCCGTTCTCTTTTCCCCAGCTAGCCAAAAAATTCCAACTGTAAAGCTCATATGCTTCTAATTTCCCTCGGGCTATTCTAGTGTCTCATATTTTATTTTTTTTGTATGTCTAACTCTGTAGGTCCTCCAAACATATCTTTCTATGTTCTAACTGTGAATCCCAAAGAATATAACTTTACTTAAAAATCTTTACTCGTATTTGTTCCCTGTCTCTCTGTCAAAAATAATCAACCTGATATCGTTTACTTTCCTGTAGCAACCGAATCGATCCTTGGTATATTCTATCTTCACTTGTACCCTTACTCTCTTCTCTCCTTACCCATAAACCGACATCGCACCCAATTTCTCTATCGTCAATAACCTTCACAACACCCGTCTGAAAAAAATTAAGGTAAAGCCTTCTTATAAGGATCAACTAGAAATGCGCCACATATTCCTAAGGCAGATACAATCTCTACTTCCTTCGTTGGCCAAGCAACATCAGATTTTGAAGTTATAAAAACGATCCAGAAAACGATCATAATTACAATCCAACCTACCTAACCATTTCTCATTATTGAGTTCAAGGTCATCATTAATACCCGAAGTAACTTAGCAATAATAATTCTCAGAATTAAATATTCGTAATTCCTTTGAAGTCGAATGACCCACTTCTAAATCCCAATGTAACCCACATCATATGGGAAAGTTTGATAAAACGAGCCTGTGTGCCTGTCATCAACCCGTCCTGATCTTATGTATATGTATAAACTTCTAGAGTAAACTTTCCCCTACTCGTTAACTTCCTTTCCCATATCAATATCTTGTCTTTATCTCTTACTCACCAATCCATAAATCGTAATACTGCATTCGAATTCTTAGTGTCAACTTTCCCTATATCTTCAATAAACCTCAATTCTCTGAAATCTCAAATGCAGTCATTCCAACTCCTTTAATTACTTACAATTTTTCCCCTCCAGGGTTTTTCCCTTAAATTAAAATAAAATTATTCTAAAACTTCTCTTGGAAAGCGTCTCATAATGGTTCATTCAATCATGACTTACCAAACGTCCGATTGTCACATTTTCCCTTCATTCTTTCTCTATATCATAGCTATTCAAACAATTCAATTTGTAAAATTTTTGGCAGAGTTTCCTCTATACTTCTTACTGCCTCATTCCTGCACACAACCCAAAAAACACATCCAATGCCTCACAGGGCTATTACAAATGCTCGTAACATCTAGCTCGAGTTCTTATATCCAATTCCATCAATATCAATAAGGCAGGAAACATGCCTTTCATAGTAGAAACTTCAATTCTCATCAAATACCTCGTAACGGCATAATTACCTGCTCCTCCAAAATCAAACCACTTAGGATTTGAGTCAGGGACATCAAATCATATAGTTTAGCTCTACGGCACGATCTAAGATGAGAAAGAAAGGTTAACGGTTCCTAAATGCCCTGCAGCCTCTTGTTTATAAGTGTGGCGCGCTTCACACCCATAAACAAGACTCTACTGGACAAGGCTCGTAGACACTCCCTAGGATGAACTACTCTGATACCACTTTTGTCACGACCAAACTAGAGGGCCATGACGGGCACCCGGAGCTAACCTACCGAGTACCTCTAAGCATACATCTTATAATCATTTCTAGGCGGACCATAAAGATAGCTCATGGATATTATAATCTGTAAAGACATATATCGCAATGTAACAAAGACATCTCTGTATAATCTTCGACAATTATGCCCATCATTACCCGCCGTCAAGGCTATTAAAATGTTACACAATGATATGAACTTTATTTTTTGAATTAAAACTACTAAGCAGAAAGCCTGATAGTGCTTTATAAACATTAAGTTCTGTACAAAAAGCTAAAATACAGAAAATAAAAGAAAATAATACATGAATCCAAACTAAAGGAAAACTAAAAGCTTGTCTATTGCAAATCCTTTGGCCTTGACTTGATACTATGTTGACACCTCAAGCTCTCACCAGGTGCTATGGATCCACAGTCCATTGAATTAAAATTGAGGCTTCAAGGATGGAATAGAATTCCTTCAGGATTTTCCTCATGTTCTGTTGTTTCTGTGTTTGATCCAATCCTATATAGTGTTGACCTTTTCCTTCAAGAATGATTGTATAAAAGGATCCTTTGGAGAAGTGACAACAGAATGAATATGTAATCACACTAATACCACTGTTGTAACCTGTCCAAAAGTCCTTATATTCAATCTGCAAAATCTGTTCTAGGCCTGATTACTACAGTTTTGACATACTGCAGAATCCTCGTTGCATATGTTAATCTCCTGGAATCTGATGATCTTTGGCTTGCCTGATTCTGATGTATGGCACCTGTGCTTTTTCAGTATTGAAAATCTGTTTTGCTTTCCTTGGAAGTGATTGGAAGCTATTGAACAGATGTTCACCTACAAAATCAAAAACAAAGTTAGTCAAAAAATCTGCCAATCCATTTCCTTCTCTCAATACATGATCCACTCTCACTTCTTTATCCCTCCTCAACCTTGTAATATCCTTTATGATCAAACAGATACTCCATGGTACTTCCCATTGTCCTGTCAAGATAATTTTAAGAGTCATTGAGTCAGTCTCTAAGATTACAGGCAATAGATCATTTGTTACACAATATTTAAACCCCTCTTGTAATGCCATTGCTTGAGCAACTAAATTTGATCCATTTGATATTCTTCAAGCCGAAAGATGCACTAGGTCTCCTCGAGTTCCTAATACAAAATGCCACCGAGCTTGGCCTGGATTGCCTCTACAAGCACCATCCGAGTTACACTTTAACCACCCTAGCATAGGCAAATTCCATCTCACTATCTTGCTCACTATATGTGGTCTGTATGTTTCAAACATCTGTGTAATTTGCGGAAGAGACTTTGGTACTTGCATTCTTGGATGTCTAACTCTGCACATCTAATGTATGGTCAAATTTATTTCATATATCACCTTATTGATTGTCATCTTCCCTCCATGCACTACAGTGTTTCTCCATTTCCATATTTGCCACATTGTGATCACTGGAATGGCTCTAATAACATATTTGAACTTAGATGAAAAATCAGCATTTCACCAGACCGGTATCACTTGTTTCACCTGAAGCAAAGTTGTTGTGATTCCTACGTTGTGTACTTTAACATAACTCCAGACCTGTGAAGCAATTTTCCCTGTGACAAATAGATGATCTACAGTTTCACATTGTTTAGGATCACAACAATAGCATTTTCCTTCTGTATCAATCCCAATCCTTCTCACTATATCCCCTACTGGTAGTTTGCATTTCCACAATCTCCAGAAAAAGAATGTGATTTTGAAAGGCAAACCTGGTATTCACATGTTTTTGTACGTATCAGACTTCTCAGCTTTCCTTCTTAAGAGCTCCCATGCACTTCCAACTGTAAATTTACCAGATGTTGTCATCATCCACCTTGGTTTATCCCATTCTTCTTTAGATTCATGAAAGTCTAATTCTTCCAGTATATGATCAACAATATCAGTAGGAAAAAGCTGTTGTAGTTTACTCATGTTCCACCCATCCTGATTTTTCAATTCCTGCACATCTTGTACTGTTTCATCCACAACAAAATCATCAGGAACTAAGTAGTATAAAGCTCTAAGTTTTGTCCAATTATCAAACCAGATATTAGCAGTTCCACTTCTTGGCTCGCACCACATTTCATGCTCCATGTTGTCTCTAGCTTCTAATATCATTTTCCAGACCTGAGAGCCTTCTTTCCAAGGCACATACTGAGGGTAGTGCCTTTTACAATACTTGTTCCACATATAATGTTATATCCCGTATTTTTATACGACGGATTATGCGTAAGCTAATCAACATAAGTCCGAGGACAAGATTATTTTTGGATATGCGACAAGGACTTTTAATCCCCGATATTAATATGGCACGACTTGTTTGCAATTTCCATTAGTGTTGAAATATTAATGGAGATTAGGGATTAATTAACCATGATTAAATTATTAAGTGGGGATTAGTGATTAATTATGAATAATTAGCCTAATTAGATCACTAAGTGGGCCCCACAACACATGGACAATTATGATTGGCTCATAAATCATAGTGGGACACATGTCACATGGTTGGACACATGTCAACCATATGGACAACATATAAATATGGAAATAATGACCAAGCTATTCATTTTCATCTTCAACAAATGAATTAGAGGAGAGAGAAGCTCTCCTCTTCACCATGAAGAGAGAGAAGCTTCACGGCCACAACCATGGCAAAGACTACTGTGTCACGGCTAGCCTTGATTTTTATACCATTGCATTGTTAAAATTCATCTTGAATTAGAGAAGAAGGTACGGACAACCATGGCTGCCAAGCTCATGGCTATGGCTGAGCCAAATCAAGTTCACAAAGTTTGATTCAAATTAATTTTCCATGGTGTTTTACATCAAATGAAGGTCCATGATAACATGAATTGGTCCTTGAAGGCAGCAAGAGTGGTTATCAATTAAAGCTGCCAAAATTCAGCAAATTAAGGAGCTAATTTGTTAAGGTGAGATTTGATCATATTCTACACGTTTGATCATATTCTACACAATTTGATCATATATACGCAAGACGACAAGGCTGCCACTACGAATCAGAATGTCCCAAAACATAAGTCATACAGACACAACTGAACAACAACTATATACAACCCACACATATGTCTACAGACCTCTAAGAGTATCAACAGTAACATATGACGGGACAGGGCCCCGCCGTACCCCTGAGTAAACATATACATATATCGCGGACAGAGTTAAAAGTCTAGGCTCCGGAACAATGGAGCACTCCAAGACAGCTGAGTGGAAGTCCTAAGCGGAAGGATCATCAAATCGAGCATCTGTACCTGCGGGCATGAAACGCAGCCCCCCGAAGAAAGGGGGTCAGTACGAAATATGTACTGAGTATATAAAGCATGAAATACATTAAGGAACATCATAACTGAAGTAGAGATTTCAGGAGACAAGTATGATAATCATGAAATCACTGTACCTGTGCCTTGTAAAGCAAGTTATGCATATCATTATCATATACCGTACCCGGCCCATCATGGGACTCGGTGACATAATTAGATAATCATCCTATACATATGCATATATAACGTGTCCCGGCCCTCTAGTGAGGGACTCGATAAAGAAAATCATCATATACATGTACATATAACGTGTCCCGGCCCTCTAGTGAGAGGTTCGGTGAATAACATCATCATATGCCATCCTGGCCACCATCCCCGTATCATTATATCATCATGTCATCATATCATCATCTACATATACATATAACGTGTCCCGGCCCTCTAGTGAGGGACTCGGTGAATAATGCAGTGGAGCTGTGCACGAGAACATGTCCTAGCCCGGGACTCAGTGAAAGATGTAATAGTATGCACGAGCAGAGTAGTGAGTAACCATATACATATAAATCATCTTTTGAGGCTCAATAGATAAGTAAACTAATCAACGCTCGAGTATTAAAATGATAGTCATGTTAAGTTTTCCTCTAAACGTCATTAAGACTATATTAAGGAAAGTCTCAGGGGTCATAGACATGTATCAAATCAATCTGAGACCGCTTATGAAAGTTAAAGACATTATTCATTATAGAATCCTTTAGGAATAGGAAATTTTATGCATCATTGACTATTCAGTCATATAAAAGACTCGAGGGCAATAGCCCCATCATCTTAAGGATTCCAATATCAACAAGTGAATAAGAATCATAAAACATGCTCGAAACTTGTGAATAGAGTTACCCCGAAGTTTATATCGTATCATACTTACATCTAGGACATGCCAAAAGAAAGAAAGGGTAGGCTTTACATACCCGTCGTAGATCGACCGTAACCAAGCTTGCTTCGTCGCTCCTTTAGCCTATTTAATATGAGAGTAACACTATTGTTAATAACTATGACTTCCCAAACTTATAAATCTACAACCAATCACATAAGGGGATCACTTCTTAGTTCACACTTCTTGATTAGTATTTTAGTTAGTTAAGAACTTAACGGAAATCGGGCAGCATTTTCTCTATATAACTCACCTAGTCCAAACTTCCGATTAGTCTCCGATTATCACAACAATACCAACAACAACGATAACAAAAATAATCATATCAAATCTTTAAATTCCAGCCCATAAACAACTCAATCAACCACCAACAACCTACGTGACAA
>NC_081347.1:37392479-37406773 GCF_029784015.1 Lycium ferocissimum | reverse complement strand
AAACTTTTTATTCGAAAAGAAACACTAATATAATAAAGTTTTAGTACAAACACAAACTACAATGTTATATTAATCGTGTTTTGAACATAATATATGTATATATATTATATGCATAAAAATAATAGTACAAACTAATAATGTCCAAAAAAAAAAAGTACTGCCCATAAAGGGTGGACCCCATACTAAACAACATCAAGCAATATATATATATATAAAAATAAAAAAAATAAAAAGTAAAAAAGTGGAACCCACCATCTCCAAACTCACGATAAAAAAAGTGGACCCCATATTAACAAAATCAAGCAATATAAAAAAAAAGTGAACCCCATATTAAAAAAAATAATGTCAAAAAAAAAAGTACGGTACTTTGTATTCGTAATGAAACACTAATATAATAAAGTTTTAGATACGAAAGACAAACTACAATGTTATATTAATCGTATTTTGAACATAGTGTGTGTGTGTGTGTGTGTGTGTATATATATATATATATATATATATATATATATATATATATATATATATATAATAGTGCAAATTAATAATGTCCAAAAAAAAAATGCACCCCATATTAAAAAATCAAACAATATTCATGTAATTTTCAAAGTATCTCATTGAGTCAATAATGATGGATTCATTGCCACGTGCGTATCAATTCATTAGTGGGAGCAAATGAAATCGCTTTTCTTCAAAGGTTAGGTAGTCAAACCATACAATTTTTTTCTTTTTTTATATTAGCACGAGATCTAATCTAGCTATTAAGTTTATTGTATTTGCTATTCCGCCATGTCATTTATTTGTTATGTTTTACTAAAATAAATATACTTAAAATATTTATATTTTAAAATAAGATAGAATTTAATTACTTTTTTATTTTTATTCTTACTCCAATAAATGTGAAAGAGATTAATGTCGTAGAAAAATATATATCAAATGAAAATCAAATAATGAATAAGGTAAATTAGTCAAATCATAATTCTAATCGACGTTTTCTTAAAAAAACCATGCAAAAGACAACATGACAAGTAAAATGAGCTAAAACCGAGAATATTTACCAAAAATTAAAAAATAGTATTTCTTCGTTTAAATAGAAAATCAATTTCTACTTTGTTTTGTTTTAAACATGTAAAATTAATTTAATAATTTAAATTAGAATTATCCAAATCAAAATTTGATAAAAAATAATAAGTATTTTACACTTTCAAATTAATCGAATTAAAATTAAGTATCAACTCGATGCTTAAATATTGTTATTGTTTTATCTTGTTGAGACGAAAATAGTTTCTTTTTAAACAAGTCTTCTCTTTTAAAAAATATTAATAAATTTGCCGATTTTGTATTCGTAGCAACCATTAATATAATAAAATTTTAGATACGGAGCACAAACTACAATGTTATATTAATTGTGCTTTGAACATAATATATATATATATATATATATATATATATATATATATATATATATATATATATATATATATAATTCAAAGACAACTATATACACATAGATGCACTATAATATAAAGTGTTGGGCTCGTGCGCAGCACGGGCATAGACCGCTAGTATAACTATAATCATAACATAAAATATACTAAGTAACGATAATGATTAGTAGAACATATCATTCCAACACAAAGTATGACACTTAAATAATATCAAGACGAGGAATAACTAAAATAAGATAATATAACATTACACCAAGTTTCTTCAACTATCCCAACAAAAAGAGATTACACCATTATGGAGTTAGAAAAGAGAAAATATGAATTTAAGAAGCTAGAAATATTGAAAAACTTGGAGAAATATCTTAACTACAAAGGAAAGAAAAGAGAATAGAACAAGATTAACACTTTGTCTTCTAAATTATTGGATGATTTGTAAGCAAAGTGATGCTTCTATTTATAGGACACTGTAGTGTCTCCCCCCCCCCCCCTACGAATGCAACTTTGAGGTAGTGCTCACATCCGTGACCTTACTTGACGGGTGAGAGTATAACAATGGTAGTCACACCCGTGAATTTTGGAACTTGTTTCTTGATGCCCATAGTTGACAGGTGTGGGTATGAAAGTGGTGGTGACACCCATGGATTTCAACATTTGATGGGTGTGGGATTATGCAACTTTTTTCTTGATGCCCATAGTTGACAGGTGTGAGTATGAAAGTGGCGGTGACACCCGTGGATTTCAACACTTGATGGGTGTGAGATTATGCAACTTCTCCCAATGTTATGTTTTGTAATTCCCACATGTAGAACTCCACGGTTATGACTTATGAATTCGTAGTTGCACCTATTGAATACTTTGCTTACTTCTTTGGCAATTTGTTTCTTCTCTATTCTTCTGCAGTACTGTTCTTCCTGTTGAATTTGTTAGAAAATATGACAAATTTTCCTTAATATTCCATGCCAATAAAATCATAAGCAACTTATTCCTTAAAACAAAGTCGTGGTTAAAAGCCTCTACCTCGTATCCAGAATAGTCTTGTCCTTAACTTTCATGGTTAGCTCGAATTTTCCCAATATACAAAAATACGGGGTATAACATCCTTCCCCCCTTTAGAACATTCGAGGACGAATGTTGAACTAGTCTCATAAGGTCTCGTGAGGATCTCAAGGGGGTTCCCTTTATTACTATAGTATGCAGTTTCATCTACCAATCATATTTTTTCTTCACCTACTCTTCAACTTCCCAAATCATTCTATAATCTCCCCTTACTCCACTTGTAACGTTCTAGGCACATTGTCTCGTGTCATTTCCTTATCTCTAATTCGAACTCTTCTATTTTCCCTTTGCTCAGATCTTGCTCTATGTTGCAATCTTTACAAGAATATGCGAAGGTGCTCAAATTAGCCCAAAAATACCTTAGCGTGGCTTCACTAATCCTTATGTGTTACCTTGCCTTCGCCTCTCTTTTCTTACCACCGGTATCGGGATAGATCTTTGGTTCAACCATAGCCATGTCCTGTTTGTTCTCAGTACTAACTTCATCTCGGTAATTTAGCTTAAACCATCTTTACATCTTCCCTTAACGTACCCAAAATCTCGTAACCATATTGTTATTACTGAATCCAAACTTTTCTCATTAGATATTCGCTTGGTCTCATTCTTAACATACAAATATTCGTAGGTTGCATAACTATTCTTGTACCATTTGTATAAAGTATATTCCATCTTAGCCTCTAATCCAGTACATCAGTGTTACCTTTCACGATGTCTCTGCAAGCTACTCGCTATCGTTCTCTTGTCGTATTCCCCTTTAAGCCTCCACTTTCTATTGTCATATCATTCAAGATCTCTACAATTAATTCTCAGCACTATCTCAATTACCATCCTAGCTTCTACCCCTTTTTTCGGCTTTTGGATCTTACTAACTTGTCTCGAGAAGGAATCTTGCACATTTAGCCCATCCGTATCAAATATATTATAGTGTTGATTGTCTCCATCTTGCATTGGCATCTCTTTTTCTTCCTTTAAGGGGTGTACTTATACTATTACCCGATTATACTTTGCCCTATGTCCGCGTTTTTGATCTCATTTAGGCGGCACTTCTATTAAAACACTCACGATCCCTTACCATTCATCTACTCATCTTCTTTCTTTTTAGAATATCATTGTGGTAGTACTTCCCAAGCTTATCTGTGGTAAGCGACACGGCTTGCACTGTAGCATTGTGCCATTCATTTTCTTTTCACTTGAACCGTTACTTTGTCCGATTAATGCTTCCATATCTTGCTACATTGGGCCCGGAATACACATATCCAACTGATATAGCCATATACGGGATATCATACACATACGTATACATATAATTACTACCATCTCGCTTACAAAATATTTCTAGACACTATTCCAACTCACCCTAATTCTAAAGCTGTAATGCACCTCCTTTCTCTTCACCGATCTAGTCCGCCTCGGCCTACGCGACCTCTTAAGGTTTCTACCCACTCTGTGCATTCTAATTTCCCTTAGACTACCCTAACTTCCCGTTTGGCTCTCCTGTGTCTGACCCTTTAGGATTTTTAGTAAACTTCTCAGGGGGTCACCCATCCTAAAATTTCTCTCACCCCAGCACGCTTAACTTTGGAACTTCGATGAAATATGATGCTTTAATTCTAGTATGATAGCGTCCACCTCACCGTGTGACTTTCATCACATAATCTGGAGTAAATTGAAGTCTTAACAGATTTCGAATCGTTCTCATAACACATCTCCCTCCGAATTAGAAAGGGTTTCTTATTCTTCTGACTTCACAATTACTATTTTAGCCCTTTTTCAATCCTAAATATTCACTTTTCGCCTATGGATATGACTACTTCCCATCCTGGACTTCCAAATTCCCAATGGTTGTAAACACACCTTAATCGCCATTACTTATAAATACTTGGCTATCGGCCTTTGGATTTTTGCCTACCGCTATTAGGTAACAATCATACAGCAGATACACATACATAAAAATATAAATTCCAATAAGGATGCATATACGCATGTGCGCGTACGGTGATGCCTCACGATCATCTGCGGCCAACGCATATAGGCGGTTCGAAGGACCGCTAAAGCTGGAAGGCTCGCGCGGCTCTGCCACGGCTCCCTTGATGTAGGTATACTACTGTCCGTGGAGAGCGCATAGCTATAGAAAAGAACGAACCAGCAACCGACCCGGTGGTACGCCGCCGGGTTACCCGCGTACGGACCTCCTTATATGCCAGCGCCAGCGGCCACAAGCAAAACAAGCACCGTGGCGTAACGGCATTCCCTCGGATGGCGCTGCCGCGTGAGGGCATTGAGGCATAGATGACCTCGTCGTATCACGCCCCAACCCGTGGCGGTGACTAGTGCCCGTCTGAGCACCCGAACACTTCTCGGATAATATCAAACACGTCGGGTATATAACGAAGCGGGAAAGCGAAATTTGTGTTTCAAATTTATATAATTTCAGAAAAATTTGTGATTTCCTTTGTTTTACGGACTATCTAAAATAACCACCTTGCACGCGAAGAAATACCAACAAAGGCCAAACGGGGCCAACAAAATAACATATATACATATGCGGGCCGACAAGGCCGCCACGGCGGATGGGGTGCCCAAACACAACATATACAAACACATTTGTACAGATGCAGTAGGCCTGACCACGAACACGTGTCCACGGACCTCTAAACGAACGGACGAATCATATGATGGGACGGGGCCCGCGTACCCCGAACGAATATATCGATACACGAACGAATATATATACCAAAAGTAAACTCGGAATAAGGGGGACCACTCCAAATAGCGAAGAAGGTGTCCTAAACCGGTGGATCACCAAGCGTGCGTACGCCCACCTGCGGGCATGAAACGCGACCCCAAGAAAGGGGTCGATGAAATATGTGCGAGTATGCAAAGCGAGAAAATGTAGTGTACAAATCGAGTCCGCAATCGGAATAGAGTACGAGAAAGTAAATGCATTTCAAAATATCAAAATGTTATTTCAAAATATAAATCATGCATAGAGCACGGGAAATATGGTCGCTTGCACTTCCCGGTGGCGCCATAACACAGCCGAAACACCAAAAAAGTTCAAATCTCGAATCTGAGTCACACGTCATACTGACGTATCGCCGTCGCGGCTCCCCACCAAATATAGCGGAACCGGCCCTCGGCGAGGAGCTCGGTGAACCATAAACACAGCATAACACGGAGTATATCATAATGCGCACGACAACGAACTGGCCGGGACCGGAAGATATAACGAACGCACGAGCGGAGGTCGTGAGGAATCATATGCATAAAATCGTTGTCATAATCCAAAAGATAAGTAAAATAGTCATATTTGAAATCGGAATAATAATTACAACATTCTCTTTTTCAAAAGTTGTCAAAATTACATAAAGGAATGTCGCGGGACCCCTGAAAACGGGTGTAGACCCTAGCCCAGGCCCGCCTATGGTATACTCATTCTATATCATACAATCTCCTACGAATATCTCAAAGCAATCCGAGCTTTTCTGTGAAAGTTATGAGCGTTTGAAATTTTGGAATCGCTAAAGAATAAACTTTAAAACAAAAATCAGCTTTCATGTAATCTTTACAAATTATGAATTTCAAGAACATAAGGATCAATGTTTTGTCATGTCAACACAAGAATTCCAAGGAACAAATGCGATTCATAAACATGCTCGGATTGCGAGAATAGAGGTTTTCTCGAGCTCGTATCATAATACAGCTACTTTAACTAAGGCATGCCAAAAAGAAAGGGTGCTTTACATACCTCAAACGCTATCAATATAATCCAACGCATAGCTAAATGCAACCTATTTGCCCAATGTCTACAAACAAGCCATAATGCCAAACATTAGCTAATGACGTTTTGTGCATTAAATTTCAAATTTGCCCTTAATTCTACAGAAATTTGGGCAGCATTTCCCCTATAAATAGGCCACCCCGAGAATTTAACTCGGCCAAATCAATCAACAACAACAACAACAACCAACCTAAACACATTAAACCAATCCGGAAGGCAATACAACAATAATAGCTACTTTTCCATCATTCAACAACTTTCATAAATTCACTTCGACGACTTGCATTCAAGCCAACATCGACGCTTATACATTCACATACTAACCCGAACCCATACCAAAAATATTTAAAGTCATCCTAAGAAATTCATACAACATTTCCAACAATCCAAATTTTTCTCCAATTCAGCCAAATTCGGCCCCAACCCAGGAACCTCACTTAACCCATTCCTCATTTTCAAATCATGATTTGCATCCACAATTCACATTCTAACAATGCTATTCTCATCAATATACAATTTACATTAAATGTACAATAGCCTCCAAATCAGTCCGCAACAATCACAACATCAATTTGAGTTAATAAACATTCATTTCCAACATAGAATTCACAATGACGACGACTAAAACATTAAGCGATATTAATTCGGTCATTGTCATATAATGTGACCCATTTCGACCAACACTACAAATATACATATATGGATGATTCTCAATCGTTCTTCACCCTACAATGATCATAATAAACTAACTAGGCATTAATTCATAGTTTGACACAACCAACACACACCCACTTGTTTTCTCACGGCTAACACACACACACACAACTCACTTCCAACATACCATTTTTTCATGATATTCATCCAATTTAACATACTACAAGATACAAAGCTATTGATCACGGCAATTTTGCGTATTTGGAAAACTTGGAATTTACCTTGACTTGTAAGGAATGAGGGTCAAGTTTGGATTTTTCTTAGTATGTGCATGTCGGTTATGGAAGTATGGATGCGAGACGTTGAGTAAGGTTAAGGACAAGATGGGAATTTTGGAAAATTAGTTTGGGAATTACAAAACGAGATTTTAGTCAATTGGGCTCAAAGAAACAAAATGAAAAATGAGGCCCAAATGAGAGAGGGGTGGCCGGCCATATGGCCTAGGCCCAACCCATGATTTTAATGAAATTTCCATGTGCTTAATTAATTATAAAGGGGAGCTAGTATGTAGAAGTTTCAAGAAAAATCAAAAGAAATCAAGAGAAAAAAAAGAGGAAGAGCTCACGGCTCTAGAGAAAAGAGAGGAGAAAAGAAAAGAAGAAAAATTCTTGGAGCCAAATCCTTGGGTTCAAATTTTATTTCTTGTGGGATTATTACTAAGTGCAAGATTATCTACAACTTGGTATAATTATCTTGGCAAGAGGGTAACTCTAGTGGCAAGTGAGAACTTGGAGGAAAGGTAAGGATTTCATGCCTTTGTTATGTTATGGAAGATATATGCATGTTGTAGTATATGGAAATGATTAAAAAGCATGGAAATTTTGTGTATTAAAGGGTATGTGCATGTTGGCCGTGAATGGGTGTTAAGGTGTAGGGAATATGAATTGAATTTTATGTGGTAATCTAGTTGTAGTTATGGTGAAAATTGTATTGGAAATGAAAGTTGAATAAATTAGTGAAAGTTGGAAAATATGAGGTATGGCCGTGTGTTTTCATGTTGATGAGGGAATGTGAATTAAATTTTGTTTAGTATGTTAATTATGTTATGGTATTATGAAGTAAATAGAAGGTTTAATGAGTTAAGTTGGTGTTGAAGTTGGTTGTATGTTTGTTATGAGAAATTTATGTGATTTTTTTTTTATATAGTTTATGTAACTATGGAAATGAATTGTAAGATGTAAGTTATGATGGTTGTTAATGGAATTGAGAGGCGAAAATATGTTATGGAAGGTTATGTTGAAAAATTAGGAGTGTTGGACGAACTATGGCTTGGGTGGAAAGTTTGTATATTTCGTATATCTTGAGAATATATTGTAGAAATGTTATGAAATGATTCCGAATTATATTGTGATGACCTTGATTAGTAATGAATGAGAGCGTGTTGGTATTGATTTGAGGGTATGAAGTCGAAAAGAGAATTTTTGTATTATGTCGGAAAGTAGACTAATTGTGTTATATTGTGATTTGTGGTGATTGTTATTGTTGTTGGTGTTGTTGTTGGGGTTGTTGTTGGTTATTATGAGCCGAGTCAAATTCTCGGGGTGTCACATTTATAGGGGAGGTGCTGCCAAACTTCGTAGCCAAGTATAAACCCAAGATTGAAATGTTAACTCTCATGAATAGTAACTTGGTAAAGGTGACCATTTGCGGATTCTAAAGGCGAAACGGGATTGAAGATATAGCGAGCATAAGACTTCCGTAAGGTATGTAACGCTTACCTATTCTTCATATGGCATGTCTTAGACCTACTAGGCCGAAAACGGAACCTCAGGATTAATTCTGCTCCTAGAAATTCGAGTTTGATTTTGAGCACTATTCATTCAGCGCAATTGAATTACGATTCTTACATTTGGTCATAAGAATGCTTAAACCTCCATAACTTCCGCAAATGTATCCGAAATGCTTCGAAACTCTCACGGGTGACTTTATGGATCTCAATGTTTGTAATTTATGTTCGTCGCCTCAACTTGACCCGAGGTGGGCCCGCAAGCCCCCGAGACTTCCTTTACTTGATTTGTTTGGTTCGTTTCCGTATGATATGAAAGGAAAATGTTGGACTATGACTCCAGGGTCCGTTAGAAATGTTCTGTAACATCATTTGAACGTTCCTCACTACCAATGGTACCAAATTTTTGAAGATTGACCCACGATGTATTTTTGAAAAAAAAAATTGATAATTTAAAAGTCCGTAACTTTTGTATGTAAATTCTGACTAGCTTGATACTCATTTCAAGCCCTCTGAAGTTAATATATCTGTATACAAGATTATGCGTCAAGTCTTGGAACTTACTTTTAATATGCATATGGTTTCTGCACTACTCTGCTCGTGCCAATGATTATGATTTCGTTCGCCGGTACCCGGGCCGGTTCTATAATCGTGCGCTGTGTGACACATTCGGCAGTTTGATGTGTTACGGTTTCCGAGACCTCGCCATAGGACTTGCTACCGTTTATGGTGTTATGATGTGATATGGCATCGATCTCGTTCGATGATTTGATGTGTGTGACTTTGTGATGTGTTCGGAGATTTGAAAACTTCCGGAGTATGATGTGTTCAGGCACAGCGTGGGGTGACCACGTTCCCCGAGCCTTATGCATGATTTTTATTTGCATTCCGTACATTTGCATTCCGCATGTGTTTGATCTGTTATTTCCGCAATTGTTCGTATCTCCCGACCCCGATTACGATTTGGATTCTTCGTACCTTCCTTTACATACTCGCACTTTTTCCGCATCGACCCCCTTTTCTTCGAGGGTCATGCGTTTCATGCCGCGCAGGTACCGACGCTCGGTTGGGTGACCCTCCGTTTAGGCTTTCGACCGCTATTTCGGAGTATTCCCCTCGATCGGGAGCTCATCTACCGGGCACATATATTTTGCATGCACATTCGTACATTCGAGATTTGTTTGGGTACGGCGGGGCCCTGTCCCGTCATATGTTCGTATGTTCTGTTCTGTTTGTAGAGGCCTGTAGACATGTTTGTGGGTCGTGGGTCCGGTCTGGTTGTATGTGGTTCCGATTTGTTCGTATGTGACTCTGCTTTGCGTCCTTAAGCGGCCCGTATGCTACTATGGCCTGTATGGCCCATATGTATGTATGTACGCGTGTGTGTGTCCGGGCGATGCTTGTACATTCCGCCGCCTTTGACTTTGATTTGACGATTTGGCACGGCGACCGCCGAGGACTGACACTCGTTTGTATTCGTATGACGTTCGCTATCCGCTATCCGTACGAATAGTGTCCGTCGAACGGGACATGTCTTAACGGCAAATTGGTTCGTAAGTTTGTTTGGGTGCTAAGTAGGGCACCGCCACGGCCCATGGGCTGGGTCGTGATAAAAGTGGTATCAGAGCGGTCAATCCTCGGAATGTCTGCAGGCCGTGTCTAGTAGTGTTATAGCCCGTATTTCGTGCGTCTGGATGTTGCGAGATAATGGTGAGAAATTGAGGACAAAGACTATGCTCTAAAATAATTTTAATGTCCGAGTTGTTAGGAATATTATTTATGAATATTGGTATTGTGGAAATGTTGGAAAAGGTCAAGGGCAAAGAGGAAAATTTGTAAAGTGGCATCATGGGAAATATTGAAAAAGGCTAGGGGCAAAATGGTCATTTCACAAAGTTCAAGAAAATTCAAGAAAAGGCCATGTGGCCGTGTAGTATGTGTGGTGTGTGCCACATTTTAATTAATAAGGGTAATTGTGCATGTGCATGGATGAAGCTTGCAAGAGAAGACAATTGGTCTTCTTAATTAATTTTCAAGAAAAGTGAGGAAAATTCAAGAAAAAGAAGAAAAATCTAGAGAGGGGGCATGTGCCCCTCACATGCATGCAATATATAAGTTTATATATATAAGAGGGGTGTTCATATTTTGAGACGAAGAAAAAGAAAGCAAGAAAGAAACAAAAGAAAAAAAAGAGAGAGGGAGTCACGGCCATGGTAGTCGAATTGACCATGGCAATGATCATGGAAAAATTATTTTCTTCTTGTTTTCTCACTAATTAGAAGGTCCTTTTACGACATGGAGGAGTTGTTGGAAGAAGAAAACTATCCGTTCTTGTAAAAAGAAGTTCCTAGCCGTGGGGAAAAGGAAAGAAAGAAGGTGAGTTTTGATCTTCTTTACATGTTTTATATGTGTTATGTATGGTTGTGCATGTTGTGGTGTGTAGGAATGAGTGGAATTCATGGAAAATATGGACTACATGTTGAGGCCGTGTGGTTGTTGGAAAGTTGTTTTGGAAGTTAAAGTGAATTGAATATGTATGTTATGTTGGAGGGAAGTGATAAATTAACATGATTTGGTAATGTAATCGTTGTGTGGTGTGGATGGTGGCCATAGCCGTGTGTGTGTGTGTGAAATGAACACCATTTACTTCGTTTTGTGTTAATATTAGAATGTATAGAGAAGTATGGAAAATTGATTTTTATGTGACATTCCAGTTATTGTTGTTATGAATTATGCCATGTAGAATAAAGATTGTTGTTGAAGTTGACGTGTGTAAATGATAATAAAAGTGTAAGGTCGTTGTTAAATTTGGAGGTTTCGGGTGAAGTAGTGTGTCGATTGATTCGATGGAATATTATGTGAATTGAATCGAATCGAATATTGAAGTGTTGCTAGAAATATTGTTGGTATTGTTGATAGTTTGGCCGGGTTGAATTCCCGGATTGTTGTTGATTAAAATTTGGCCGAGTTAGAATCTCGGGGATGGTGTATTTACAGGGGAAGTGCTGCCGAAATTTCGGTAGCCAAGCGTTATTTGAAGAATCTAGTTCTAAATGCACTAATCAAGTTTTGGTAAACATGACCAAATTGTAGATTTTGGCGAATTTGGAGCTTGAATTTGGAACAGAGCATATGGAGCGGAAAGAGGTATGTAAGACTTCACCCTTCTTTCTGGCATGTCTTAGACGTACTAAGTCGGATATGAGCCTCGGGGACAACCCTATTCTCCGAATCCGCACCTAAAGTTTCCCCTTCTTCATTCAGTGGAATTGAACTAGAACATGTGCAAATGTTGAAAAACCTTCCCAAGTCTCTAGAACTTGCATAAAGAGGACCCGAATACTTTAAGATCCTCATAAGTAACGTCACGACACGTAACATCTGTAAATTAGGTACGCTACTTCATTCGGCCCGAGGTGGGCCCATTGTTCCCGGATTTTCCTATCGCTTCGTTTGACTTATTTTGGAGTAGAATCTAAGGAAACTTTTTGATCCTCGTCCCAATTATTAAACGGTAGGTACAAAGACTGTCCTAAAGTAAAAATGTCTATGATGACCGTGATAACGATAATGCTAAGAAAGAACATACGTCCATGATAAGTACGACAACGATGATTCCTTGACTAAGGTGAAGAATATGATCTTATAATGATAATGATGGAGTCGAAAATGAGAAAAATGCCTACGATAGATATGTTGACGATATGTTCTGCTATAAAAATGAAAATATGGAAATGTTAAACGATTTCTTGATATCTCAACTCTATTATAGGGAATGACTGCCATAAAGGTTCTAAGAAGATGAAACTATACCTTGTGACCCTATTCGATGTTTTTCTCATAATGACACTTTTCATTGGTAACCTCGCCTTATGATACACGTATATGTGCATGGAAATGTATATGTATATGTATATGTATATGTATATGTATATATGAATGTATATATATATATGGGGAACAGGGGAAGGAACCGTGATACACCGATCGGTATGTGATATGTATACTATGTTGGGACCCCGCTTCCATCCCGGGACGTGGGGATGCCGGACGCGGGATATGGGAGAGCCGGATACGCGTTCGTATATGTGATATGTATACTATGTTGGGACCTTTGTTGGGGAGGGGGTGGGAGAGCCGATGTACTCGCGTACGTGAACGTAAGTAAAGGACACCGTTTTCCGAAATGTTCTCGTTTTTCTCGTACATGTAAATAAGAAGTACCATTTTCCTAAAGAAACTAAGCATGCGTGTATCCGCCGAAAGGCACTCACATGTACGGGTTACATCTACCCCGGCCTAAGCTCGTATGTTTGTGCCATTATTATTCGTCTCGCATATGCTTTTATCATATTACTATTCATGTCTTACATACTCGGTATAATGCTCGTACCGACTCTTCTTCGGGCTGCGTTCATGCCGCGCGTGCACCCGTGCGGGTGAAGCTAGTATACAAGATGTTCCCGGGGTTGGTAGGCTCCACTTGTTACCGGAGTGTCTTGCCGAGTCAAAGTACATGAGCCATGATGTTTTGTTTGGTGTTAGAGACTTTGCGGACGGAGTCGAGGTATGAGTGACAGTGCTTTGCGTACGGTTTCGCTGGTTAATATGTTATTATGTTTCATGTCACGGGTCCCACATGACAATAGACTTTGCTTATAGAAAAAAAAATTTGAGTTCACTATGTATCCTATTTTTAATTGATACAGGAATTTATCTATGTAATAAGAGTCAGAGGGTTCGCTCGGCTCCAGATGTGGGGTCGGGTGCCCATCACACCCTGATCAAGATCGGGGTGTGACAAGAGTCTTGTTTATCGGTGTGTTGGGCCCCACATCTATAAACAGGAGGCTACAGGACATCTAGGATGTTATGTTACCCTCTTGGAATCTTAGATCGTGCGATGCCGTATTGTTGTGGATGGTTCCTCAACGAATTCGTCGTGTTTACAGGCGAGGCTCCAAAAAGCAACAACGTCACGTATTTTGGAAATTGTTTCGACCCCTCTCTGCAGTGATTGTAGATTGACAAAGGATGAAGAGGACGGCTTCGATATGGGGATGGGGGTCTTCGAAGAAAGCCCAGATGTCACCGGGGCCGAGTAGGTAGAGCCCGGCTATTCGATTGAGACAGATCCTTCGGAGGATCCCACGGAGGATAGCTATGATACCGATCCATCGGAGGACCCAGCTACGATTCCTCCGAGTCTGGAGCCGAGGATTCCGTAGAGGGTGGCTATGATACAGATCTCTCGGAGATCCGGCGGTGACTCCTCCGTAGTCCCCACCTCCACCGAGGAGGACAAGATGACACGGACCCGTGAACTGGCCTTCCTCGGGGACGACGGAGGAGGAGATTGTGTGGCGCTGTCCGCTCCCGTGAGGGAGAACCCCGTTAGGCCCGGCTACTGGAGAGTGCTACTGACATCTCTCGTTTTAGTCTGGGTCCCCAGCTTTGTACGGAATTGTCCGATTATTTATATTCCTCCGTTGGGTGCGGGTAATAGCGGGGCCGATGGGGGGGATAGACGGAGAGGATGTCGATGGACATGCTCTGGCGCCCCCGGGCCCCC
>NC_081347.1:37382117-37392379 GCF_029784015.1 Lycium ferocissimum | reverse complement strand
ATTGTCTTGAAATATTATGGGATTTTTTTAGAATGCATTATGAATTGACTATGGATGTTGTTATTATGATTATTGGTTTTGGTTGTTGTTGATATTAGCGAGATGAATTCTCGGGGTTGGTGAATATATAGGGGAGGTCTTTTGACAAAATTTCCGTAGAAAAAGTAATGGCTTGGAATGGTTCTTCAATGCTTATGCTAATTCTTGATGCCTATTGATGTGTTGTAGATCTTGAGAAGCGAGCGCAAGTGGATTAGTTCGGCGGCCAAGGTATGTAAAGCTCACCTTTCTTTCTTTGGCATGTCTTATTACTGTAGGCTATGACCAGAGCTTTGGGGTAACTCCGCTCGTAGAATCCGAGCTTAGGTATGTACTTTGTTCGTTAAAGTAAAAATCTCTTTCTTTAATGGGACCAAAATAGGACTTTCGTATTTTAAAAGATTGAATTTTCAAAGTTTTTATAAAAATTTTGACTAAAAATGGTCCGGAACTTCAAACATCCGTAACTTTTGCATACGACTCGGATCGCCCCGAAACATAATAGGTAACTTCATAAGGCATAACTTTCCCCTACCTACCCTAGTCGGGCTCGGACGGGGGTCGACACCCGTCCGTGGGGCCGCGACCTTTCTAGGCCTATTGCGGGATGACTGCCGAAAAATGTAAATTTCGTTTTCTTTTGAACTTTCGCATATGGACCTCTTACTTACTTAATGATTTACGATTATAATTTTATGCATATGTATGCTCACGACTCCGCTCGTGCTCGTGGTTACCTCCTTCACCGAGTCTAGGGCCGGTTATGCTTCGTGCGCGTTATGATAAATTCCGGTGTGATCTTGTGTTACGGTTCTCGAACTCTCTCCCGGAAGGGTTGGATTTGGTGTGATCTTTGTGTTATGGTGTGATGGTGGCTATGATGTGTTACGGGGATATGTCGGGTTACGGAGATATGAAATCTTACGGTGTGATCGCTGGCGTGGCGCCAACGACGGGCGGGCGACCGCCGTTCTAAGAGCTTGTGCATGATTTGCATTTTAACTACATATTTTGATACTTTGCATATTATGTCTATCTTGTATTTTGTTCTATGGTTGCATATTTACGCTACATACTATAGGTAATTACATATTCCGTGCGACCCCCCTTTTCTTCGAGGGGGCTGCGTTTCATGCGCGGTACACCGGAGTGAGCTAAAGGTACTACCGGGGATGTTCCGACGGGTTTGGCGAGCTTCCGCTTTGTTCAGTGCTGCCGAGTCGGAGTTTGTGTGTGTTATGACATCCGAGTCATGTTAGAGACTTTGCGAACGGGGTCATATGCATCGAGATATCGGTTGTGAGCGCTACCTGCGCGTCGTTTTTGTTATATGTGATATTACGAGGATTTTGTACGTTCGCAAGTTTGTGTTTGATTTGAAATTATGTATTTATGATTTTGTCGGCCCCGATGTAAAGTACGAGTATTACGATATGGTACGAGGGGTTCGCTCGGCCACCAGATAAGGGTCGGGTGCCCGTCACCACAATCGAGAATTGGGGTGTGACACCAAACCTCATCACGCCCTTCATAGGTGAAACTTTCAGGAAAACCCAATCGCCTATCTCAAACTCTAACTTGCGACGCCGATTATCCGCATAGGATTTCTATCGACTCTGAGTTGTTAGCAATCTTTCTCGGATCACTTTCACCTTATCAACTGCTGATGAATTAAGTCTGGGCCTAATAACTGATTCTCCCGGACATCAAACTATCCTATGGGTGATCTACACCTCCGCCTATATAAGGCCTCGGGGCACGTACGAATATTTGAATGGTAGAAAAGCTTTGTTGTTATATCACAACTACATAAGAGGCAAATGATGCGTCTTATTTGCCTTGAAAATCATGTACACAAGCTCTCAACATGTCTTCAAGTGTACATATAGTACGCTCCGCCGACCGTACATGCTGCCGGGTGAAATGTAGTACTAAGACTCACAGGCCCCAATCACTCTAAAAAAGACTTCCGAAGGTGGCTGAGCGTGTTGTGTTTACTTATGAGATAGTCGCGGGAACATCATGAAGTCGTACAATCTTTTTGACGTAAAGCTTCGCATAATCCTCGGAATTTTGTATAAGTAGTTCGACGGGCGAGAAAGTGGAGCTTGACACAGCAAGCCTATCAACTACAACCCATATGGAATTATACTTCCGCGAAGTACGGGGCAAACCTGTAATGAAATCATATTAACTACCTCCTTCCGGCCAGTGGGATCTCCAACGCTGCTTGATAGACCTCTGGGCTTACGGTGCCTTTCTGTCTTGACTGTTGACAATTTGGGCCTTTGGGCAACAAATTCAGCTATATCTCTTTTCATACAATCCCACAAATATACTTCCTTGAGATCACGGTACATCTTTGTTGAGCCTGGATGAATAGAATAGCAAGAGTAATGTGCCTCCCCCATAACCTGCTAACGGAGTCCTGCAACATTAGGAACACATAACCGACCTCGATACCTGAGTACTCCATTACTTGTAATCACGAAAGTGTGTCTTTTCTTTCTAAGGTGCTGTATCTCGGTAATGAACTAGAACAGGGTCTTCGTACTGACACTCTTTTATTTCTGCTACCAAAGATGACACCGCTGTGTCTTGAATAATAACTCATGTATCACCTGAATCTATTAATCAAACTTCGAGGCTAGCTAATCGATGAACTTTACGGACCATTTCTCTTTTCTCTGGCGGCACATATGACAAGCTACCCATGGATTCTACGGCCCGAGGGCATCGGCTACTACATTAGCTTTCCGGGATGGTCTGGGAATATCCATCGTCAGTCTTTCAACAACTCTTGCCATCGCCCTGCGGCGTAAATTCAAGTCCCAAAGATATGGGGCCTAACATGATCGGTATAGATATTAACATGGATGTTGTATAAGTTAACGCCTCCATATTTTTAAGCGTGAATCACGCACTTTGCTTCAGCTCGAATAGGTTGGATAATTCTTCCGTGCTTAACCAGGTATGTCTAGAAGCGTAAGAGACAACCTTACCGTGTTGCGTCAAAACACGACCCAATCTGCACGAAGCATCACAATATACCACAGCCATCTTTGCTCCCGGAAGAAGTCAAAGCAGTGTTGAAGTCAACTTATCCTTGATGTAATGAAAACTGCTCATGAGCATCTATCCGTTTCTGGAACTTGGTGATTTAGAGTCAACGGCTTAGTCAATGAAATTTTGAAAAAGAGAAACTCCTTCTACAAACCTTCTATAATATCTGCCAGGCCAGAAACTACGTATTTCGTTGGTGCCGTGGACCAGCCAATTCTTCCGCGACCTCAATCTTGGGCATCCATTTCTGTGCTTTCCTCGAAATAATGTGACCCGGAAAAGCTATAGAGTTCAACGAACTCGCACTTGAAGGCTTGGCATACCACTCCACTATCGCGAAGAATTCAAAGCCTTGCTTTCGTAGATGTTACGCATTCGACCTCGATGGTGAATAAACCAGAATGTCATCTATAAACCCAATCACGAAAAAATCTAAAAAGGGTTTGAATACACGCTTCATTGAATCCATGAATACGGCTGGGGCATTAGTTAACCCGAACGACATGACAGAAAATTCGTAATGTCCATATCTAATCCTGAATGTTGTCTTCAGAATATCCTCTTCCTTCACCCTAACCTGATGATATCCTGACCTCAAGTCTATTTTCAAGAAGTATTTGGCGCCTTGCAACTAATCAAATAAATCGTCAATCCTTGGGAGCGGATACTTATTCTTTACAGACACTTTATTCAATTGCTTATAATCAATACACATTCGCAGAGAGCCATCCTTCTTTCTTACAAATAATATCGGTGCTCCCCACGGTGATGTGCTGGGCCTAATAAAGCCCTTCTCAAGCAAATCTTTCATTGCTCCTTCGATTCCTTCCAAATCCCGCGGTGCCGTCCCTATAGCGAGGGAATAGATATTGGTGAGTATCGGCAATAGGTCAATAGTACAATCAATCTCTCTACGGAGGAATGCAGGAAGCTCTTTCATTTGGAAACATACGGGAACTCATTAACCACGGGAACAGACTGAAGATTCGGCGACTCTGCTTGCATATCTTGAACTCGAACTAGGTGATAGATGTACCTTTTTCTGATCATCTTCCTTTGCTTTAAGGTAGGAAACCTACCCCTTGGTGAAGCAGCATTGCCCTTCCACTCTAGGACTGGCTCGCCTGGGAACTGAAATCGAACCATCTTTGTTCTACAATCAACATTAGCATAACAAGAAGCCAACCAGTCCATGCCTATAATAACATCAAAATCAATCATCTCTAACTCAATCAAATCTGCTACGGTATGGCGATTGCAAACTATCACTACACAGCCTCGGTATACTCGCCTAGCTATGACTGGATCACCAACTGGTGTAGACACCTCAAATGGTTTAATCAATTCGGGCTCTATCCCAAACTTTATGGCAACAAAGGGCGTAATATATCATAAAATGGAACCTGGGCCAATCAATGCATACACATCATTGGGCCCGAAAATTCAGCGACATGGGGGAGCGACTGGGTATCTTCGGGGCCTGGTGCTATCGGCGGTCCCTTGGGGCCCCCCGGGCTGGATGCTCCCTCCCCCTCATCTGCCCCATTGGGTGTAAAAACACACGAAGGGCGCCTTTAAGAAGAAGAACCGCCCCACGGCCCCGGTGGGGGAAGACCGGGCCGCCCCTTCGGACACTCCCCATCCCCTGGCCCTTGGGGCCCCAAACGTAGCAACCTAAACCCCCAATCGAAGGGCCCGGCGTGTGGCCTCCCCCTTTTGGGGGCCTAGCAGGGAAAAGGGGGTGGCCTCCACAACGACTCGTCGATGCGGGGCCGATCCCCAAAAACCCGGGCACCGGCTCCCGGAATAAGAAACCGTCAAAACCTCGGACCAAAAAGCGGGAGATGCACTCCTTTTGAATGGAATGGATAGGGGGAAATACGCGCCCTTCCCCCCCAAAACTCCCCCCCAAATGCCCTAAAACCCTCCCTCTTACCATGGCCCCGGTCACGGTCGGTCCTTCGCTAACGCTTGCGGTCCTCCAAATTCTGTGCATATGCCCGTATATGCGAGATATCCATGCCCGAATGTAATGCAGCAGTCGTACAAGAATCTATCAAATGTGGCCCTAAGCCCGCCACAAAACGATAAACTCTGTCCTCCATCTCAGCCACAATGGCTGTGGCATATCTAGCCATAGAGTCAAAATATACACAATACTCGCAGACATTTCATGCCCTGCTCAATACTCGAAACACATGCCGCTCTGGTTCGTCGGACCCTTTGGTGGTAAATAATGGCGAATAAACTTCCGAAAACTCTCGCCAAACGACTGAGGAGCATTCTCTCTAGATAGCTCCCAAGTCGGATACACATTTTATACTTCTGCGATATCACGAAGCCTATCGAACCCCGATACCACGGACTCGGCCTCGTCCGTATGCATAACCATAAGGTCCTACTGCATATCATCAATGAAATCTGGGGTCCATATTTTACTTTACCACAGAAAACTGCGGAGGACCTAACCCAAGGAAGGTCTTAACCACTCGAACTACCAGCGGTGTTTGCACATTCCCTTAGCTCCCTACAGCTGATGCGGGTGGCTAATAATCGGTCAATAAGCGCACTGACATCATATGTCCTAGCACGGTACATCAGGCAGGAGAGGCGGTCTGGGCGGGGTATGCGATGTCTCGACGTCCTCGGTCTGAATCTCTCATCACTGGGCCACTCGTGGCCACATCGTGCGGCTGATGGCCTCACACCCGGCCGCTCTTTGCCCATCGGGCAGGCTGACAGCATTAACCACGGAGCATCGGCTGAAATCAGGAACAATTCATCGAGCGAATGCTTAACACATGGCTCTATGCGCACAATCAAGAGAGAAAGAATGACATTATCTAAATGTCTGGCAACCTTGTTTTATAAGCGTGGTGCACGACACGCTATAAACAAGAATCTACTAGACACGATGCCGTAGATAACCCTAGGGCCAGGCACTGCGATACCACTCTGTCACGACCCAAACCGATGAGTCGTGATGAGTGTCGACCTCACAACGACCAACGCACATGCTCGTATCTAAAACATCTTTTGAACATCGAGGCCCATAAATGACTTAAAATGATCTCATAAATCGGCTACATTATGAACTCTGAACAGTTTGTATACACATAAACATACTAAAGAACGGTGTTAACCGGCTACGTATCTTGTCTCTCGAAGAATAGAAGCCGACAAGGCTACGTCGTACGACTAATACATATGTTGTCTACGGACCTCTGCGGAATAAAAGCTGCCCAAAAGACGGGACGGGGCCATCTTACCTAGCTATATACATCTCCAAAGAATGGCATACAAAAATAGCGCAACTACGGATCAAATGGAGGTGCAACACATTGATTTCACGGATAAAGTCCTACCCAAAATTTGGACCTTTCTTGCGCATCTGCAGCCTCACGGTGTATGCAACGACCACAGGAGCAATAGGGAGCTATTACGAATAATGTACTGAGTATGAAAGGCATAAGAACGACATGTATATGTAAGAATCATGAATAAGATCTGAACTCATAAGCTGAAATGACTATCTGCATGTACTTGTATGAACTAGTATCTACATATATACACGTAAATACGTATAACATGTGATACAATGCCTCTGTGGGCGCATAATCTGCATGCTCATGACTATCAATGTAGGTCATACGTATATATGTGCGTGTGTAACACCTGTCAACCCTCTATGGCCTCCCATCATATCATATCGGCCTCTCTGCGGCCATCATCATATACATTGTTGCGGTACGTGCAGCCCGATCCTTATATCATCATAGTGCACCAACTGATCAGGTGGTATTGCGTATATATATAATGCCTATCCCTCTTCTCATACCCCACATATATATCTAATATTTGCGTATATAATGCCTTCTGGACATGGGTCAATGTACATAGATATATAATGAATTTAATGCATAAATAAACATTATACATAGAACTGGACCTATGAACAGAAGGAACACTCATATTCAGGGTACATGAACATCAAAGACTGAGGTACTCCTAATGCTTCTACGAGTAGAGTAATATGGAAGCTTGCTTACTCGCTTGTTGGCTCATATCATAGGATCATGCCAAAGGAAAGAAAAGATAGCCTTAACATACCTCGATACGTATTCGTCGCCCCCGACTTCGATCCTCGAGCTCGTACGTCTACAATCAAGATAACGTAGGCCTTAATTAGACCATTTACCTCACCTACTAATCATTTTGAATACGAATAGAGCTTAACAAATTATGGGCAACATTTCCCTTATAAGCTTAACAATCCTTCAACTTCCCATTCAATCCAACATCGAAACCCGACAATATATATATATATATATATATATATATATATATATATATATATATATATATATATATATATATATATATACACTCAAATCTATTCCCAATCGTCTCTTAAAATAGCCCCAAATTACTATCTTTAACCTTCATCAACTTACCAGCACCACAAAATGCCATCTCTTTGCTTAAAACCAACAAATCCTTGATAAATAACTTAAATACAAGGGTAGAAATCATTTACATACATTGAGGGGTATAAGATTCCAAGAACCAATTCAACTCCAACTTCCTAAGCTTCACAACCTTGAAGAAACCCTAGAAACAACCTTCTTCTTCACAAGTTTGAGTTTACGAGGCTCAGATCTTACTAAATCACCACTAATAATGATTGAAAATGTTGGGAGAGAAAATACTAGGGTTTCTCTGATTTGGAATGGAGGAAAATGAGAAATAAAGTCGTGGACCACATATTTATACTCGGAGTTAAGAAGTTATAGCGGTGCGGTTCGACGAGCTGGTCGACGACCCATCGACGTGTCGACGGTCCGTCAACGTTCTCCATTGACCTGCGCCTGTAGATTCGATGCCGCAGAAGCCCATCGACGCTGTATAACGATGGTCCGTCCACCATGTCGATGACTTGTCGATGATGACTGGTGTCTGCAGACTTCTCCGGTTCAGTTCAGATCGCGTCGATTCGATTCGTTCAACTTCTAATCCTGTAAATTGCCAGGAACACCTGCTGGTACCTTTATCGGTAAGACACTTTCTATCTCCAAAACTCAAACTCGAGTCTTTATTCCCAAGGTATACCCGACTAGGAAACCATAGGTTCTACTACGACACAACAAGAGACGTAACACTTTGGAGCTGCAAGGTCAAATCTTTTGTGAAGAGTAGACCATGAGAGCTGGTGCTGCGCAAGTAAAGAAGGACTCATTTGATTTCTTGCCAATGAACATCCGTTGGACGGTGCATAGATTGGGCAAGCTTATTTACTGAGAATGCAATGTAGGGACGGGTAAGAGTGAGGTATTGGAGTACCCCAACGACCTTTCTGTACTTCTCTAGATTTTCAAGAGGACTGTCCATGAATTTGCTTAGGTTCGGTGAGATAGCCATCGGTGTGGAGCATGGTTTTGATGTTTGCTTTTTTGTTTTAGTTAGCATATCTTCTACATACTTCTGTTGAGTGAGAAGAAGCCTTTAGTATGGGCTTTACTTCAATGCCCAAGAAATAATGTAGAGCTCCTAAGTCCTTAACAGGAAAGACCTTTTTGATAGAACCAATGGAGCAGTCCAACTTGCTAGGATCTGAACATGTTAACAAGGTATCATCAACATAAACAAAAATATAAAATTTTAGATCACCTTGGCAGAGAATGAAGAGGGAGCTGTCAGCTTTTGATGGAGGGAAGCCTGATTGGATTAAGAAAGCTGATAAGAGATGGAACCAAGCTCACGGAGCTTGTTTGAGGCCATAGAGTGACCGATGTAGTTTGCAGACACAATCCGGATAGGAAGAGTGTGTAAAACCTGTAGGTTGCTCTATGTAAATCTCATCTTCCAGATGTCCATGCAAGAAAGCATTTGATATATCAATTTTTCTTATGCGCCAGTGATAAACCATCGCTAGCGAAACCACAGTGCGAATAGTAGTAAATTTAATCACAGGAGAGAATGTCTCTTGGTAGTCGACACCACATTGTTAATCACAGGAGAGAAAGTCTCTTAGTAGTTGACACAACATTGTTGGGAGTAGCCTTTGGCCACAAAGCGAGCCTTGTACCTATCAATATCACCATTGGATTTCCTCTTGATTCAGAATATCCATTTGTTCCCGATAATATTCTTACCAGGTGGTCGCAGAACAAAAGTCCATGTTTGGTTTTGAAGGAATGCGTTTGTCTCATCTTGCATTGCTTGTCTCTATTCTAGGAATGGTTTTGCTTGCGTTAATGTTTTTGGCTTTGTGTACAGGTAATTTGGACGGGATATAGCTATGAAGGCATGTCATTTGGACATTGTGGTAGGACGCAAGATCATTTCATGAGTTCGAGAAGTAGTGGACTGTGAAGGTGGTTGGGGTGGATATTGGTTAGGATCAACAGTGAGCTTTAAGGCTCTATTTGTTGTTGGGGTTAAAGATAAGGTAGAAATAGGTGTTTGAATTGTGGTAGAGTGTCACGACCCAACCGGTGAGTCATGACGAGTGCCTGACCTCTATTGACCAAGCACTCCTATACTCGTACCTGAACATCACTAAATAACTGGGTGGCCCATATGACTTATAATTGAACCATGCTAACTCATACAAGAACAACATCGAGAACTATGCATCAAGAACTAACAACCATCTGTGCATATATACATATACTGAAAAGAACATTGCAAGCCGACTAGGCCTTTGGATATACTGTACACAAAAGAATAGGAGCCGACAAGGCTACATCACGTACCAACTGCATATAGTTATCTACAGACCTCTAATGGAATAGAAAACTATAGAAAGGATGGATTGTGGGCCCCGCCATACCTATATATGCATATACATATCAAGATGGCATACCAAAATAGACTGCAGCTCCGGACCAAATGAAGCGCACTGACCGTTGCTGCGAGGAAGTCCTACTGAGCTGGACCGCCTATTTGTTACACATGAACCTGCCGGCATGAACTGTCACGACCCGACTAGGGGCCGCGACGGGTACCCGAGGCTGACCACCGAGTACCACTCCTTCTATGTCTTATCCTGTCTTCGATCACATTTCTTATCATTTATAAACATAGAAAACATTTTTTTCATTTAAAACATACTTACTTATATAGCATGCCTTTGGGCTATCAAAATAATAATGTACATA
>NC_081347.1:37371711-37382017 GCF_029784015.1 Lycium ferocissimum | reverse complement strand
CTCAAAGTTTCTTTTGTTGCTCTTCCTTGTTCTTTCTTTCTCTTGAAGTTTCTATTAATAAATAAAATGATCACATGGAAAATTAATAAAATGAGGGGCTTGGGCCAAGGCTTGGCCGGCCACCCCCCCTCATTTTGGGCCAACTTTGCTCTTCTTTTATTCCTTTGGCCCAATTGGTCGTGGCCTCGTCTTAAAATTCCGAAATTAATTTTCGAAGTTCCCGATTTTTGTCCCTCGTCGTTCCGCTATTTCCACATTAATAGGTCATGAACAACACACACCTATGAAATAAGATCAACATAGCCTTATTCCTTTCAAGCCTAGTTTATTTCGAATTTTTCCGAATAGGCGAAAACTCGGGATATAACATTTTTTGTATCATAGGACTCAATGGACTAGTCAAAACGATCATTTTTTTAATAGTCGAAACTTAGTCAAAAATCGTACTTGCATATCGCTTAAAATAAGTCAATTAAGCCAACGTGGAGAAATCTCAGAAACTAGGGGCCCACCTCGGGTCAAATGAAGCGGCGTACACAATTTGCGTATAATACGTTTCATGACATTACCTATGAGTTTTTAGGGTAATCGGATCCTATTCACGCAAGTTACGGGTGTTCGGACAATTCTTTCAACTATTCAGCATTTGATTCAATTCTTTGAATGAATAGTAGTCAAATTCAAGCTCGGATTTCTAAAATTAAAGTGATCCCCGAGACACGTATTCAAGCCTATTACATCTAAGACATGCCAAAGAAAGAAGAGGTAAGCCTTACATACCTTATTCGCCTTCCTCGCTTGTCCAAACTCAAGTCCCGATTTGCTCAAAATCTACAAATGGTCATAGTTACCAAACATTACTATAGGCCTTTTAGGAAGGCAATCTTAACTCAATATTTGTCTACAAAAATTTGGGCGAGATCTCCCTATAAGTTTCCGCCCCGAGAATATGACTCGGCTCAGAATATCAACAACCAACCCAATAACAATTCCAACAACATCAACAAGCACTACAATCACATTTCAACATAAATAGTTCTTTCTACATGACTTCAACAACATTCATAATTTCCATTTTACTACCTCAACCGCTTACATTCAAACCAATATTAACGTTTATATATTCAACTACCAATCCAAACCCACTCAAACCATATACAAAGAACACTTTAAACAAATCACACAATTTTTCAACCAACCCAAATAATGTCCCAACTTACCCGAAATTGTCTCCAACTTGAGAACAACACTAAACACATTCTTTTCTTCCAAATTCATGAATTATACTACTAATCCACACATTATCAAGACAATTATCATAAATACAAAAATCACATAAAATCCACATAAACTTCCAAATCCTCCCATAACTAACATAACATTTCTTTAAGTCATCAAACTTACATTTTTCCTCATAAAATCCATAACGACGATAACGAAAACACTAACAACAATTTGTTCATTTTTCAACACACAAAGAAGGCCATTCGGCCAACCCCATTTCCCTACCTAGGGATGATTTTCATTCTTTTCTTCACACCACAACAATTAAAACATGCTAACTAACATTAATACATGGCTTATACTTCAACACACATACACACGGCCAAACCTACTATGCACGGCCCAACTTCAACATCATTCCTACCATGAATTTCTTCCTTTTTAGCATACAACAACACATATAAACCATCTATAACACAAGAAAACAAGATTAAGCTCACCTTTCTTCTTCACTCCTTAACTTGACCAAAGTTGGTCGTTAGAGAAAACGAGCGAACTATCGTCCGAAACAACGACTCCACGTTACTTAGCACCCTTGAGTTAGCAAGTTTGCTTGAAGAAATAATTTTTTTGATGGCCAAATCTTGGTCTCCTTTTCTCCCTCTTGGCCGAAACCCCTTTCTTTTTCTCTTCTCTTTGTTTTCTTGATTTCTCTAGAATTTTGGCTAAGTGTGGAAGATGACTAAGTCATCTTTTATAACTCCACAACATAAGTCCATGTGTCCATGTCCCACTACCAAGTGGCCGGCCACCCTTGCTCCCATTTTCATTTTTTTTGAATTTTCAAACTTTCCCAAAATAGCACACTTACTAAAAATGGAAAATTCCTCCAAGTGTTTCCTTAACATTTTCAAGACATTAAAATCATACACAATTTAAGCCTTTAAAACAAACGAAAGTCTCTCGGGATAGCCTTGTCCCTAACTTCTCATAATTCACTCAAGTTGTCCCGTTACTCAAAATACGGGATATAACAGAAAATGAGCCTTATCCATACCTTAAGAATTCAGCCACCACGTTATCACCCTCCTCCTTGGTTGATTTTTAACTCAAATTGAAGACAACGCAGCGTACAACACTTTTCCCTTCATGGGCTTCGGGATTCGGGGCTCGGATTTTGGTCAAAATTGATTTTTTCTTCTCCAAGGCTTTTTCTCTCTATCTCTAGAATTTTCTGGTTGTTCCAGGTCTGAAAATGAGGAGGGAAGTGCTAAAATATCACTTATATAACATGGGTCATGGGCCTAACTCGGTTGGGCCCGAGTTGGGCCTAGCCCACTGACCTTTCGGACTTAAAACGTTCATATCTCCTTGTCCAGACGTCACCTTGGATCCCACGACCTATGGTTGGAAAGCTAATTCAATTATATACAACTTATATTTCTTTATATTTTTCCAAATTCCAAACTTATAATACCATTTTTTCCCCTCGAAGTCAGGTCACCCGAAAACATTTTCTTAAAAATATTCGTTTGGAGGGCTTCTACTTTGATTTGGCCCAGGTCCTTCGTGAGTTGTGTTTAACTTCACATATGTGTTCATATGACTTTTCGAGATGTTCCAAAAAATCTCGATGTGTGGGCCCCACCCGGCCTTACAAATAATCCGACGTTCAAAAATACGGGATACAACACTATCAACTTGAGTTTAAATTATGTAGCAACAACATGATTGTCAATTCAATTTTTTTTTTTTTTGAGGAAGCACGTGTCACGCTCATGCTTTGAAAATGCGGGATATAACAATAACGACCCGTTTGGCCATTATTGTACTTTTGACCTATTTATCCTAATTGACCCTTCCCCGAGCCCTGTTAGTACTATTTTGACCCGCGGGATGGGTGGCATTGTTACCAGGGTAATCGAGCGAGTCTTATAATGATTTATGAGAGATCGAACCTTAAAGTAAAGAACGATTGACCGATAGTTGACTTTTGGGTAGACAGACTTTTTTCAGAAATCTGTCAATTCCATGAGGTCCGGAGGGTAAATTATGACTTGGTGGGATGTTCAATTCAGTTCCCGAGGCACTCAGAAGCATCTTAGGTTATTGGTTGGAAAGTTGGTTTTTGGCCATTTGGTGTTGACCCGGTCAAATAGACCTCCGATGGGAATTTTGAGACCACGAGTGAGTCCATAGCGTGTTTTTATGTGTGTATACATGTCTAGTTTGCAACTGGGATGCCACACCCCACTCTTGGTAAGGCGTGATTGGCACCCGGCACCTTACGGAAACCGAGCGAACCAACTTATAACTTGCATCCTTTGAGTCTCAAATGGAAACAATAGGATCGAGAGGCTAAATACGAACATAATATCATGCATGAGTATATGTACATTGGACCCATGATGCCAATATTACTATCGTCACACTATGACTAAGCCGTACACAGGAACTGTCTGCAAAGCCTCTATGAACATGACTGAAGTATACAAGTCGGGACAGGGCCCCCGACATATCGAATGAAATCATATATATATATATATATATATATATATATATATATATATATATATATACTCGGTAGTGCTCCAGGAAGAGATGGAGCTCACCAATCAGAGCTGGTACACAGGCAGCCTACTATGGAGGATCCTTGTCTCATCTATCTACACCTGCGAGCATGAACGCAGCGTCCACAAGAAGGGGCGTCAGTACGAACAATGTACTGAGTATGTTAAGGCTAAACCCTTTCTTTCTAAAGGCATGATTCTTTTGTTATAAATCTTTGTGCCGTATCCATAATATCCTTGTTTCCACCCTATTATGATGTTAAATGGAATATGTTCTATGATGATTGTGATGATGATGATGATTCTCTTCTTTTGAAACTCCGAAGCTATGATTTGAGCGCATTATGAGATTATTGAGCCATTCCATGAATCCCTTAACCGTACTTATTGTTGATAGTCTCACCTCATGTTACTCGTTCCTTCGAGGTGAGATATAGTGATGATAACGATTCTATTTCCATTACTACCTAAGTTCATGATTCTCGAGACTCCCGTGACATCGTCGATTTCATCTTGCGATGGTTGATCCTTCAAGGATTGATATGATGATAATGGTAATGCTAATGATGATGTTGATTTCATTTATGTATTTTTATGTGTATGTATGTATTTATGCATTGCATCCCACTGATCAGTTGGGGATAACATCGAGTCTCGCAAGGGCCGAGTATAGATAACATCAAGTTCCACAAGGGCCGAGTACAGATAACATCGAGTCTCGCAAGGGCCGAGTACAGATAACATCGAGTCCCGCAAGGGCGGAGTACGGATAAGATCGAGTCCCGAAAGGGCCGAGTAAGATAACACCGAGTCCCGAGAGGGTCGGGTAAGATAACACCGAGTCTCGAGAGGGCCGGATAAGATAACAAAAAGTCCCGAGAGGGCCGGGTAAGATAACACCGAGTCCCGAGAGGGCCGGGTAAGATAACACTGAGTCCCGAAAGGGCCGGGTAAGATAACACCGAGTCCCGAAAGGGCCGGGTAAGATAGCACCGAACCTATATGGCCAGATAAGATAGCATCATGTAAGATGCTATATATATGTATTTATATATAACCGCGCCTTAACGGCCAGACGAGATATTATATATGGATATGTATGGAAAAGTCTTTTTTTTTAAAAGCTAAGCATGCACGACATTCGCCTTAAAAAGGGCATTCAAAGGCACAGGCTGATCCCTTTTGTGTTACTTATCCTAATACGTTCATTATATTATTTCCCATGTTCGGTATTTCTTAATATGTTACTAATTTATCACACCCCACACTTGGTAAGGCGTAATTGACACCCGGCACCTTACGGAAACCGAGCGAACCAACTTATAACTTACATCCTTCGTGTCTCAAATGGAAACAATAGGATCGAGAGGCTAAATATGAACATAATATCATGCATAAGTATATGTACATTGGACCCCTGATGCCAACATTACTATCGCCACACTATGACTAAGCTGTATACAGGAACTGTCTGCAAAGCCTCTATGAACATGACTGAAGTATACATGTCGGGACAGGGCCCTGACATACCCTGAACAAAATCATACATATATATATATACATACATACATATATATATATACATACATACATACATATATATATATATACATACATATATATATATATATATATATATGTATATGTATGTATATATATATATATATATATATGTATGTATGTATGTATATACATACCATATATATATATATACATATATATAGACTTGACAGTGCTCCAGGAAGAAATAAAGCTCACCAATCAGAACTGGCACCTGCAGGCAGCCTACTATGGAAGGTCCTTGTCTTGTCTATCTACACCTGCGGGCATGAACGCAGCGTCCACAAGAAGGGACATCAGTACGAACAATGTACGAGTATGTAAGGCATGATTAGTAGTATGATATCAGAGTGAAGATAACATAAGATAAAGTAAGTAATTATACC
The DNA here is from genome assembly GCF_029784015.1 of Lycium ferocissimum. Classification (NCBI taxonomy): domain Eukaryota; kingdom Viridiplantae; phylum Streptophyta; class Magnoliopsida; order Solanales; family Solanaceae; genus Lycium; species Lycium ferocissimum. The sequence continues at coordinate 37,376,277 of NC_081347.1, read as the reverse complement.
TCGTACTCTTCTCAAGATCTCTGTCATGTAAACTACTCGTCTACAGGAAAAACATTTCATACACATTCATACACAACATACATACCTATGCATTCACATACACATTTTATACATACATCTGTCATATCCGTACCCGGCCCTTTCGGGACTCGGTGTTAACCGTACTCGGCCCTTGCGGGACTCGATGTTATCCGTACTCGGCCCTTGCGGGACTCGATGTTATCCGTACTCGGCCCTTGCGGGACTCAATGTTATCCGTACTCAGCCCTTGCGGGACTCGATGTTATCCGTACTCGGCCCTTGCGGGACTCGATGTTATACCCAACTGATCAGTGGGATGCAATGCATACATACATACATACTATATATATATATATATATATATATATATATATATATATATATATATATATATATATATATATATATATATATATATACATAAAAATACATAAATGAAATCAACGTCATCATTAGCATTACCATTATCATCATATCAATCCTTGAAGGATCAACCATCGCAAGATGAAATCGACGATGTCACGGGAGTCTCGAGAATCATGAACTTAGGTAGCACTTGTTATATTCCGTATTTTGTACATTGGGATAATCCGAGCTAACTGCGATAAGTTAAGGACAAGACTATTTCGGGATACGAAGTAGAAACTTTTAACCACGATTTTGTTTTAAGGCATAAGTTGCTCATGAATTTATTGGCATGGAATATTAAGGAAAATTTGGGGTTAAAAGTTAATTTTGGAGAGTTAATATTTCATGAATCAAATGACCAAGTGGCCGTCCAAATGGGGTGTGGGCCATGGGCCATATGGAAGCTTAATATATGTAAATAAAAGATGACTACTAGCTATATTCATCATCTTTTTCACACTTAGAATTTTGGAGAACCTTGGAGAAGAACAGGAGAGCCATTCGGCCATGGTGACCAAAAATTAAGGTCCAAAAATAGTGATCAAAAAAATATTTTCTCCTAGCAATTCAACCAATTGGAAGGTCCTCTTTAACGTGAGATAGTTCTTGGAGCAAGCAAACCATTCGTTTTATCATTTGCAAACCCTAGCTAAGTTGTGAAGTTGAGTGGAAAAGGTAAGGTTTAATCTTCTTTTTCATATGTTATGGATGGTTTGTACATGTTGTAGTGTGTAGAGATGGATGAAAATCATGAATTTTGTGTGGGGTGGTGGTGGCCGAATATGGCCTACCTTGTATGGCAAGGAATGAATTAAGTTTATGTGGTATTTTGGTTGTTGTTGTTATGGGTTCTATGATGATAATGAGAGTTTAATGATTTAAGTTGATGTTGTAATTGTTGCGGGCTGTTTTGGAAGTTAACGTGATTTTAACGTAGATTTTATATTTATGAGAATGACATTGTTAACGAGTGGATTGTTGGTGTAGTTCATGAATTTGGGAGAGAGGAATGTGTTGTTGTTGTTGCTCTCGGGTTTGGGGTGGTTTCGGGTGAAATGGTGCTTTGGTTGGGTTGTTTTGAATATTGTGTGAATTGTTTGAAGTGTTCTTGAATCTTGATTAAATGGTTTCGGATTAGTACTTGATCATGTGAGCGTTGATGTTGGTTTGAATGTATGTAGTTGAATTGAATATAATTGGAATGTTGCCAAGTATGTAGAAAGGAGTTACTAACGTTAGAATGCGTTTTGAATTAATTATTGATGTTGTTAGAATGATTGTTGGTATTGTTGTTGATGATTTGGTAGGAGTTGAATTCTCGGGGTTGTTGAATTTATAGGAAATGCTGCCCAAATTTCTGTAGAATTAAGTGCTAGCTTGGGATTGAATTCCTAAGTACCTATAGCTAATGTTTGGTAATTAATGACGTTGTTGTAGATCTTGGGGAGCCCAAGACTTGAGTTTGGATTAGCTTAGGAAGCAAACAAGGTATGTAAAGCCTAACCCTTCTTTCTTTTAGCATGTCTTAGTGGTAAGTAGGCTATGATACGAGCCTCGGGGTAATTCCATTCTTAAGATCCGAGCTTGTATACGATTCTTATTCGCTTCTTAAAGTTGACTCTCTTAATGTATTCGAACTAAGGTCCTTACGTTTTATATGATTGGATTTCAAAAGTTACATAAAGAATTTTGTTCTTAAAAGATTCCGTAACTACGAACGGCCATAACTTTCATAGACGAGCTCGGATCGCTTCGAAACGTTCGTAGGAGATTCTATAATGAATAATATCTCCAACTTTCATAGGCGGGCTCGGATTGGGTTGATACTTGTCCGTGGGCCCCCGATACTTTTCTATGTTTGGTTCTAACGACTTTCTGAAAGAACTTAATGTGACCATCATTTTAACCCCCGAGTGTGGACTACTTACTTATCTGTTGAGTTTGTAATGATGATTTTTATGCATATGGTTACCCACGACTCTGCTCGTGCATCTTGTTGTTACATCGTTCGCTGAGTCCCGGGCCGGTTATGTTATCGTGCGCACTATGCTACATTCCGGAGTATGATGTGCTATGGTTCGCCGCGTCCCTCGTTAAAGGGCTGGGTTTCAGTTATATTATGGTGTTATGGCGTTATGATGTGTTATGGGATATGTCGGGTTTCGGAGATATGAAATCTTCTGGAGTATGATGTGTTACGGCGCCAATGACGGGTGGGCGACCATATTCCCTGAGCCCCATGCATGATTTGTGTTTTAAAAGTAAATATTTTGGTATTCTGGATATTGTACTTATTTTTCGTACTTATTGTTTCGATTATGATTCTGTTTACTGTATGTATTTCATGCTTTGCATACTCAGTACATATTCCGCATCGACCCCCGTTTCTTCGCCGCGTTTCATACTGCGGTACGAGACGCCCATCTTGGTGATCCGCTTGACCTAGGACACCTATCCGCTACTTTGAGTGCTCCTTTGTTCCCGGAGCCTATATTTTGTACGACTCTTTTGTTGTATATGTATGTGTTTATTCAGGGGTACGACGGGGCCCTGTCCCGTCATATGATTCCGTTGTTACTCTTAGAGGTCTGTAGACATATATGTGGGTTGTGTATATTACTATTCGGCTGTGTTCGCATGTTTTATGTTTTCGCGATCCCGGTCGCCGTGGCAGCCTTGTCGGCTGCATGTATATATATTTTGGCGTATTGTGTATATTATGACAGCCTTGCCGGCTTCTGTGCAGTATATATGCTTGTCCATGCGACAATTTGGAGACTACGTATGATCTTTGTATATGTGTAAGTATTTGTATGCTGATTCTGGTTATTGGGTATGTACGGGTGCCCAGCTCGGGCACTAGTCACGGCCTACGGGGTTGGGTCGTGACAAAAGTGGTATCAGAGCGGTTCGTCCTCGGAGTGTCTACAGACCGTGTCTAGTAGAGTCTTGTTTATCGGTGTGTTGTGCACCACATCTATAAATAGGAAGCTACAGGACATTTAGGATGTTATCTTTCCTTCTGATCCTAGATCGTGCGATAGAGCTGTCTTATTAGGATGATCCCTCCCTAACGATTTGTTATGTTTTCAGCGATGCCTCCAAGGAAAGCGACAGCTGCCCAGAAGGGCAAGTCGTGTCACACCCCAACCTTCGTCAGGGTGTGACGGGCACTCGACTCTCATCAGAGTCAAGCGAACCCTTAAACGTCAACTCAATTTTTTTTTTTATTTTTTTTTAAAACAAGAATTGAAAGTTGTAAATGAAATACCAAAATCGACGCGTAGCTCGAGGCATCTCAAACATGATATATAGATACATACAACATAAAACAAGGCGGGCCAAAGGCCTCCGCCATTTTCGTACAACAAAATAACGGCCGACAAGGCCAAACAAAAGCCATGACTCCCACGCATTTTGTTCGCAGACTTCTATAGAGTATAACCGTACAATATATAAAGCTATACCAAAACGAGGACGGTCTCGAGGAGCAAATGGGGCTCGACTCCCGATCTGCTATCTCCCTCTAGGCCGGGTCCCCCGGTCGCGTCCCGAACTGCGGGCATGAAACGCGACCCCCCCGAAGAAGGAGGGTCGCACGGAATATGTGCGAATATGTAAAGCATCGAAGCAAGAAATAGGAGAGTTCAACGGTAAGCAAGTTTAGATTACATCGAAAGGGACAACGAAAAGCAAGTTTAGATTACGACATGAACTAAATGTTTAAATAAAATAGTCCCTTCGGACGTGCGCTCGGCCTAATAATAATAACAATAATAGTAATAACAATAGCAATATCAATAATAGTAGTACTAGTAATCCCCTTCGGGTGTGCCGGTTCCGATACGTCTATCACGGCCCTTCGGACATGCCGGTCCGGAATAAAATAATAGCCCCTTCGGGCATGTCGGTCCAACATACGTCTACCCCCGGCCCCATCGGACATGCGGCCCCGACATAATCCTAGCCCCCGGGCATGTCACTCGCGTACATACGGCTACCCGGCCCCATCGGGCATGCCACTCGCGACATAATACTAATCCTAGCCCCGTCGGGCATAATAATAATAGTAGTAAGAATAATAAAATCTCACACCCCCATCGGAGTGGTTTTGTACGCACACTCCTTCGGAGTGGT
>NC_081347.1:37364515-37371611 GCF_029784015.1 Lycium ferocissimum | reverse complement strand
CCCGATGATGAGGGGGTCTAATAAACCTTTCAAAATCTTTAAAGTGTCTTTGGGCTCTTTCAATTCTTGGGACCGTTGGTAAAGAGGAACGAGAGATAGGCTTGGTGTCCGTGACACATCAATATAGCGAAATCAATCTCTCTTTTTCGGAGGAAGGCACGGAAGTTCATGCGGGAAATACATCCCAGAATTCATTCACTACGGAACGGATTGGAAAGTTGGCGACTGCTGCTTCGGTGTCATGAACTCGGACTAAGTGATAAATATATCCCTTAGCTATCATCTTTCTTGCCTTGGGTAGGAAATAAACCTACCTTTCGAGATCTTTGTGCTATATCTTGTGCTTTTGTACATTGGGATATTTTAAGCTAATCGCGATAAGTTAAGGACAAGACTATTTTGGGATCGAGGTAGAGACTTTTAACCTCACGATTTTATTTTAATGCACAAGTTGCTTATAAATTTTATTTGGTATAGAAATATTATTGGAGATTAGGGATTAATTAACCATGATTAGATTATTAAGTGAGATTAAAAAAACTTAATTACTTTATTAATAGGCCATTAGTGGCCGTGTGGAGCCCAGCATGGCTTGGCCAAATTTGATTGGCTCGAAGCCATGAGTGGGACATGTGTCTGACACCTGAGCTTCATATAAATAGTAAATTTGATGCCTAATGAAGTCATACTTCATCTTCCAACTTGAGAAAAACCAGAGATAGAGAGAACATGGCTCTCGGCCATGGTTGATGTTCTTGCAAGCTTGTGATCTTGATCACAATTAATTTTCAAGGTGTTCTAGCGAATTGGAAGGACAATTGTGATGTGAAAGTGTTCATTAAGGCAACAAGAACAAGTGTTATTTCAAATTGTAGATTCTAGTCGATTGAAGGATTAAGTGCTAAGGTAAGAACTAATCACTTCTTATATGTTTTAGGGTAAGTTTGGATGTGTTGTGAACATATATAAATGTGAATTGGATGTGTAAAAAAAAATGTATATGTTGATGTTGGAAAGTTTGTCAGCGTGAGCGGTTTGTGTAGGAATGATGGATTAATTTTACTTAGAATTTTGGTTGTTGTTGTTATGGATATTATGATGAGAATGAAGAGTTTAATGATTCAAGTAATGATTCAAGTTGGAGTTGTAATTGTTTGTGGGTACATTGTAGAGGTTAAAATGATGTTAGTAAAGTTTCTTGCAATTATGTGAATAATATTGTTAACGTGTGGTTGTTGGTATAGTTCACGAATTTGGAAGAAGGAGAAGGTGTTGTTGTTATTCTTGTTGAACTTGGAAGATTATATGTTGTAATGTGTGTTGGTTGCGTTGTTTTGGAGTGTTGTCTTGTGTCGGAATGTCCTCGAGTCATGTTTGGATAGTCTCGGGTTGATACTTGAATAAATGATTAGTGATGTTGGCTTGGTTGTATGTAGTTGGTTTGAATATAAGCGAAGCGTCGTCTGAGTATCTAGAAAGGAATTATTAACGTTAGGATACGTTTTAAATCTCTTCGTAAATGATTTAATCGTAGTTCTTGACGTCTTAATATAGGTTGAAACACTATTGGGCGTATACGTGTTGTGTTGCGAGTAAACGCTAAAGGTATATAAAGCCTATCCCTTCTTTCTTTTGGCATGTCCTAGATGTAAGTATGATACGATATGAGCTTCGGGGGTAACTTTCTGTTCATAAGTTCGAGCATGTTTATGATTCTTATTCAGCTGTTAGACTTCTTAATATAGTCGAGCCCGCGCCCTCGAGTTTCTATATGATTGGATAGTAAACGATGCATAAAAGTTCCTATTCTTGAAAGACTTCACAATAACTAATGACCATAACTTTCATAAAATACATTTCGTATTAATTTGATACGTATCTATGATCACGAGGGCTTTATTTTGATATAGTTCATAATGATGTTCAAAGAGTACTTAAAATGGCTATCATCACGATACTCGAGCGTTGGTTAGTCTACTTATCTATTGAGTCTCAAAAGATGATTTATATGCATATGGTTATTCCTTTGCTCGTGCATCTTTGTTATTACATCTTTCACGGTCCCTCGCTTAGAGCCGGGTACGGTATATATATATTATGGTGTTATGCTATATTATGGTGTTATCTTTGTGTTATAGTGCTATCTTGTGATACGGAGTTATCTTTGTGATACGAGTTATCTTGCGTGATACGGAGTTATACTTGTGTTAAGGTATCTTGTGTTATGGCACCACGAACGGGGTGGCGACCGTATTCGCCGAGTCTATATAATGGGCGGATATGATATAAGATATTTGTATGCATGATTTGTGTTCCAAAAGCAAGCATTTTGGTATTATAGTTATTGTACTCATTTTGTGTGCTTCTTATTTCGGTTATAATCATTTCTTGTGTTCGTACTTTATATACTCGGTCGATTTCGTCTTGTGCCCACTTTCTTCGAAATGCGTTTCATGCCGCGGTACGGACGCTCGTTTTGGTAATCCATGACTTAGGATATCTGTTACCTTTCTTGGAGTGCTCCTTGTTTGGAGCTTATATTTTTTTACAAACCTTTCGTTGTATATATATGTAGCAGGGGGTACGGTGGGGCCACGATAAGAGTCATATGTTATAACATTGTCCTCTTGGGGTACGTAGACATATATGTGGGTTGTATATGAATTCTTGTCCGATTACGTACGTATGACTTATGTTTTGGTGCGTCCCCGTTCGTGGTAGCCGACCTTGTCGGCTTGCGTATATATATGTGTTTCGGGATGTTGTGTGTAATGGAGCCTTGTCGGCTTGCGTAGATATATATATATACGTATTTTTTTGAAAGGCTGTGTGCTATGATAGCCTTGTCGGCTCGTGTATACGTTTGGGACGTTCCCACATATTGTGATAACTTGCCGGCTTATATACGATGTTATGTTGTTGAAAGTTGTAACTCTCGACGGACGATTGTTTTGATATGTATATATATCTACGGCAGGTTTTTGAGACGACGTCATGCCTTTCTATATATAAGTTCTTTATTTTGCTAGTTGTGAACGATTATAGTTAGCAGGTGTATATTAGTGTCCAGCTCGGACGCTAGTCACGGCCTACGGGATTGGGTCGTGACAAAAGTGGTATCAGAAAGCCGGTTCATCCTCGGGTGTCTACGGTCGTGTCTAATAGAGTCTTGTTTATCGGTGTGTTGTGCGCCACGTCTATAAATAGGAAGCTACGGGCATTTAGGATGTTATCTTTCTTCTTACTCTAGATCGTGCGATAGGCTGTATTATCGGGATAATTCCTCCCTATGATTACTATGTTTACAGCGATGCCTCGAAAAGCGGCAGCGCGAGGAAGGGCAAGCCGATGGGGAGAGACCGACGGAGACTAGGAGAGTTACTAGGGTGTTATATCCCGTGTTTTAGCATATTCGGAAAATGCGAAATAGTTATGATTTGAAAGAATAAGGTCATACTTTGACTCAATTGGTGTGTGTTGTTACTCATGGGATCATTGATGCGTAAACGTTGGAGAAGGCCTAAGGGCAAAATTGGAATCTCGAAAATTTATTTCGGGAATTACAAAACAAGAATTATAATGAATTGGGCTAAAAAAAAAATGGAAAATAAGGCCCAATCAAGGGAGGCCCAACACGACGAGGTGGCCTTTGGCCCAAGTCCATTAATTAGTCATGTGACTAATTATATTAAGGGATAAGCTCTAAGAAACTTCAAGAGAAAACAAGAACAAACAAGAGAAAAAGAAAGAGAGCAATTCGGCTAGAGAAAGAAAGGAAAGGAAAAGAAAAAAAAAATTCTTGGAGCTAAATCCTTGGTTCAAAAATTCATTTCTTGTGGGATTATTACTAAAGTGCAAGATCCTCTACAAAGTGATATAATTATTTTTGCAAGAAAGTAGTTTTGGTGGCAAGTGAAGAACTTGAAGAAAAGGTAAGAATCAATTCATTTTCTTATGTTATGAAGTTTGCTTTATGTTGTGGTATGTGGAAATGAGTAGAATTTATGAAAATATGGAAGTTTGTGAAGTGGGTGTGTTGTTTGAAAGTTGGGCAGTGAGTATGTGTTAATATGTAGGAAATATGAATTGAATTTTATGTATAAATCTAGTTATAGTTATGGTGGAATTTGTATTAGAAATGAAAGTTGATTGAATTAGTGGAAGTTGGAAATTATAGTGTGTGGCCGTGTGGTATATGTTGATGATGGAAGGTGAACTAAACTTTGTTAGTGTGTTAATTGTGTTATTGTGAAATGAATGGAAGAATAATGGTTCTTGTTGTTATGGAGAATTGGTTGTTAAGTTGTTGTAGGAAAACATGCAAGTTTACATTGTAACTTATGTAGATGTGGAAATGGAAGTAGGAAGATGCAAATTATGATTACCATTGATGATGTTGGAAGATAGAAATATGTCATGAATATGTTTGCTAAAAGATTAGAAGTTGTAGGTGAAATATGACTTGGTAGGGGACTTGTATGTGTGTATACTCTATGAATATTTGGTGAAAACGATATGATATGCCTCCGATTATGTTGTAATGATCTTGATAAGTGTTGAATATGAAAATGGTAAGGTTGACTTGAAAATGTAAGGTCGGAATGAAAAATGTCATGTTATGTCGGAAAGATGGCTAGTTGTGCCATATTGTGTGTTGTGTAATACTTGTTGATGTTGTTGTTGGGTTGTTGTTGGTTATTTTTTTGAGGAGTCGAATCTCGGGGTTGTTGTATTCTGAGAGGAAGTCTTTATAGAAATTTCGGTGCCAAGTATAACCCAAAGATTAAAATGTTAACAACACGATAATAGCTTGGTAAAGATGACCATTTGCGGTTTTTGGACGAAACGGGGTTGAGATTTGACTAGCGTAAGGCGTAATCCGGTATGTAAAAGTCTTTCCACACACTTCTTTCTTAGGCATGTTCTAAGTGTAATAGGCTCGAGCGCGAGCCTTAGATATGACTACGTCACTCGAAACCCGAGATTGAAATTGGCCTCATTTCTTACAAGGTATGATTGAAATAGTTTCTTCATAAATTGTCATCAAAGTGACTTATATGAATGTAACCTTCACTAATGGACTCGGATTGCCCCAAAACTCTCATGAATGATTCCATAAGGTTTATGATCCATAATTCGGGTTCACCACCTCGGTTTGAGAGAGAACCCACGAGACTCCGAGACCTCTTACTATGGTTTTAATTGATTTACTTCTATATAATACTTAAAGGAATCTTGTGATCATTGTACCGTTGTCAAATGATAAATATATATTTTGATATGTGTTATGGTCCCAGAAACATGATTCGATATAAGTAATCGTGCCATCCCCAAAAGGGCCTACATATATACCATGATCGTTGTCCGATTTCTTTGTAGTGATATGTCATTTGAATTGTTCCATTTGTTAAAGAACGATCATTACGAATATTTCGTGAGCCCTATGATACACTTGCTCAAGTATGAACAATCTCAAAATGCATTTTGTATAATCGTCCGACATCCCAGAAAGGTACGAATTATGACTTATGGTGGATTTGTCTATTAAGTACGAACTTATATGCATATGTCTATACGCATTACTGCGGTAAATCAAGTATGATATGTCTCTTCGCTGAGCCGGGCCGGGACATGTGTCTCGTGCGCACTTCTTTGCATTATTCATAGAGTCCCTCGTGCCGGTAGGGACACGTTATTTGTATGATTATGATATGATGATACGGGGATGGTGGCCGAGGTGACGACACGATTATTATTCACCGAGACCCTTTGGTGGGGGCGGGACCGTTGTATACATGATCTATGATTTTGTGAGATATGATTCCATATTACCGAGTCACATAATAGTAGGGACACGTCATCTGCACACATGATATATGATTTTGTTATGCATGACTTCACTTACCGAGTCCACCATCGGAGGGGCGGGACACGATACGTGTTTGCGTGACATTATATGATCGTATGCATTATGTCTTTTGAGGGTCTCGGACAAGGTATTACCTTTTGTATTTCGAGATCTTGACACCGACTCATGTACGTATGTTTATCCATCTCTGTCTTTGATTATGGTTATATTTGTTACTTTTCCGCTTTACATACTCGGGACATTTTCCTCCATTTTTTTTTCCCGGGGGGGGGGGCCTACGGGCCCCCGGGACGGACGCCCGCGTGATCGCCACCGGCCCCCAGGGTATCCCTTCCCGTTTTGGGGTCGCCCCCCCCCTTCGGGCCCCGCTTTTGGGATATTTCTTTTGTCCTCCCCGGGACATGTACTTATTTGGGACGGCGGGGCCCCGTCCCCCCTTTTTCGGTTCGTTACGTATGGGAGGGCCCCCCGGGGATAGGGGGGCTGGGCGTCCCAAGATAGTATAGCGATAGTTGGGGGAAATTCCCCCCCCCAGGACCCCGGGGCCGGGGCCAATAGTGTGTGTGGATATGTTGGCCCCGTATGGCCTTGTTGGTATTTTTTCGTTAAAAAGAATTTTTGGGTTTTAAGAAAAAAAAGGGGAACCCCGCCCAAAATTTTCCCGGATACTTGAGTTATTATTTTTGGGTTTTTGGTACGTACGGGGGCCGGTCGGGGGCTAGTCCCGCCCGGGGGGGGTCGTGACATAGGGGTGGCCCCGGCCCGAGGTTGTGCCCGGCCCCGAACCCTCTCCCCCCCCGCCCCACCAGGGGATAAAGGGGGGGGCCAGGAAAGGCGAGGGGGCCCCCCCCTCCGCCCCCCGGGGTTTTGGACCCGAGCCCCCCACCCCCCTCGGGCCCGGGGGGGGGAGGGGCGGGCCCCGAGGGACGGCCCCCCTGGCGACCGGGTTAGTGGCGGAGGGCCCGCGGGGCCCCCCTTGGGGGGGGGACCTCGGAAGGAAATGAAGTTTGAGGGGCCCCCATTGTTGACTTGTAATCCCCGAGTTCTACCAAAACCCGCGGGGGATCCGGGAGTTTATTCGGCGGGGGCGGCCCAACATTGAGGATAATTAGAGCTTTCGAAGGGGTCCGGGGAGTTGGTTTGTACCCCCCGCGTGATGTAGGCAATTGGGGGGAGTCCCCCGGGGTTGTCTGGGGGGGGGATCCTCCCCGGAAGGGAGAGTTCGGG
>NC_081347.1:37358051-37364415 GCF_029784015.1 Lycium ferocissimum | reverse complement strand
GAAAAACTTTGTTAGGAAATGTATATGAATGCATGTATATGAGAACGAACGAAAAAGGGGCGCGGTTACTATTATGAAATACGGAAGACGATGCTTGGGTGCAAGCGATATGACGATGATGTTATTGCCTCCCCTCACATGCTATTTCACACGTTGCCCATTATGTTCTTATATTGATGTTGATCATGCTTTACATACTCGCACATTCTTCTTATCGATCGTCCTTTTGTTTGTGGGACGCCGCGCCATGCTGGGCAGTGCGCGGGAGACAGGTTTGACCCATAGCTGCTTATTCAGAGGTCGCACAATGTAGCCCGTTGGCCTTTTCGGAGTCGTAGCTTTTGGTACTTATTCTTTTGTGTACATAATTATGGGCATAGCGGGGTCCGTCCGCTCATACGATATGTCATACTCTGGGGAGGCTCGTAGTCACGTGTATGTGGATAGATACCGCCTTGTCGGCCTATATTTTTGTATATCATCTTGTCGGGCCTCGTCGGCCCGTATGTACGTTGTTGTGGCACGATGCCCGTGATATGATATATGACGGTTGTTGTCCAATGGGACTATTACTATGTATAATTATAATGTTTGAAACGATTATGGCTCACCTAGATATTATGTGATTATATGATAAGGGGTACCCGGGTGGAGTAGCACCGGGTGCTCGTCGCGGCCCCCTAGTCGGGTCGTGACAGATTTCAACCCCCGAGCATGATTAATTAAGCGTTGTCGAGCTTGAAATGAAGATTTCTATGCATATGATTTTGGTACGTAACTACGGGTTCAAGTCTGATATGATAGGTGATAACAGGATGATATGACGATTCTATACACCGAGTCCCTCACTCGAGGGCCGGGACGCGCTATGTATATGATGATATGATGATAACATGATTCTATACACCGAGTCCCTCATTAGAGGGCCGGGACACGCTATATGTATGCATATATGGGATGATGATATGATCTTACTTACCGAGTCTCTCGGCCCCAGAGGGACGGGACACGCTATATGTATACGCATGTGCAAAATGATTGTCTGATTGGTATATGATATGAACATGTATGAATTATGTTCTGAAGGTAAGTTTTGTGGTTTCTGTTTACTCTATCCATGGCTCCTACTCCTTATTTAAAGTACGACTCTACCTATTGTATTTCTCGCTTTTACATGCTCGGCACATAGCCCGTACGGACCCCTCTCTTCGGGGGCCGTGCTTTCATGCCCGCGAGGTACGGACGCACGCCTTGGTGATCCACCGGCTTAGGACACCTTTCTTCGCTATTTGAAGTGCTCCCCTATTCCGGAGCCTACTTTTGGTATATATTCGTTCGTTGCATTGTACATATTTGTTCAGGGGTACGGCGGGGCCCTGTCCCGTCATATGATTCTGTCTGTCTGTTTAGAGGTCTGTGGACATGTTTGTGGGTTGCGCCTACTTCGGCACAGTTGTGTTTGTATATGTTGTGTTTGGGCGATTCCATTCGCCGCGGTAGCCTTGTCGGCCCGCATATGTATATATGTTGTTTTGTTGGCCCGTATGGCCTTTGTTGGGTATTTTGCGTGCGGGCAGGTTATTTTGGATAGTCCGAAAACAAGGAAACTCGCCAAAATTTTTTTAGGAAATTATATAAATTTGAAACATACGGGTCGGTTTTCGTTATATACCTGGATGTGTTTGATATAACCTGAGGCAGTGTTTGATAATTGTGTCTCGTATAGCCATCTGTGTGTGGCCCCGTTTGATAGGTGTGTTTGGGTGCCCAGATTGGGCACTAGTCACGGCCTACGGGGTTGGGTCATGACAAGATCATTTCCACACTTAGAGAAATTCTAGAGAAATCAAGAAAACAAGGAGAGGAGAAAAACAAGAGGGTTCGGCCACCTCTTGGAAATTCAAGAAAATTTTAAGCCATCAAAAAAAAAAATTCTTCAAGCAAACTTGCTAATTCAAGGGTGCTAAGTAACGGGGAGTCGTTGTTTCGGGAAATAGTTTACTCGTTTTCTCTATCTACCAACTTTGGGAAAGTTAAGAAGTTGAAGAAGAAAGGTGAGTTTTAATCTTGTTTTATGTGTTATGAATGGTTTATATGTGTTTTAGTATGCTAAAATGGAAGAAATTCATGATAAAAAAGGAGTTGAAGTTGGGCCGTGCATAGGTGGTATAGCCGTGCATGTGTATGTTGTGTTGAAAGCAATGTATTAATGTTAATTAGCATGTTTTGAATGTTGTGGTGTGAAGAAAAGAATGAAAATCATCCCTATGTGTGGAAGAGGTGTTGGCCGAATGGTCCCCTTTAGTGTAGTTGTGAATGAACAAATCGTCGTTAGTATTTTCGTTATCGTCGTTATGGATTTTATAAGGAAAAATGCAAGTTTGATGACTCAAAATAATGTTATGTTGGTTATAGGATGATTTGGAAGTTTATGTGAATTTTATGTAATTTTCGTATTTATGAGGATTGTATTGTTAATGTGTGGACTATTAGTGTAATTCATGAATTCGGAAGGAAAGGATGTAGATCATGTTGTTCTCGGGTTTAGAGACCAATTCGGGTGAGTTGGAACAATGTTTGGGTTGTTTGAAATATTGTATGAATTGCTTAAAGTGTTCTAGTATATGGTTTGAGTGGGTTTGGATTGGTAATCGAACATATAAACGTTGATATTAGTTTGAACGTAAGTGGTCGAAATGAGTATATTATGAATGTTGTTGGAATGCTATGTATGTTGTTAAAGTCATGTAGGAAGAACTAGTAATGTTGGAATGCATTGGGAATTGATTATTGATATTGTAGTTTGGTTGTTGGTTTGGTTGTTGTTGAAATTAGCCGAGTTGAAATCTCGGGGTTGGTGTATTTACAGGGGAAATGTTGCCGAAATTTCTGTAGAATTTAATGTTCGCTTGGAATTGAATGCCTAAGTGTGTGTAGCTAATGTTGATATATTTGGCGTTATGTAGATCTTGGAGCATCCGAGAGTTGAGGCTTGACTTGTCTTGCGAGCGGAAGAAGGTATGTGTAAGGCGTTACTTTCTATTCTTTGGCATGTCTTAGTACTACTAGGCTATGACCCGAGCCTCAGGTAATTCCACTTTAGAATCCGAGCTTAGATACGTACTTTATTCGATCCTAAAGACCTACTGCTTAATGTAACCAAACTAAGATTCGTATGTTTTCAAATGATTGAATTTCAAAAGACTTATAATGAATTTTGACTACAAAAAGGTCCCGAACTTCAAACGCCTGTAACTTTTGCATACGAGCTCGGAACACCCCAAAACATAATAGGTAAGTTCATAAGACATAACTCTCCCCTAACTCTCGTAGTCGGGCTCGGATGGGGGTCGGAACCCATCCGTGGGGCCCGCAGTTTCTCTATGCTATCCTTAATGACTTTCGGGAAAAATTTAATACTATTTTCACTTTGACTTCAGCATATGGATTTCTTACTTATTTACTGAGTTATGATTATGATTTTATGCATATGGTTACTTACGACTCCGCTCGCTATGGTTAGTACTTCTTTCACCGGGTCCCGGGCCGGTTATGTTCGTGCGCACTTTGATATATTCGAGTATGATGTGTTCCGGTACGCCGAGTCCCCGCAGTACCGTGTATATTTGGCGTTACGGGGGGTACGGCTTTATGATGTGATATGGTATGTCGGGTGTCGTGTCGGAGATTTGAAACCTTCTCGAGTATGATGTGGTATGGCGCCATCGACAGGCGGGCGACCATCGTTCTAAGAGCCTATGCATGATTTATATTTTTGATAAATATTTTGATATTTTGCATACCATATCTATTTTCTGTAATTTGTTATTATGATTCTGCATTTCTGCTTTAATACTCAGTACATATTCCACGACCCCCTTTCTTCGGGGGGTCGCGTTTCATGCCCGTGTACGCTCGCCAGGATCCACCGCCTAGGGCACCGTTCGCTTCTCGAGAGTGTCTCGTCCGAAGCCTATATTTGGTATATATACTATTCCGATGCATATGTATATATTTATTGGTGGGTACGACGGGGCCCTGTCCCGTCATATGATTTTGTTACTCTGTTTAGAGGTCTGTGGATATGTCTGTGGGTATGGCTATATCTGTACAACTATGTGTGTGTGTTATATGTATTGGGCGGTCCACCCGCTCGTAAATTCCCTAGTCGGCTCGCCTCTGTGTATATTTTGAGATTCTGTACATTTTGACAGCCTAGCCGGCTTATGCTACTTCGATGACTATTATGCGATATCTGAGGCTATATGTGATTAATTATGATTATGCGAGTTAATATGCTAGTTCTGGTTGTCGGGTACGTATAAGTGTCCAATTCGGACATTAGTCACGGCCTACGGGGTTGGGTCGTGACATGGCATGGAAACATAAAACTCACCTTTTATGATGTAGGAATGAACTTTAGATGGCAATACTTTACCTGGAGATAAACCCAACTTCAATCCCAAGGAGATGCTTGGCTTCCAGCAACCCTAATGAGCATCCAAACACTTGATTTCCTTGATTATTGGTATTTGATCTTTGATTCACCTTGAATTTATGTTAGTATGGTTTATGGAATGTTCCCGAGGAGCTCTTCCGGAGAGGTGTGTGGAGAATGAATGAAATGAAAAAATAAGAACTTGGGTCGTCCATATATAAAAAAAATCTAACCCGTCGGGCAATTATACGATACGAACGACGGAACAACGATTGGATCGACGGAGCGTCGATATGACCGTCGAAGTCATGAAATTTCCAATGTGAAACTTTCGTTTCCTCTCATTCTACGGTGAGAAGGACGGTCTGTTGAACTGATCAATGGAGCGTCGATCTGCTCCATCGAATGGTCTTTGTGCTAAATCGATTCTACAGCACAATCGATGAAGCGTCGACCCGTCCGAGGGTACAAAGAACGACCGTCGAACCCCCCCTTTCGTAGAACTGCAGTAAAGTTTAATTTTGATGAACTTTCCTGCCTTGCCTCAAATGTCTTTGGAATCTTAATTAGAACCATTAAGTATCCCTTCTTACTTTTAGGGACATCATATACACCTTAATTTACGTTAGTCAATTCACCGCTCAGCAACCCGAAATTTCGAGGTGTAACAGTATCATAGGCCGACTAAGGCTCGCTAATGTATATAAAGACAACAAAGCAAGATAAACACGTAAAACAACAAGGTGCAAGTCAACACGAATCCATAACCACGGTACAAGTCATTACCTATGTTATAGCATCTAAACCCAACTGTGCCAAGTCTCAGTGTGAGCAATCCGAACCAGTATATCTCAATCATATCACAACAAGTCATCACCTATGTTATAGCATTTAAATCCAATCGACAAATCTCAGTATAACTCTTACGAACCAGTATATCACAATCGTATCGCAACCATATCATAGAAAACCAAGAGGTACAATGCAATGCAATAATGTATGAATGGTGAATGCAATGCATATGTACTGTACACATGTACTCTGACCGATGGAACATCATATCTCGGTAGCACAACCCATGGGAGACCCGCGAAGTCCATGTACCAGTCACTCCGTACACCACCCAGAGATGGCTCCATTGCCACCTATATTCCTCATATCAGTCATTCCACACACAGCCAGAGATGACTCAATATACAATGTGTTTCAACGCATCAGTATTTCCTTCTCACTTTCCATCCTCAGTACCATAACAATGCAATATCAATGTATCATGGAAATGAGTATGAATACGATGCAATGTAATACCAACAACCAATTCAATCCCAAACAGTACCATACATGGCACACAAGTAATATCAATAATAGGGCTATACAATAAGCCATAATGGAATCACAATTCTCATCTCAATATCAAATCAAGTAAAGTACTGCAATATTATTGTCATAATATATCACTAATAACCAATATCCGATGTCTTAATGTCGCAATGAGCCAATAAGTAAATAGAACAAGATAGGTCAACAATGCAATGGGGTGCCACCTCTTATATAATGACATGGTACCTTGCTGCCACCTATTCATGATCACATGGCCTTGAGTTGATCCCAAATACTTTATTTACTTCTATCACAATCCCACCTCTTAATAAATTTATACCCATAATTAATTTCTTGATCCAATCCACTTAGATAGTACTTATATACTCATTATTATACTCATGTGATATAGAACTAGTCCATAACTTCATTTGCCACACATAAATATTATTTCCAATCACCGTCATTCCACTTTCGAGTCTTAAATAATTTCGGGACATCATTCCTTTTACACATTGATCTCTTGATTCCCATACTTGAATATGACCAAATCCTCAAGGCTCGGATAAATTTGCTTTAAAATTTTTTAGTCCAAAATGCGGATAT
>NC_081347.1:37349851-37357951 GCF_029784015.1 Lycium ferocissimum | reverse complement strand
TATTAAAAAGGGAAGACCATTGAAACGAGACTTTAATCTCCACAAAGGATGGTCAAAGACTTATCATGCAACAATTTATGAGTATTTCAGGATGTGTCCTGGAAAGAAATCAAGCATGGGGAGTTTAGCTCATGTCGAGGCGGACAAGAGAATCATGGTGAGAGAAGTTCATCGGTTCGCAAACCTAGGAGTTCAACTATTAGACCCCAAGAATGGTAGAGTTATTGTACAGAATAGAGTCGAATCTTCCTTAGTAGTTGAGTAAAAGAGGAAAACAATTTCATGATCCCTATCTATTATAGCTAAAGGAAAGAATTAATAGGTACAAATCCATGACTTCCAAACAAGGGGGAGATGATGGTACTCTAAGCTAGCTACCAAGGAAAAAAATTACGCGTCCCAGATGTAGTTATGTTACACCTTGGAAATTTTCCCGTTAGCATACAGTGAATAGACTATCAGAGGGCATGACGTATACGATGTTTTAATAAGCAATAATTAGCCTTTAATGGTCCTAATTAAGATTTCCAAAGACATTCGAGGTAAGAGAAGAAAGTTACTAAGGAAAGCGAGTCATATGTCGTGTGTCGAGCAAGAATTTCAAGTATCGAGTTAATGACATTCTAATGATGCCTTGGAAGAGAGTTATAACATCCCTTAGATTGGTATTGAGTTGTTAAACAAGTGTTAAGAAGGTTCCATAAGAATCGGAGATCAAACGAGTCGACGAGAACAAGTCTCGGATAGCTGGGCATTATACGGCCAAACATACTGGTCGTATAAAATACACGGACCGTATGTCTAGCCGTAGGTTCAGCCCAGAATGTCACACTTCACTGGACCAAACATACGGTCCAGACATACGACCAAAGGAAAATATAGGATCGTATGTTTGAGTCCGTATGTTCGGCTCGGACCGAACTTAAACGTTGATATAAGGGACCCAAGTTCATTTTAATTCATTTTATTTCCACTCCACAACTCAAGAACTCTATAGAATATTCTCCACTCTTCTTACACAAGAAAACCAAAGGAAATTGATGATCAACTTCATCAAACCAACATAAATCAAGAGTGTGAAACCCATTAAAGTTATCTAAGTCAAGAAATCCCAAGAGAAGTGAACTAGGGTGTGGTGCAAGAAGGGTATTTCCACTCAAGGCTTATTCTACCATTATCTAAGGTACGTTTCATGATATTTTCATGTTATTTGAAGTATTGAAAAGTTGAAACACTTGGATTATAGAAGAATATAGAAAATGGGTCATAAATGTGGGAATAGTGTCATTGTTGAGTAGTAGTTGGAATAAATCATGAATATGGATATGTTGTGATTATAAGTAGGTTATGAATGACATTTAGAACATGGAATGAGTATTATATGTGATAGAACATGATAGTGAATTATGATCATGATTTTGGAGGATTGAAGCGAAATTGTGAAATGTGGATAATGTGAACGAATGACGATTGTTGTTTATGATATTGTGATTGATGTTATGAATGTTTGGGAGTTGATATGGAATATGGAGGAAGTCATATAAACAAATGAAATGCTGCCCAATTTCTCTAGGTTTAGTAAGCGCGTTCTTATAATTGTTTAGCTAATGTCGATACGAATTCTCTTGAAGGTAGAACGTGTGCATTAAGGGAGAACGAGCAAGCGATAGAATGGTTAAACGACAAAGGTATGTGAGGCTAGTCCTTTCTTTCTAAGGCATGAATCTTATGTCATGAATTTCCTCCTCATTCATGAATCTCCTATCTTCAAGAAAACTATAAGTCCTTGTTCATGAGTATCCATATGAGATAAGAGATACACTATGAGTACGATAATGATGATGATAAGCTTAAGTCTAAAGATTCTAGAGCTTATAATATGATATTCCTACAAAGCTAACGATATTAACCATGATCTATTGATGTTCTCCTTATGTGCACTCACCTTAAAACGTTAGTCCCTCCAAGGTGAGATATAACGACTATGATCACTCTATAACGTAATCGGGGGTTACGACCTTATGTCACCCCGACATAGCTATAGTTGCCTTCAAGTTCTAATGTATGTGTTAATGAGAAATGTGTAATAATGCTAAGTCATGATATGCCTATAAGATGAATACTAATGATAAGTCTATGAGATGTACGATGATATAATTCCACCGCGCCTAAATGGCCGGGCATGTCACAACTGGCGAGTGCCGCATCTGATTACACCGCGCCTAGATGGCCGGGCGTCACCGCTAAAGGGTCTTATGTTTACACCGAGCCTAGAGGGCCGGGCATGACACCACTAGTGGGCGGCATATGATGGTTACCCGGACGCGGGTTAACGATGATGATGTATATGAAATATGATGATGATGTATATGAAATATGATGATGAGGTATACGCTATGGTAATACGTATGATATGCTTATGTATGATGTATGCATGAAATGTATCCACTAAAAAGTACGCAGGTTACATCCTCGTCCTATGACTTATGATTTCTCTATTATGTTCATTTCTATTCATGTACTTTACATACTCAATACAATGTTAAACCGACATCCGTTCCTTTGGACGCCGTGGTTCATGCCACTGTGAAACGGGGAGGCGACCCGGTATTCGTAGGAGCTATTGGTCGATTGAGAGCACCCCATTTTTCTGAGAGGTGCCATTGATTATTCTTTTTGGTATATATATATATATATATATATATATATATATATGTATATTTTGGGAATGACGGGGTCCTGTCCCATCTATATGTCTAGTACTCTAGTAGAGGCTCGTAGATACGCAGTGTGGGTAGTATGGTCTCACAAGTTTCGCATTGTGTATATATGTATATATTATTTTGATAGCCGAAGGGCTCATGTATATAAAGTAAATATGTTCCGAATGAAATAATTTTCTATGATTATGAGCATAAAAATATGAATGAAAGCAGGATAAGTAATAGAATGAGTGGTCGCTCGGTAGTTGCCTTCGGGTGCCGTTACGGTTCGTACTCGGGTCTCGATAAAAGTGGTATCGTAGTGTTGCCGGTTCCCTAGGAAGTATCTACGAGCCGTGTCTAGTAGAGTCTTGTTTATGGTGTGTTGCGCGCCACGCTAATAAACAAGAGGCTACAAGGCATTTAGGAAAAATGGCCATCTTTCTTCATATGCGATCGTACGATAGAGCCGTGTATAAGATTTTATCCTCCCTAATAGTGTGTTGTGATTTCAGAAATGCCGCCAAAAGGAAAAGCTAAAGCCGCCTAGAAGGGCAAGTCTACGATGAAAATGCGAGCAGAAAGAGAGCCGCCAATTAATGTAGATGAGGGTGAATCACATAATGAGGCTCCATCTAATGCTTCTTCCACCCCGCCTATTGCAGAGGAACAAGAAGGGGCTTCAGCTCAAGCTCCTATGCCTCCAGTCCCTCCACCGGCTACTTCGGGTCAACAAGTGACCGAAGCTATAACACCTCGTATCTTAGAACTCATGTTAGACCCGTAACGTTAGAGTTTTAGAGAAAAAATTGAAAGTTTGGTCGTATTACGAAAGTGGTTGACCAGCCTACTTCGGGCACCCGTAACTCCTTGATTAGTTGATAATTTGAGAACAATTAAAACATCAAAGTTGTAGATATTTGGAATAGCTTTCCAACGGTATCTTATGGAACTCAAAACGAAGCTGTCCTAAGAGTTATGCCCGTTTTACTATCAATCGGTCGGAGCAGAATTTTCAAATTTTGGGTTACGTTTTTAGCCTTTTCCTACTCGAATTGGGACTCCTTATTTTATTATTGTATGAAGTAAAAACGTCCCTAACACTATTCTAAACCCTAAGAGACTATTCTTTTTCTCTCTACCTCCATCCCTAAAGAACCTAGACACTTCAATCTTGCAAGAAACTCATTCTTGCAATCAAGAAAAATCAAGAAAACTTTCAAGAATTTAGTTTGGCAATCTAGTTTCCTAAGGTTTCTTCCAAGGTAAATATTTTAATAAAGAACCTTTGTATTCTACAAGATTTATCATTTATAAAGAATAGAATAAATCGATCATCCCGTTACCCTATAAAAATCAAGAGTTATAAAAAGTTGGAGAAAACTCTATTATTTTTCTGTTGAGTTTCATTCCGACCAGCCATATTAATTTAGTGTTGTCGGATAATCTAACCGTTGGATCAAGCCCAAATTTTAACTGAGTGTTCATAACATATAAGTCTAAAATATGAACGGTGAAGATTGGATTTGGAGGTCCGGAACAGTACCATTTAATCCACTAACAGTAGCTACGAAAATCAGTGAAAATCCTCTCAAGGTCTCCAAATTCAAAGCTTTTGGAATTCTTCTTCAAAGATTCAGACTTTTCTTCATGTTTTGGAGCGATTAAGGTATGTAGAACTTCCATCCACATGTGGGAATCTCTACGTTCTTTCCCATGCTCCGTTTCTTGATATCCATGAAGTTCAAATCTGAGGCATTAAACCCAACTTATCAGCCGTATATATGTATTTATGTACATGAATTTTGTATCTATATTCGTTATTGTATTCCTAATCTTCCATTACGGTTATTAGGAACCCTAGCTTAATCCATGAATCATGAATTCTTCCTCATGTGTTCTCATTATGTTTATATGAAACTTTATGATTTTATCTAGCAAGTTACAAGCATGTTTTCAAGTCAATTATATATATATATATATATATATATATGAACTATTGTTATTACTCATGAATCAAGAACATATTTGCAAGACTATGACGAGTTATCTTATGAAATCATATTACAGGATATTTCATGAAACCATGTTACAAGTTATTTCGTGAAATCATGATTACAAGTTATTTCACGAAAATCATGGGCTTCTTAGCCAACTATATCATGTTCATGTTTTTGGGATTTTCTTAGTTAACCGAGTATGGCTTTAGATAGCCCGAAACTACGTAGCCACCGTAGGATAAGTGGTTGTCAAGAATGAGGCAACACCTTCATTATGCGCTTGGATCCTTACATGCTTATTATTACTTAAATCTCATATTCCCGGCAAGATACGAGTGTTCTCAATGGGTAGTGACGTTAAGTACCGCATCATGTCATTCTTTATACTATAGCACTCCCCATGTTACAGCTATATATACATGTATTTCCATTGATTTACTATTTTCAAACTTTATTTATATGTATTCATGCTCATGTTCATGTCCAGGTTTTCAGTTTCACTTCTTATCATGTTATTCCATGTCCCATGTTATTTCTTTCAGTTGCTTTACATACTAGTACATTAATGTGTTGACGTCCCCTTTCTATTGCCCGGGGGCCTGCATTTCACGATGCAGGTATTGATTGACAGGACAGACGGCTCGTTAAGACATTGCTCGTGATTGGGGCTTTTGGTGAGTCCCTTCATTCGTGGTTGTATCTTACTTCTATTTATGTCGGCGATGCATTTAAGGTATGCCGAGGGCCTTGTCCCAGGAATGCTTAGTAGACAGATTTGTGTCGTAGGTTTTACAGACTAGGCTCGCTCTGTCATGTTCAGTTGAGTTGGCCTTAATGTGTCACGACCCAACCCCGTAGGCCGTGACTAGTGCCTGAGTTGGGCACCCAAACACGTTCATCAAATCCGAATCACACACAGATAGTTTATACAGACACAATTATCAAACGCTGTCTCAGATTATATCAAACTGTCTCAGACACATCTCAAACACAACCATATATACATCGTGTTTAATAAGGGGTTATCATATGGCGCAACGGCCCAAAATATATACAAATGCAAGCCGACAAGGTCGCTACCGCGAACGGGATCGCCGTAACATATAACATACAAACACACCCGTACGTAATGGGTATAATCCCACATACATGTCCACAGCACTTAAAATGAAAAAAAATGTAATCATATGACGGGATTGTGGCCCCGTCGTACCTCGAACAAACCAATACATATGCAAACGAATATATACCAAATGTGGCTCCGGAATGGGAGCACCCAAATAGTTAAAAGGGTGTCCTAGACCGGCGGATCACCGAATCGTACGTCCGTACTGCGTTATGAAACGAAAATTTCCAAGAAAGGGGGTGACATAAATATGTACTGAGTATGCAAAGCAGGAGATATAGTAAACAAATCTGGATCATAATCGAAACAGAAGTGCAGAAAGTAAATGCATTTCCGAAATATCAAAATATCTATGTCCAAAATACAAATCATGCATAGGGCTCAGAAAATATGGTCGCCCGCCCGTCATCTAAATATAGCACATAAAAACCGAAAGTTTCAAATCTCGTATCCCCGTCACACATCATAACACAAGATAACGCCATACACAAGATAACACCAAATATAAGCCGGAACCCGACCTCTTCAGGTAGGCTCGCAATCATTAACATAAACATAACACCTATAACAAAGTACGCACGACAATGTAATCCCAGCCCAGACGCGAAAAGATACAACAGAATGCACGAGCAGAGTCGTGAGTAACCATATGTATAAAATCATTATCATAGACCCAAAAAAATAAGTAAAATGACCATACTTGGAAATCGGAATAATAGCCAAACCAAATTCTTTCAAAAGTCATCAGGATTACAAAAAGGAGAGTCATGGGGACCCACTTGACGGTGTTGACCCGAGCCGGGCCCGCCTATGGAAAACATACTCATCATACGCCATACAATCTCCTACGAACATATCGAGGCAATCCGAGCTCTTCTCGTGAAAGATACGCGTTCGTAGTTATTTTTTAACCTTTAAAAACAAAATAACTTTATGCAACATTTGAAAATCGAATATTCCGAAGACATAAGGGCCAATATTTCATCATATCAAACATGCGAATTCCAAGAAACAAATAAAAGTCATAAACATGCTCGGATTGCGAGAATAGAATTTTCTCGAGGCTCGTGTCATAGCCTATTTATAACTAAGGCATGCCAAAAGAAGAAAGAGTTGAGCTTTACATACCTCGATCGCTCTCAAGCTAATCCAAACTCAAGCTAATCCCAACCTACGCCTCGGGCTCTCCAAGGTCTACAAATACGTCATAATATGCCAAACGTTAGCTATAGGCATTTAGGCGGTTAATTCCAAACTAACACTTAATTCTACGGAAATTTAGCAAAGATTTCCCCCTCAGAATAGGCCAACCCCGAGAATTTAACTCTTGCCAAATCAACAACAACAACACCAACAACCAACCTAGCAACATCAATAATCAATTCAAAACGAATTTAGCATTAAATACGCTTTTCTACATAATCCAACAACATTCATTATATTCAATTCAACGGCTTACCTTCAAGCCAACATCAACGCTTATACATTCAAATACTAACCCGAACCCATACCAACAATATTCAAGGACATTTTAAACAATTCATACAATATTTCCAACAATCCAACAAATGCTCCAATTTACCCGAAAACAGTCCCCAAACCCGAGAACCCATCCATAACACATCCCTCACTTCCAAATCATGATTTACACCAACAATCCACACTTTAACAATGTCATTCTTATAAATATAAAAATTACATTGAATACACATGATTCTCCAAATCAGCCCATACAATTACAACATCAATCTTGAGTCATTAAACTGTCATTTCCAACATAGAATTCAGAACGACAACAACCAAAACACTAATTAGAATTGATCCATTCATTGTCATACAATATGTCACGACCCAACCCCGTAGGCCGTGACTCGTGCCCGAGTTGGACACTCATACGTACCCTTACCCCAGATAAGCGTAATAGCAAAATAAACATATATAATAATTAAAGATATTATCGTGAGGACGCACGAGGCGAGTAGGACGCACGAAGGCCGACAAAGTCGTCACAAAGTATACATACAATCCCCACGTACACGAACTTACAAACAAACAACCCCCCCATACTGTCCACCCCGTACCCAAACATAAAATAGACGGACGGGCCCCCCTTCCAAACCAAGTACAACAAAAAAAGGCCTAAAATGCTCCAAAAAAGGGGCCGAGGGGTAGAGACCAAGCGGGGACTAAAACGGGTCCGACTTTGGGGGCAGAAACACCCCCCCAAAAAAGGGGGTCGAAAAACGAAAATGTAGCGAGAAAAAAAAATAAA
>NC_081347.1:37343882-37349751 GCF_029784015.1 Lycium ferocissimum | reverse complement strand
ACTAAGTTGTTTGGGCCCCGGGTTGACCCCGGGGGGTTGAAAAGGTAACATTTGGGAAAAATTAAACCCCCGGGTACGAAATCATATCGGTTCCCGTCGCATTTTAGATTTTATTGGTGTTTGGGGTATTCCTTAAAGTGTCCCTTTGAAAGGTGTTATGGATTGACGAAGAAGCTACGAGTCAGGGATATATTGGGCCTTATCCATCGTCGTAAAATGAGCAAGGTTACTTACCATAATTAGATCACCCGGGTAGTTTGGGGCTTGATGCGCGGTGACCATGATTTCTGCTTCGTAGTGGCATTGGTGACCCTTCGAATATTTCCTGTAAATGATATCTAGGTCACGGAGGAGCTATCTTACGAAAGAGCGACCCTATAGCCATATTGGATCGTCGAGGTAAGAAAGTTGCGGAATAAAGATGTGAAACTTAAGTCTTATGGCGGAACGATAAATCGGAAGAAATGACACAGGAAGGCGAGAGACAGATGAAGAGAGACGTATCCTCACTTGTTTCGGTACCTACGAGTAATCCAAATTCCTTATTTATTTGTGTTGATTAATGGTGAATTGTGTGTGATAGCTACAAAGAAACTCCCCGGCGCTTATAAGATCTAGTAAGGTTAATCTAACATTCGAGGACGAATGTTAAAAGAGGGGAGGATGTTATATCCCGTATTTTGTACATTGGGACAATCCGGTTTAACTATGATAAGTTAGAGACAAAACCATTCCGGGATGCAAAGTCGAGACTTTTGACCTTCGATTTTATTTTAAGACATAAGTTGTTCATGAATTTGTTGGCATGGAACATTTAGGAAAATTTGGGACCAAAAATGGAATAATTGAAAGTTGAAATCATTAAAAATAAGCCATGTTGGCCGTGTGGTGTGGGAGTGGCTCCCACACATTTGTGGCTAATTTTAATTGGTCCAACACATGTGTGGGCCATGGGACACATGTATAAGTCTTGTATTAGCATAAAAGATGACTTAAGTCATTCGTCTTCATTAAACACTTAGAAAAAAAGACAAGAACCTTGGATGAGCACAAGAGGCTCTCGGCCAAGACCAAGAAAAACCAAGTCCAATTTTAGCCATCCCAAAAATATTTTATTGGTGCAAATCACTAATTGGAGATCACTAAATAACGTGGAAGTGTTGTTGGAGCGATCAAACCGCTAGTTTTCATCCTAGCTAACCCTAGCTAGTTGTGAAGTTGAAGGAAGAAAGGTAAGATTTAATCATGTTTTATGTGTTATGAATGATGTATGCATGTTGTAGTATGTTAAAATGAAGGAAATTCATGAGATATGGCATGATGGAGTTGAGGCCGTGTGTGTAGTGTATGGTCGTGTAGGTGTGTGTGTTGTGTTGTGTTGTGTTGAAGTAATGAATTAAAGTCTAGTTAGCATGTTTTGATTGTTGTAGAGTGAAGAAATGGATGAGAATCATCAATATGTGTATGTGTAATGTTGGCCGAAAATGGGTCATATTGTGTTATACCTCGCATTTTATGCGTATTCGGAAAAATCGGAAATATTCGGAATGGTGGGAATTAAGGTATCCATTGGATTCTACTTAGTGTGCATGCGATGAACAAGGAAATATTGACGGAAGTAAGGAAGGTTAAGGGCAAAATTGAATCTTGTAAATTAGTTAAGTGAATTTCCCAAAACGACTCATTATTAATTGGGCTTGAAAAAAAAAATATAAAAGTGAAGCCCAAAAAAGAAGGGTGGCCGGCCATGGGGGAGGCCCCGAGCCATGGAGAATGGTCATGTGATCGTCCATGTGACCATTTAATCAATTTAAGTATATAAAGGGGGAGGCTTCGAAAATTCAGAAACAACAAAAAAAAGTTTGAAGAACAACACCAAAAAGCCTCGGCCGAACCTAGGAGAAAAGAAAAAAAAAATTCCAAGTCTTTCCGTCTTGATTTCAAAGTTGTTTTCTTGTGGCAATCATACCAATTCAAGGTCCACTTTTCGACTTGGCGTAGTTGGTTTTGGAAGATTAAGTCTTGGTTTCGTCGCTTGGACAACTTGAGGAAGTGAAGAAGTTGGAAGTGTAAGGTAAGAATTCATCCGTCCTAATTATGTTTTGAAGGTTTGTGTGTGTGGTAGCATATGTAAATGAGTTGAAAGCATAGAAATATGGAAGTTGGCATGATGGGTGTGCATGCATGTAGGTGGCCGAATACATGTTTAGTGTGTAATGTGATTGTGTTGAATTTTATGTTATATTATGATTGTAGACATTGTAGAAATTGTATTGGAAGTGAAAGATGGATTTAAATGTGGCGGAGTTGAGGATTAGCCTATGGCCGTGTGGTGTTGGTAGAAGGAAACATGTTGAGTTTATTTTGTCTAATATGTTAGTTGCGTCGTTGTGACCCTTATAGTGTAAATGGAGGTTTAACGGTTCAAGTTTGGCATTAGAATGGCTTATATGTCATTATAAGAGAATATGAGTTCTAATGTGGTTATGATGTAATTATGGAAATGCTTTGTTTATGTGCTAGTTATGATTGTTATTAATGAATTTGATAAATGATAATGTGTTATGAACGTGTTGGTTGAAGAATGGAAGTTTTGGACGAGTTATGGTTTTCGGTGGAAAATTTATATATTTTATGAATAATATGAGAAATCATGTGTAATGTCTTTGGATGGCGTTGGGATGATTTGGAAGGTAAATAGTATGAAAACATCATGATTGGATTAAAAATGCGAAGTTATTTGTAAGTTGTCACTTATGCGTAAAGGTGCCGATTTGTGCTAATATATGATTCTAGTTGATATTTAATGTTGTTGGCTTGGTTGTTGTTGGGGTTGGAGCCGAGATAAATTCTCGGGGCGTCACATTTATAGGGGAGGTCTTTGTCGAAATTTTGTTAGACAAGAATTAGTTTTAAAATGAATGCCTAAAGCCTTATGGTTAACTTATGGCAAACTTGACCATTTATAGGTTTTGGACGAAAAAAGATTGAGTTTTGGAGAACGTTAAAGGCGTAAAAGGTATGTAAGCTTTCCTATCTCTTTCTTGACTTTGCATGATCTAAGTGTACTAGGATTGGATTTGCGCCTTGGAAGGCGTTACGCCCATCGGAATCCGCGTTCGAAAATGCCACTTTTCCGTTGATAGAATTGAATCCTTTAAGTATGTTTTGATTGAAAGGTTATGTAAATGCTTATAAATTGCCTAGAAAATTATGAATCGTCTAGGACCTATATAGATGATTTCATACGCCTAATATACATGATTCAAGCCCCTACTTCTCGGTTGTCCGAGGTGGACCTTCTAAATTCGATTTTACCCTTTTATGTTCATGATTGGTTTTGAGCGGGTTTTTTTTTTTTTTTTTTTTTTTGAAAAGCGTTTTAACTACTATTTTAACTACTAAATGAAAATTGTTTTAAATACTTTTAGTCTTATAAATTTATTCTAGAATATGGAAACGATCCAGGAAAGGTTATTTCTAAAGCATTCATGGAACTATGACCTCAGATAGTATTCGTTCAATACGATTCGTCAAACTCCATTGCTTGATTTGTTATTCGCTATGCTTCATCGAGTCTCACGGAAACCTATATGGTATTTTATTGCATTCGGTTTCTCACTACTCTATTCGTGGATGCCTCGATGTTTCCCACAGAGCCGGGCCGGGATATGTTCTCAAGCGTACTTCTCTTGCATTGTTCGCGTGCTCCGGTGTGAGGGCGGGTATATACGTGCGTAGGTTACGGTGTATGTTGTGCCATGTACGCTTTGTTATGATTATGTTGATATGGCCATACGGTATGTTATGATGACATGCTTGTGGCGCCGGCGTCGGGGGCGACCACGCTACACCATGGGGTCCCCTAACGGGGGCGGCTTTGGCATATGTTTTTCTGCATATACTATTCACGATTTTCGACATGTATTTTGATTATTTACGCATTTGTTCATTCTCCGCGCATTACATTCCGATTTTGATTTTTGTTTTCTGTCTCATGCTTTCGTATTCGGTACATTTTCGTCACCGACCCCCTTTCTTCGAGCATGTGTTTCCGCGCGACGGTACGGACGCGCGGCTTTTACGGACTCCGCCGGCCGGTCATCTGTGACTACGGTACTGAGCGCTCGCTTTTTCGGAGCTTACATTTGAGTACGACCTTTTTACGATATGTATGTACATTCGGATTTCGGGGGTACGACGGGGGCCTGTCCGGGTCATATGTTTTATGTTTTCGGTCTGTGGGGTACGCGGAGCATGTATAGTGGGTTCGTATATGTTTGTAAGTTCGTGTACGTGGGGATCGTATGTATACTTTGTGACGGCCTGATCGGCCTTCGCGTCCTACTCGCCTGCAATCGTCCTCGATAATATCTTTAATTATTATATATGTTTATTTTGCTATTACGCTTATGCGGGGTAAGGGGTACGTATGAGTGTCCAACTCGGGCACGAGTCACGGCTACGGGGTTGGGTCGTGACAAAAGTGGTATCGGAGCGAGTTAGGTCCTCGGAATGTCTACGGACGTGTCTAGTAGGGGTCATTTTATCGGTGTGTCGTGCACATATGCTATAACGCGAGGAGGGCTACGGGGCATTTGAAAGTACCTTCTTTTAGATCGTGCGGTAGAATCACGGTTGTATTAGTAGGATGATTCCCCTCTGTGAATCGAAATGTTGTCTTTTGCTATGCCTCAAAGAAAGCGACGACGACCCGAAGGGCAAGTCCACGGCTGCCGGGCGAGACTAGTCGGGCCCGAGTCACTGGGCCCGTGCCCGGCTGGGCCCGGAGCGCGCCTCCGGCCGGCCAGCTCGGCGCCGCGCCGCATGGTAGAGGGGGATTGGGGCAGGAACCGGGTTGCGGTCGAGGAAGGGCGGCTCCGCGCCGATTTTAGAGGCCGGCGCCTCGGCCTCTGGCCGGCCGGGCGGAGGGACGGGGGAGAACTATGAGAGGGCGGTGCGGTTGTGGCTGAATGGGTGGCGGCTCGGGGAGCGACGGCGCGAGTCGAGGCGATGAGCACGCGGGCCAAGCGCGATTCGAGGGGCCGTGAGTTTTGACTGTAATCCTCCCGAGTTCTTCGGGACAAAGCACGAAGAAGACCCCGGCGAGTTCGTTAGGGAGATGCAGCGCACCCTACGGCTGATTAAGGCCTCGCGGCGAGGTCGGTGGGTTGGCCTCATACGAGATTGCATGATGTCGCGACGGCGGGTTCGAGTCCTGAGAGGAGTTAGCTAGGGGTAGAGGAGCCCCTCTGCGTGCGGGATGAGTTTACGGAGGCTTTTCGTCATTTTCTACACGAGCTACGGAGGGCAGTTGGACGATTTTTATCACTCGAGCGGCAAGACGCCGGTGTCGAGGTATAGCTTGGAATTTGACTGCGGCTCGGTATGCACCTATGTTGGTGGCGAGATATGAACGACGGATGCATCGTTTTGTCGCCCCAACCTTCGTCGGGGTGTGACGGGCACCGGCTCTCCGTCGAGCCAGCGAACCATAGCGTCGACTCGATTTTTTATTTTTTTTTTTTTAAAACGAGAATTGAAAATTGTAAATGAAATACCAAAATCGACACGTAGCTCGAGGCATCTCGAAACATGATATATATACGTACGACATAAAACAAGGCGGCCCAAAAGGCCCCCTTCGTTTCGGCCAACAAAATAATGGCCCCACGACGGCGGGGGGGCCCCTGACTCCCGCTGGGTTTGCCGGGCCCTTTGAGTATAAAATGCCAAATATGGTATCCAAAAAAGAGGGGCGGTCTCAAGGGAAATGGGGCCCTTTGACTCCCGGTGCTTCTCCCCCCTAAGGGGGCCCCGGGCGCGTCCCGAACTGCGGGGGGGTGAAAGCGGCCCCCCGGGAAAAAAG
>NC_081347.1:37265281-37343782 GCF_029784015.1 Lycium ferocissimum | reverse complement strand
ATAATAGTTTGTTTGGATTAATTTACTAAATTTTGGTGAATGTTTATGCTGCATATGATTTATGAAATTTGTACATTGTATATGATTCCTACGATTCTGCTCATGCATATTATTGTTACCTCCTTCGCCGAGTCCCGGGCCGGTTATGTTCGTGCGTACAATTTGAAGTATGATGAGATTCTGAAGTATGATGAGCGTTTGAAATATGATCTGATTCTGATATATGATATGATATGAAGTATGATGAGTTTACGATATGGTTCTGACATATGATATGATTTCGAGTTGTGATATGATACGGAGGACGTGGTCGGAGATATACAAAACTTCCGAAGTATTATGAGTTGTGGCGCCCTGCGGGAGAGGTGGCGACCACGTTCCGTCCGCCGGGTCCCATTATGGACCACATATGACATATGTTTTTGATATGTATGATTTATGTTCATAAAGTAAGCATGCTAACCCTCTGATTATTATACTTGTTCGTTGTGCTTTGTATATGATTTCCGGTAAGTGATATGCGTATGATGTACTCTGATTATGATAAGCGATGATACAACACTCTGATTATGATACGATTTGGCTTATTGACATATGTATATGCATGACAAGCAGTTCAAGAAACGAATTATGTTTTTCCGGTTTCTATATTTATTTCTATAACCCTCATTCCGGTTTTGATTCTGCTTAATGTATTTCCTGCTTTACATACTCAGTACACATTCCGCATCGACCCCGTCTTCGGGGCCGCGTTTCATGCCGCGCAGTGTGTACACGTTTGGGTGAGCGTGTTTTCCTTAGGACTCCGTTCGGGGCCTACTTTGGAGTGCTCCTTTGTCCGAGCCCACATTTGGTATAGACCCCTTCTGTATATATATATATATATATATATATATATATATATATATATTTGCGCATACTTATTCCGGGTACGGCGTGGCCCCGTCCCGTCATATAATTCTGCTATGACTATTAGAGGCCTGTAGACATGTACGTGGGTTGTGGGTAGCACTGTTCGGTTATGTTTGTGTTCTGTACATTCCGCATTGTATGCATGGTCTGTATATATATTGTTATGTATATGTATTACCGTGGTTGTTTTATATAAATATAAGTTCCTAATAAGTTACTTTGAACGGGTTATGATTTGTAAAGGGTACGAGTGCCCAGCTCGGGCACTAGTCACGACCTACGGGGCTGGGTCGTGACAGTAAAGGTAGTAATGATAAGGATGTAGGGGCCAATGACGCTGATCCTTGAACTGGAAGTGAGTCTTAGCACGGCATACCGCCCTCAGTCTGACGTGCAGGCCAAGTGTTCTATTCAAACGCTAAGGGACATGTTGCGGGCTTGCGTTATTGATTTCAGAGATAGCTAGAATAATCATCTGCCACTTATGGGAGTTGCCAATAATAATAGCTACTATTCTCGCATCCAGATAGCCGTATGAGGCCCGATATGGCGAAGGTGCGAACACCGATCGCCGGTCCAATGTTGGTAAGACTAAATTAATTGGGGCCAGATATGATTCAGCAAGTAGCTGGCAAAGTGAAACTCATTCGGGAGCGGTTATTAGCAGCTCGGGGGCAACAGAAGTCATATACAGATGCTCGACGTCGACACCTAGAATTCCAGGTCGACGATTGGGTATCTTTGGAAGTGTCACCCATGAAGGGTGTTATGAAGTTCGGCCGAAAAAGGAAGCTCAGCCCGAGTCCGAGGTAGGTTGGGCCTTACCAGATCGTCCGTAAGGTAGGCAAAGCTGCCTATAGATTATATCTACTACCCGAGTTGGAGGCATGCGTCCAGTCTTCTACTTGTCAGTGCTTCGTAAAGGTATAGGCGATCCCTCCAGAGTATATTCCAGGGATAGTATCCAGGCACCAGAAAAGTCATTCTACGCGAAACAGCTTATAGCCATACTAGATCGGCGGGTGAGAAAGCTGCGTATTAAAGATGTGGTTTCCGTTAAGGTATTGTGACGGAACAATATCAGGAAAGAGATGAAGAATACGTATTCCTACTTGTTTCCTATGACTCTGTGTGATCTAATTTCCCAAATGGGTTGTGTTGATTGATTAATGAGCTCGTATGTGACAGCTATGAAAGAGACTCCCCCGAAGTACTTATAAGACCCCGTAAGGCCAGTTTATCATTCGAGGATGAATGTTCTAAAGGGGGGGAGGATGTTATATCCCGTATTTTGTACATTGGGATAATCCGGGTTAATCACGAAAAGTTAAGGACAAGACCATTTCGGGATACGAGGTTGAGAATTTTGACCTTCGATTTTGTTTTAATGCACAAGTTGCATATTCATCTTTTCATTGGTATGGAGTGTTAAGGGTAAATTTGGAATAAGAAAAATTTGGGACCAAAAGATGAATTATGAAAAGTTAGACATTTCATGAAAATTTGGGGCCAAAAGTGAAGTTTTGGAAATTTTAATTCATGAAAAAATGACCATGTGGCCATGCACATGAGTTGTGGGCCATAGGCCACATGTATGAGGTATATAGGTAATATTAGATGACTTATTAAGTCATCTTCACCATTTCATCTCCTAGAAATTTCAAGAAGCATGAAAAAAAAAACGAAGGAGAAAAATGCCATGGCTGGCCGAAACTTGCCCCCCAATTTTGATCATGGAAAATTCTTTTCTTCTAGTTTTTCTACCAATTGAAAGGCCCTCGTTAACGTGGAGTAGTTGTTGGAACAAGAAAACCGCTCGTTGTCGCAATTCACCAACCTTGGCCGTGTGAAGAACATGAATGGAGAAGGTAAGATTTAATCATCTTTATATGTTTAATAGGTGGTTGTGCATGTTGTGATATGTAGAAATGAATGGAATTCATGAAATTATGTGTGTTGAAGATGAGCCGTGCATGTGTTGGACTTGGCCGTGTGTGTGTGTTGTTGTGTAGGAGAGATGAACTAATTGTATTAGCATGTTTGGGTGTTTTTGTAATGTGTAGAAATGGATGAAAACCATGAAATTTGTATGTTGTTGTTGTGGCCGAAAATGGGTTGATTTGGTATAGGCATGTGGGACTAATGTGATGTAGTATTTTGGTTGTCGTCGTTATGAATTCTATGATGTACAATGAAGTTTTAATGATTCAAGTTAAGGTTATAATTGTATGGGCTGAATTGGAAGATAATGTGATCTTGATATGGTTTCTTGAATTTATGAAAATGAAGTTGTAAACGCATGTATTGTTGACATAATTGATGAATTTGGAAGGAAGAAATGTATTGTAGTTGTTTTTGTTGAATTTAGAAGGGTTCGGGTTTTGTGGTGCATGGATTGGGTTGTTTTGAATATTTTGCGGATTGTTTGAAATGTTCTTGAATCTCGTTTGAAAGGTTTCGGATTAGTACTTGAATGTGAGCGTTGATGTCGGCTTGAATATATGTGGTGATTTGAATGTAAATGAAGTGCTGTCAAATTATGTAGAAAAGAGTTATTGACGTTAGAATGCATTTTGAATTAGTTGTCGATATTGTTATTATGTTTGTTGGTATTGTTGATAATGATTTGGCCGAGTTAAATTCTCGGGGATGTCCAATTTATAGGGGAGATGCTGCCCAAATTTCTATAGATAGAATGATGGTTTGGAGTTGAACTCTCGATGCTTATGGCTAATGTTCGATGCCTATTGATGTGTTGTAGATCTCGAGAAGCCAAGACTTAAATTTGGATTAGCGTAGGAAGCGGACGAGGTATGTAAAGCCTAACCTTCCTTTCTTTTGGCATGTCCTAGTTGTAAGTACGAGTCTCGGGGAAACTCCATTCCTAAGATCCGAGCACATATACGATTCTTATTTACTTCCTAATGTTAACGTCCTTAATATGGTCAACTTATGGTTCTTAAGTCTTTTGTACAATTGGATTTCAAATTTTGCATAAAGAATGTTGTTTTTAAAGGATTCTATAACTACGAACAATCGTAACTTTCATAGACGAGCTCGGATCGTTTCGAAACATTCGTAGGGGATTCTATAATAGATAACATCCCCAACCTTCATAAGATGGACCCGGATCGGTTTGATACTCGTCCGTGGGCCCCGAGACTTTCCCTTGTATAATACTAGCGACTTTTCAAAGGATTTAGTGTGATTAACGTCTTAACCTTCGAGCGCCGATTGCTTACTTCTCTATCGAGTTTGAAATGACGATTATGCCCTAAATTTCCATAAGTTATCTCATATGGTTTGATACGTGTCTACGAGTCCTAAAGTTCGATTTGATATGTTCTCGAACGACGTTCGAAAGAAACTTGATTTGACGATCGCTTTGTTCTTGTTAAAATAATGGTTCATTTGATTATTCTATCGAGTCTTTGAAAGTGTTTTAAACTGCATATAGTTGCTCACGACTCTGCTCGTTCATTATGTTATCACATCCTTCACCGAGTCCCGGGCCGGTTATGTTTCGTGCGCACTATGATATATTCCGGAGTATGATGTGTCCGGTTCGCCGAGCTCTCACTAGAGGGCCGGGTACCGAGTATATTTGGCGTTATGATGTGTTATGATGTGTGACGGGGATATGGAGATATGAAACCTTCTGGAGTATGATGTGTTATGGCGCCAATGTCGGAGGGCGACCATAGTTCTAAGAGCCCATGCATGATTTGTGTTTTATGAGTAAGCATATTAATATTTTCGATATTGCATTTACTTTCTGTACTTCTGGTTTTGATTATGATCTTGGTTACTATATTCCATGCTTTGCATACTCAGTACATATTCCGTACTGACCCCCCTTTCTTCGGGGGCTGCGTTTCATGCCGTGCGCATGCGTACACTTATTTGGATGACCCACCAGCTTAGGATTCCGATTCAGCTGTTTTGGAGCGCTCCCTTGTTCTGGAGCCTATACTTGGATCTAGCTTCTGTTATTGCATACGTGTATATGTTATTCACGGGTACGGCGGGGCCCTGTCCCGTCATATGATTCTGTTATTATTCTTAGAGGTTTGTAGACATATATGTGTGGGTTATGGGTATTCACTGTTCAGTCGTATCTGTGTGATTTGTGACTTGGACGTCCCCTATACTATGATAGCCTCATCGGCTTATATGTGACATTATCTGCTAGATTGTGGTAGCGATATGTATACCTATACATTTGTGACAGCTTCGGGGCGACGTTCCACTTTTCTGCAAATATATGTTGTTTATACCGGTACAAGTTATTCGTACGCTATTTCTGATTAACGGGTGTGTACGGGTGCCCAGTTCGGGCACTAGTCGCGGCCTACGGGGTTAGGTCGTGACACCTCTGGCTATAATCACTCCCAAACTGAGAACCTGAGGCTTTCGAACTCTGACCCTGTCCTGAACGATTGGAGCGGTCAAATCTTCTTCCTGCAAACTGAGGAGGTGCACTAGTCACCGACTGTCCTGAGTGTCTAGAATATGACTGCCTCGATCCCCCTCTATAGTCGCTACCAGCACCCATAGATCTGGCCCTCTTACTTTGCCTTCTATCAATATCACGGCCACCCCTTTGTCGATGTTGTTGCTCTTCTAAGTTCTGGGTATGGGCCTGAATGCAGGAAATATCCATCCCATCTTGCAATGAAGCCGTTAGACAATCTTTAAATAAATGTGGCCCTAAGCCACTCATAAACCTGTGTACCCTATCTCCCATGTCGGCTACCATCGTCGGAGCATATCTAGCTAATGAATTAAACTGGAGGCTATACTCCCGGACACTCATACTTCCTTGCTTCAATGATAAGAATCTATCCGCTCTAGCTCGATGGACCTCGGGTGGTAAATAGTGGCAGATGAAGGTATCTATAAATTCTTGCCAAACTGGAGGAGGCGCATTGTCTTTTCTTGAAGATATCCAATTATTATTCCAAAGTACCACCACATCTCGGAGTCTATAAGATGCCAACTCCATAGATTCAGTCTCACAGGCACGAATAATCTTCAATGTTCTCAACATTTCATTAATAAAACCTTGCGGGTCTTCACCCGGCTTTGACCCGAAGAACTCTGGAGGATTCAAACTCATGAAATCACGGGCTCTAGTACTAACTGCCCTGCCACTTAGACCTGAACTCTGCCGCTGTGCTTGGGCAGCAACTAACTGTGTCGATAAATGGATAGCTTCGGTCTTTTGTTGACCCGAAGCGTACCGGTAGCGGAACTGTAGGCATAAGAGCTGAAACCGAAGCCCCCTCTTGTTCTTCTAAAACAGGCGGAGTGGGAGAAGTATTAGATGGAGACTCATTATGTGATTCACCCTCTTCCATATTCGTTGGCGGCTCCCTTTCTACCCGCCTTTCTATAGTAGTCTTGCCCTTCTGGGCGGCTGTAGCTTTTCTCTTTACCGGCATTTCTGAAATCATAACACACTATTAGGAAGGAGAAAATCTTATAACACGACTCTATTGCACGATTTCATCAGAAGAAGAACGGTCATTTTTCCTAAATGCCCTGTAGCCTCCTGTTTATGAATGTGGCGCACAACACACCATAAACAAGACTCTACTAGATACGGCTCGTAGACACTTCCTAGGACTGAACTGCTCTGATACCACTTTTGTCACGACCCGACTAAGGGCCATGACGGGTACCCGGAGCTAACCACTGAGCACCACTCATTCTGTTACTCATCATACTCACCCTGCGTTCATTCATTATTCTCATGCTTATAATCACAGGAAAACCATTTTCACTTTGAAACATATTTACCTTTATATACATAAGCCCTTCGGCTATCAAAATGATATACATACAATAAGGACATCGCGAGACCATACTACCCACACATACGTATCTACGAGCCTCTACTAGAGTACTAGACATATGGACGGGACAGGACCCCGTCGTGCCCAAAACATATATATACAAAAAATAATAAATCAATGGCACCTCCGGAACAATGGAGTGCTCTCAAAGTCTGCTGATAGCCCCTACGAATCTGGGTCACCTCCCTGTCTACCTGTGGGCATGAACACAGCGTCCAAAGGAAAGGACGTCAGTACGAGCATTGTATTGAATATGCAAAGCATAAACAATAATGATACATCAATGAAATAAGGAGACATCAAGTGAAGAACAACTCAGAATCGACGGTCAATCATGATAGAAATAATCCATGCTGACTTACTTTATAAACATCATCATATCATGTATGCATATATATATATATATATATATATATATATTGTCACACCCTTAATCCGATAGGGTGTGATGGGCACCCGACCCTTACCTAGGGCCGAGCGAACCCGCAGACTTTCATAATACTCATAATCATACTGGGCCCGCAAAACATGACATAAGCACGTAACGAAATTTTTTTTTTTTTTTTCCGAAAACAAACATGCCTTTCATTTTTTTTCAAATCAAATAAAGCTAGCATCGTATGAAATCTGTAAGCATATGAAGTTCGTAACATAGTGTATAATAATATATCGGCTTACATAGCCGCTTACAAAACTGACATATCACACACACGACACTGTCTGCAAAATCTCTGTTACATCCGGCATTTTCGCGAATTTGAAAATTTGGAAATAACTTTGAATTGTATGGAATAAGGTCAAGTGTTGATTTGAATTAATGTATGTGTGTGTTGCTCATGAAAAATATTGGTGTGGAAGTACGGTGGAAGGCCAAGGGCAAAATTGGAATCTTGGAAATTTGTTTCGGGAATTTGCAAAATAAGATTCATAGGCTATTGGGCTCAAAAAAAAAAAAAAGGGAAATTTAGGCCCAAACTTAAGGGGGTGGCCGGCCATGTGCCTAGGCCCAACCCTTTTAATTAATCATGTGATTAATGATATAAGGGAGGATAAGCCTTCAAGAAGATTCAAGAAAAACAAAGAAAGAAAAAAGAGAAGAGTGCGCGGCCAAGAGAGAAAGAGAGAAAAAAAAAAAAGAGGAAATTTTCTTGCCTTAATCCTTGGTTCAAAAATTCATTTCTTGTTGGATTCCTAACAAGCCCAAGACGCTCTTCAACGTGGTATAGTTGGTTTGGAGAAAGAACTCCGTTTGCGGAAAGTTGAAATTTTAAGAAAAAGGTAAAATTCTTATACTTCATGTTATGGAATGAATTTATATGTTATGACGATTAGAAGTAGACGAGAATTATGAAAGTGTGATGTGTGTGTGCATGGTGTGTGTGTGTGAGGATTATGGATGTGGCCGTGAGCCACAAGATAGGGGAAGTGATGAATTTGATTTTTTCTTAGCTTGTTAGTTGTGTTGTTGTGACTTTTGTGACGTAAATAAAGGCTTAGCGACGCAAGTTGGCGTTGAAATGGCATGTGTGTTGTTATGGGAAATTATATGATTTTATATGGCTTTTGTATAATGATGGAAGTGATGGTCTAAGATGTGAATTAATGTTGTTGTGAATGAAGTTGGAAGATGGAAATATGTTATGAACATTTATGTTGAGAATTGGAAGTTTTAAGTGAATTGTGGTTTGGTGGAAATTTTTGCATATTTGGTAGGATTATGTGAAATGTCTTTGAATTGTATTGAATGGCCTCAAGTTAGTGAATGAATATGAAAACGTTGACATTGGGTGAGAGGTGTGAAGTTAGAACGGAAGTTGATGCATTATGTTGAAAGAAAGACTATTTATGTTAATATATGTTTTGTAGTGTTTGTTGGTGTTGTTGATGTTGTTGTTGGGTTGGTTGTTGTTATTCTGAGCCGAGTTGAATCTCGGGGATGCTATATTTATAGGGGGAAATGCTGCCGAAATTTCGGTAGTCAAGTATGAACTCATTATTGAAATGCCAACTCTCATGAATAGTAATCGGTAAAGGTGACCATTTGCGTATTCTCGGACGAAACGGAGTGGAGATTCGGACGAGCGTAAGACGCGAATAAGGTATGTAAAGCCTTCTATTTCCTTTTCATGGCATGATCTAGGTGTGCTGGTTTTCGGTTTCGACCCTTTGGGTCAATCCTATCTCCCGGGATTCACACCCTAAAGTTGGAGCGCTTTCATTCAATGGAATTGAACCAAATAGGTCATAATTGACTAGTTTGGCCGTAAATGTCTAAAACTTGTCCGAATCCAATCCGACTACTCCCAAATCAATTATTAATGATCTTATGAGGTTCGCTAGGCATGTCCCATGTACGCCACCTCCATTGGCCCGGGCGGGCCCACTATTCCGATTCCCGCCTATCGTTTTACTTGATTTATTTTGTACCACGATTGAAGGGAAAGTTTTGGGCTATGGTCCTAACTATTGAACGACCTTTTATAAATTTATTTTCAAACCATTCCGAAGGGAGTGTGATATTTTATTACTTAAGTCTTCCAAAACCACTCCGAAGGGAGTGTGATATTTTATTATTTAAATTTTCAAAAACCACTCCGAAGGGAGTGCGGTATTTTTTATTAAACCGATTTTTAAAACCACTCCGGGGGGGTGTGAAATTTTATTATTACTATTATGCCCGAAGGGGCCATCTTTA
The DNA here is from genome assembly GCF_029784015.1 of Lycium ferocissimum. Lineage (NCBI taxonomy): Eukaryota > Viridiplantae > Streptophyta > Magnoliopsida > Solanales > Solanaceae > Lycium > Lycium ferocissimum. Next base: position 37,334,317 of record NC_081347.1, on the reverse strand, counting down.
TTATTATGCCGGAAGCGGCAATGCCCGAAGGGGCTATCTCCATTATTATGCCGGAAGCGGCAATGCCCGAAGGGGCTATCTTCATTATTATGCCGGAAGCGGCAATGCCCGAAGGGGCCATTATTGATATCGAGCCGGGGCCGGCTGCCCGAAGGGGCTATTATTGTTATTGTTATTGTTATTATTATTTTGCCGGAAGCGGCGCGTGTGATGTACTGTATTACTTATTTTGGATTTGTTAGTTAGATTGCAATTATTTACTTAAGGCTTGTTTGCGACTCTGTACCTCTACTTATGTCTTCTCTTAAGCAAAGGTTGCAGGTATTGGGTTGTATGTGATTTCTTCCCTCTTAAATTGCGCGGTGGTTATTATCTATTTATTTTCGCTTTACATATTCAGTACATATTCCGTACTGACCCCCTTTCTTCGGGGGCTGCGTTTCATGCCCGCAGGTTCAGGGACGCGACCCGGTGACTCAGCTGCCTAGGGAGAGCCAGTACTGAGGGTTAGACAGCTTCTCTTGCTCCGGAGGCTGTTCCTGTTTTGGTATAGTTTCGTGTACATATTTGCAGGGTCATACTCTTTAGAAGTCTCGGCAGTGTGGGAGGCATGAGTTCGTTTGGCCTTGTCGGCCATTATTTTGTTGTACAGAAATGGCAGAGGCCTTTAGGCTCGCCCTGTTCTTTGTCGTATGTATATATGTAACCTGTTTTGAGGTGCCTTGAGCCACGTGTCGATTTTGGTATTTCATTTACAATTTTTAATTCTTGTTTCAAAAAAAAAAAATTTGAGTTGACGTTTAAGGGTTCGCTCGACTCTGACGAGGGTCGGGTGCCCGTCCCGCCCTGATGAAGATTGGGGTGTGACAATCTCTACCATAACTTCAGACACCATACAAAGCACTCTGACTCAGCAGCACTGTGAGGAAATGGAGCTCGCCAATCCAGCTGGAACATCTTTTGCTACCATCACTTACTCATCTGTGGGTACCTGCGCGGCATGAAATGTAGCCCCCGAAGAAAGGGGGTCAGTACGAAGTATGTACTGAGCATGTAAAGCATGGAATATCGTAAACGGAATCGTACTGAAATGAGGGGGACAGAAAAGTAATACAATGACTAGAAATCATAACGCTTGCCTCTGAAACATGAATCATACATATCAATTTCATACCCAGCTCAACATGGGACTGAGAAACAGAGTCAGAAACTCATCTCGTACATATGCATAGATATAACGTGCCCCGGCCCTCTAGCGAAGGGCGCGGTAAGTAAAACCGTCGGATGCGTATACATATAACGTGCCCCGGCCCTTTAGTGAGGGACGAGGTAAGTAAAATCATCATATCATATACATATAACGTGCCCCGGCCCTTTAAGGAGGGACGCGGTAATTAAAATCATCATATGCATGTACATGTAACGTGCCCCGGCCCTCTAGTGAGGGGCGCGGTAAAAGGGAATCATCATATGCCATCCTGGCCACCTCCCCCATATCATCATATCATATAACGTGCCCCGGCCCCGCTAGCAAGGGACGCGGTAAATATAACGTGCCCCGGCCCTCTAGTGAGGGACGCGGTGAACAATGCAATGAAGTACACGAATACATGCCCTGGCCCGGAATCGTGAAAGAGATAATAACGGCTCGCACGAGCGCAGTAGTGAGAAACCATATGCACAAATCATCATATACATACCGTGACACATCATAACATCATAACTTATCATATGAGCGACATTAACCGATGTGGGATTGGCCTAAACCAATGTGGGATTTGCCTAAACCAAAGGTGGAATTTGCCTCACCACTGGGTGTGCCCCACCATTGGGTTTGCCCCACCACCGGCTCCGATTCCAACTGATCATATTCCAGAATACATACATATAACATATAACGTGGCATATATACACAGTACCCGGCCGAAAGGGGCTCGGCGTCGGACACATCATATTTCGGAATACAAAGACGGCGCACAATATCATAACCGACCCGGGACTTGGCGAAAAATGTAACAACAAAATGCACGAGCTGAATCGTGAGTAACCGAATACAGTTTAAAACATTTTCAAAGACTCAATAGGTTAATCAAAATGAACCATCATTTATAAGCCAAAGCAGTAGTCAAATCAGATTTTCTTCCGAATATCACTCGGGAACATATCAAACCGTACTATAGAAACCATAGTTACGTATCAAAATCATGTGCATGAAAATCCTTATTTCAGACTCAACCGATAAATAAGTAATCATACTCGGGGGTCGGAAAGATAGTCATGTTGAATTCTTTCAAAAATAGGTCGTTAGAACCAAACATAGAGAGTCGCGGGACCCACGGACGAGCGTCAACCCAATCCGGTCCCGCCTATGAAAATTAAAGTCTTTACTCGTCATGAAATCATTTGCGAAGATATCAAAGCAATCCGAGCTTTTTCTTGAAAGTTACGGTCGTTCGTAGTTTCAGAATCGTTTGGGAACAAAACTCTTTTGAAAGCAAAATTTTTATGCAACTTTTGAAATTTAGTCATACAAAGACATTTTCGGAACAAACCGTATACATAGTGTTTCAAATCCAATCATATCAAGGACATACGGATCATAGCTTGACCCTATTAAGGATGCCAACATCACAAAGCAAATATGAATCATAAACTTGTTCGGATTTTACAAATAGAATTACCCCCAAGGCTCATAACGTATCATAGCTTAGCCATCTCTAAGACATGCCAAAAGAAGGAAAGGTAAGCTTTACATACCTTGATTGCTTCCTAAGCTAATCCAAACACAAGTCTCGGCTTCTCAAAATCTACAACACGTCATTAGACACCAAACATTAGTCATAGGTACCTCGGAATCCCATTTTAAGCTCGCACTTTATTTACAAAAATTTGGGCAGCACTTCCCCTATAAATTCAACACCCCGAGAATTCAACTCGGCCAATATCAACAACAACCATACCAACAATCATAATAACAATATCCATAAGTAATTCCAAACGCATTCTAACATTAATAACTCTTTTCTATTGTCACACCCCAACCTTCGTCAGGGTGTGACGGGCACCCGACTCTCATCAGAGTCAAGCGAACCCTTAAACGTCAACTCAATTTTTTTTTTTTTTTAAAACAAGAATCGAAAATTTTAAATGAAATACCAAAATCGACACGTAGCTCGAGGCATCTCAAAACATGATATATATACATACGACATAAAACAAGGCGAGCCAAAAGGGCCTCCGCCATTTCTGTACAATAAAATAATGGCCGACATGGCCCAAAAGAACCATGACTCCCACATCGTTCGCGTACTTCTATAGAGTATAACCCGTACAATATATAAAGCTATACCAAAACGGGGACAGCCTCCGGAGCAAATGGTTCGTCGACTCCCCTGCTATCTCCCTCTAAGCCGGGTCCCCCGGTCGCGTCCCCGAACTCGCGGGCATGAAACGCAGCCCCCGAAGAAAGGGGGTCGCACGGAATATGTATCGAATATGTAAAGCATCACCGAAGCAAGGAATAGGAAAGTACAACAAGAAGCAAGTTTAGTTTACACCGGAAAAGTACAACGTAAATCAAGTTTAGGTTACTCCGACATGAACTAAAGGTTTAAGTAAAATAGTCCTTCGGACGGCCGCTTCCGCCTAACAATAATAATGGTGGCCCCTTCGGCATTGCCGCTTCCGGCATAATGATAATAATGATGATAATAATAATAATAATAATAATAATAATAATAACAATAGTAGTAATAATAACAATATTAATCCCCTTCGGGTGCGCCGGTCCAAAGATACGTCTATCCCCGGCCCCATCGGACATGCGGCCCCGACGTAAAATAATGGCCCTTCGGGCATGCCGGTCCGACATACGTCTATCCCGGCCCCATCGGACATGCGGCCCCGCATCCTAGCCCCTTCGGGCATGTCACTCGCGGCATACGGCTACCCTGGCCCCATCGGGCATGCCACTCGCGACATACTACTAATCCTAGCCCCTTCGGGCATATTAACAATAGTAATAATAATAATAAAATATCGCACCCCCTTCGGAGTGGTTTCTAAAAAGTTTTATAAAATATCACACTCCCTTCGGAGTGGTTTTGTACGCACCCCCTTCGGAGTGGTTTTAGAAAAGCCTTAGAAAATAATATATCACTTAATAGAGTCATTTATGGAAGATTCAAGGCAATTCGATTACATTCCGGCAAGTTACGGACGTTTAAGCATTTTTCCAACAAGATAAGAGGTTACTAGTTCAATTGCACTGAATGAATAGTGCTCCATTTCAGGATTGGATTTCGATGAACAGAATAACCCCCGAGGCTCAAATTCAAGCCTAGTATACCTAAGACATGCCAAAAGAAGGGAAGGAATAGCTTTACATACCTTACGGGTGCCTTATGCTCGCTTGAGCTCAATTCCCGTTTCGTCCAGAATCTGCAAATGGTCACCTTTACCAGTTACTATTCATGAGAGTTAGCATTTTATAACAAGTTCATACTTGACTACCGAAATTTCGGCAAAGACTTCCCCTATAAATACGACACCCCCGAGATTCAACTCGGCTCAAAACAACCAACAACAACCCAACAACAACATCAATAATATCAACAATCACAATAGAACACACAACTAGTCTTCCTTTCTACATAATGCATTCATTCTCATTCCAACTTCACACTTCCAACTTCATGTCAACGCTTTCATATTCATTTACTAATCCAAAACCATTCAAATATAATTCGGAGACATTTCATATCGTTATTACAAAATATTCACAAAATATACAATATATACAAACTTTCCATCAAATCATAATCCATCCAAAATTTCTAATTCCCAACATACATACCCTTAATATATTTCCATGTCCCAATTTCATCAACCATAATCATGATTCACATCTTTCCTCCACATTTACATAAAACTTTATGAACACACTAAATTCTCCATAATGACATACATGCAAATTTCAATGCCAATTCGAATCACTTATGGCTTATTTACGTCACAAATGTTATACAACACAACTAACAAACTAAATAAAATCAACTTCACCCCCTTCCCTCCAATATGGCTCACGGCCTCAACACACACACACACACACCACACGGCCATGCATGCACACGCCATAATTTTCATGATTTCCATCCAACTTCATGCACTCTAACATCCATAAATCGTCTATAACATAAAGGAAACAAGAAATCCTTACCTTTTTCTTGAATTTTCAACTTTCCGCAAACGGGGTTCTTTCTCCAAACCAATTATACTACGTCGTAGAGCACCTCAAGCTTGTTAAGAATTCGCGAAGAAAAGGATTTTTGGATCAAGATTGAAGGCTAGGGAATTTTCTTCTTTTTTTTTTCTTTCTCTTTTCTCTCTTGGCCGATTGCTTTCTCTTGGCTTGTTCTTGATTTTTCTTTTTTTTTCTTGAAGTTTCTAAGGATAACCATGCTTATATAATTGGCACATGCAAAAATTTAATAAACTTGTGGGTTTGGGCCATTTTTTCCAAGGCCTTGGCCGGCCACTTTTCTAGATTTGGGCCTCTTTTTCTTATTTTTTTTTGAGCCCAACTAGCTAGGAATCTTATTTTGCAATTTCCCGAAACAAATTTCCGAGATTCCAATTTTGCCCTTGGCCCTCTCCAATGTTCTCGTGTCAACACTTTCCATAAGTGACAACATACACTTCACATACATTAATTCAAATCAACACTTGACCTTATTCCATACAATTCCAAGTTATTTCCAAATTTTCAAATACGCAAAATGCCGGATGTAACATCCTCCCCTTTAGAACATTCGTCCTCGAATGTTAAATTAGCCTTATAGGTCCCACAAGTACTTTGGGGGAAGGTTCTTTAAGCAGACAATACGTATAAACCATTCATCGATTAAAACAATCAATTGCGGAATTTATATTACCTGGTGGTGCATCCTGCGGTGCCTCGGGGCCTGGCCTCCCACCTAATGCAAAAATACGGTGTGGCCCTGTGCTGGAACTGGATGCTCTACCTCCACCCCTGCCTCGACCCGAAGAAGTCTGGGGTCCTGTCTCGGGGGCTCTTACCGAGGGTGACGACGCTGCTGCTGAGTTTCCAGGGACAGCATGGCCCACTCCTCGTGGGCACTCTCTAGCATAGTGTGTCGGATCACCACAAGTATAGCACACACCCCGTCGGACCGTCCCACATGACGTCTCCCACAATTCGCACATCGCGGAGGGGCCATCGCCTCTTGCCCCGACCATGCCTGCTGCTGAGGACCCGACGCATAAGATGAACTCTGTCCCTGCCGAGGGAAAGTCTCTCTACTCCGCTGAGGTCCACGAAACTGCGAAGGTGCACTATACTGGGGTCCGCTCGCCGGTGGAACCTCTACCCCGACCTTCTCGTCCCGGCCCTCTTGGGCCGGCCGCCACCCCGCTCCGAAGTAGCTTCCCGTTGGCGCTTGCGATCCTCCCGCCCCCCGTGCATAAGCTTGGATGCGAGCTATATCTATACCCGCCGCATTGCCACCGGCATACAAATCTCCCGCAGCCTCCGATTCCGGCCCTATTACATACCGATGAACTCTATCCTCCATGTCCCGCACAATAGTAGGGGCATACCTGGCGGCTAAGGAGTCGAACTCCACACTATACTCTCTCACCGTCATACCACCCTGTCGCAAATTAAGGAATTTATCAACCTTTGCTCGTCTCAGCTCGGGTGGCATATAATGACGCAAAAAGGCGTCCGAGAATTCCTGCCACGTCGGCGGAAGGGCGTCACTACCTCTCGATAATCTCCATGACTGGTACCAGTTAATCGCTATGCCCTGTAACCTGTAGGCAGCTAGCTCAACAGACTCCGTAGCTGACGCCTTCATTATATTCAAAGTACGCTGCATACCGTCTATAAACTCCTGAGGATCAGCATTAGGGTCCGTGCCCTTAAACTCTGGGGGACTCAATGTAAGAAAATCCCGTGCCCCTGCCACTAGCAAATCTATCGGGATACTCGTAACTCCTACTCGTTGTCCGGCCCCGAGTAGCAAGCATCCGAGTCAACAAACGTATGGCATCTTTCATTTCGCCGATCTCCCGACGCCGGGCATCCGACCGAGAGACCGGAGACGGCCGGTGCCGGGACCGGAGCCGGATCGTGTGCCTCTCTCGCTCCTCCGCGATGGGGAGGCGGGAGGACTCCGGGCCGGATGCGTATTCCAAGATAAGTCCGAGCTCCGGTAGACCCGGGGGCTTGGCTAACCGCATCGTCCCCAATCGTTTTGCCCTTCCGGGGTCGCCGTCGCTTTACCTTTCTTAGGCGGCATTACTGAAAGCACACAAGATCATTAAATTAGGGACTTTATGTACAACACCGCTCTATACGCACGATCTACACCATGAAAGAAAGAATGACACCCTATTAATGTCTCGTAGCTTCCGTTTATAGATGTGGTGCACAACACACCGATAAACAAGACTCTACTAGACACACCTACGCGAACATGCCGAGGACCGACTCCGCTCGATACCACTTTGTCACACCCCAACCTTCGTCAGGGTGTGACGGGCACCCGACTCTCATCAGAGTCAAGCGAACCCTTAAACGTCAACTCAAATTTTTTTTTTTTTTTTTTAAAACAAGAATCGAAAATTTTAAATGAAATACCAAAATCGACACGTAGCTCGAGGCATCTCAAAACATGATATATATACATACGACATAAAACAAGGCGAGCCAAAAGGGCCTCCGCCATTTCTGTACAACAAAATAATGGCCGACATGGCCCAACAGGAACTATGACTCCCACACTCGTCTTTCGCGTACTTCTATAGAGTATAACCCGTACAATATATAAAGCTATACCAAAACAGGGACAAAGCCTCCGGAGCAAATGGAGCCGTTCGACTCCCGAGTGCTATCTCCTCTAAGCCGGGTCCCCCGGTCGCGTCCCCGAACCTCGCGGGCATGAAACGCAGCCCCCGAAGAAAGGGGGTCGCACGGAATATGTATCGAATATGTAAAGCATCACCGAAGCAAGGAATAGGAAAGTACAACAAGAAGCAAGTTTAGTTTACACCGAAAAAGTACAACGTAAATCAAGTTTAGGTTACCCGACACGAACTAAAGGTTTAAGTAAAATAGTCCTTCGGACGGCCGCTTCCCGCTAACAATAATAATGGTGGCCCTTCGGCATTGCCGCTTCCGGCATAATGATAATGGTGATGATAATAATAATAATAATAATAATAATAATAATAACAATAGTAGTAATAATAACAATATTAATCCCCTTCGGGTGCGCCGGTCCAGCATACGTCTATCCTGGCCCCATCGGACATGCTGGCCCCGACGTAAAATAATGGCCCCTTCAGGCATGCCGGTCCGACATACGTCTATCCTGGCCCCATCGGACATGCTGGCCCCGGCATCCTAGCCCCTTCGGGCATGTCACTCGCGGCATACGGCTACCCTGGCCCCATCGGGCATGCCACTCGCGACATACTACTAATCCTAGCCCCTTCGGGCATATTAACAATAGTAATAATAATAATAAAATATCGCACCCCCTTCGGAGTGGTTTCTAAAAAGTTTTATAAAATATCACACTCCCTTCGGAGTGGTTTTGTACACACCCCCTTCGGAGTGGTTTTGGAAAAGCCTTAGAAAATAATATATCACTTAATAGAGTCATTTATGGAAGATTCAAGGCAATTCGATTACATTCCGGCAAGTTACGGACGTTTGAGCATTTTTCCAACAAGTTAGGAGGATACTAGTTCAATTGCACTGAATGAATAGTGCTCCATTTCGTGATTGGATTTCGATGAACGAATAACCCCCGAGGCTCAAATTCAAGCCTAGTATACCTAAGACATGCCAAAAGAAGGGAAGGAATAGCTTTACATACCTTACGGGTGCCTTATGCTCGCTTGAGCTCAATTCCCGTTTCGTCCGTAATCTGCAAATGGTCACCTTTACCAGCTTACTATTCATGAGAGTTAGCATTTTATAACAAGTTCATACTTGACTACCGAAATTTCGGCAAAGACTTCCCCTATAAATACGACACCCCCGAGATTCAACTCGGCTCAAAACAACCAACAACAACCCAACAACAACATCAATAATATCAACAATCACAATAGAACACACAACTAGTCTTCCTTTCTACATAATGCATTCATTCTCATTCCAACTTCACACTTCCAACTTCATGTCAACGCTTTCATATTCATTTACTAATCCAAAACCATTCAAATATAATTCGGAGACATTTCATATCGTTATTACAAAATATTCACAAAATATACAATATATACAAACTTTCCATCAAATCATAATCCATCCAAAATTTCTAATTCCCAACATACATACCCTTAATATATTTCCATGTCCCAATTTCATCAACCATAATCATGATTCACATCTTTCCTCCACATTTACATAAAACTTTATGAACACACTAAATTCTCCATAATGACATACATGCAAATTTCAATGCCAATTCGAATCACTTATGGCTTATTTACGTCACAAATGTTATACAACACAACTAACAAACTAAATAAAATCAACTTCACCCCCTTCCCTCCAATATGGCTCACGGCCTCAACACACACACACACACACCACACGGCCATGCATGCACACGCCATAATTTTCATGATTTCCATCCAACTTCATGCACTCTAACATCCATAAATCGTCTATAACATAAAGGAAACAAGAAATCCTTACCTTTTTCTTGAATTTTCAACTTTCCGCAAACGGGGTTCTTTCTCCAAACCAATTATACTACGTCGTAGAGCACCTCAAGCTTGTTAAGAATTCGCAAGAAAAGGATTTTTGGATCAAGATTGAAGGCTAGGGAATTTTCTTTTTTTTTTCTTTTCTTTTTCTCTCTTGGCCGATTGCTTTCTCTTGGCTTGTTCTTGATTTTTCTTTTTTTTTCTTGAAGTTTCTAAGGATAACCATGCTTATATAATTGGCACATGCAAAAATTTAATAAACTTGTGGGTTTGGGCCATTTTTTCCAAGGCCTTGGCCGGCCACTTTTCTAGATTTGGGCCTCTTTTTCTTATTTTTTTTTTTGAGCCCAACTAGCTAGGAATCTTATTTTGCAATTTCCCGAAACAAATTTCCGAGATTCCAATTTTGCCCTTGGCCCTCTCCAATGTTGTCGTGTCAACACTTTCCATAAGTGACAACATACACTTCACATACATTAATTCAAATCAACACTTGACCTTATTCCATACAATTCCAAGTTATTTCCAAATTTTCAAATACGCAAAAATGCCGGATGTAACATCTATACAATTCGACGATATTCCACTTTCATTCAAATCAACCGCATACGATCAAGCCAACATCAATGTTCATACGTTCAAGTACTAATCCAAACCATTTAAACAAGATTCAAGAATGCTTCCAACAATCTACAAAATAGCCAAATCAGCCCATTCACTACATAATGAAACCCGAAACTTCCAAATGCCATAAGAACAATAACAATACATTTCTTCTCTTCCAAATTCATAAACCATACTAAAAATCCATACTTTAACAACATTAATCTCAAAAATACAAGAAACCATATTAAGATCACATTAGGTTCCAAAACAGCCCACATGATTTCAACTTCACTTTGAACCATTAAGCCTTCATTTTACAACATAGAATCTACAACACAACTTCCTAAACATACCAAATGAAATTAGTCCTTCATCCCTATATAATACTACATATAGACGGCCAAACTCACAACAATCACAACTTCAACTTAAACCATTCAATACCTTCATTTTCATCACGTAGAATTCACAACAACAACAACCAAAACATGCTAAACAAAATTGACTCTTCACCTCTACACACATGCACCTATTCGGCCAAACACCATAATCCATATTTTCATGAATTTCATTCATTTCCACACTCCACAACATCCACAACTATCAAATTACATTACATAAAATTGGTTCATCATGCTTACACCGTTTGCAACACATACTCACGGCCACAACTTCCAACATACAACCTTTCATGATTTTCCACCCATTTCCATACACTATAACACGTTCAAAACATCCATAAAACATGTAAAGGAGGATTAAATCTTACCTTTTCCATCAACTTCTCCCACGGCTAACTTTTGTGAAACACAACAACGAGCGGTTTTCTTGTTCTCACAACCACTCCACGTTAACGAGGACCTTTCAATGAGTAGAAAAGCTAGAAGAAAATATTTTTTGGATCACTATTCATGGTCTTCATTTTTCTTGCCATGGCCGAATGGCCCCTAGGTTGTTCTCCAAGCTTCATGATTTTTCTAGGTGTTAAAATGATGAAGATGACTAAATTGTCATCTTATCTCACCATATATAATTATCACATGTGGGCTATGGCCCACATCCAACACATGGCCACATATGGCCATTTTCATGAAATGTCAAATTTCCAAATTTTCACTTCTAGCCCCAAATTCTCATAAAATGCTTAACTTTCCATAATTCACTTTTGACCCCAAATTTTTCTTATTCCAATTTTACCCTTAACATTCCATGCCAATAAAAGATGAATATGCAACTTATGGACTTTTAACAAAATCGGAAGAAATCACAACCTTGTCCTTAACTTGTCGCAACCAACTTAGAATATTCCAGCGTACAAAGTACGGGGTATAACATCCTTTCTCCCTTTAGAACATTCGTCCTCGAATGTTCAACTTGTCGTATGGGGTCTTAAGGATCTCGATTTAAACTTTTCCCTCTTGTAAATCCCTTTTACTCGACTTGTAACATTCTAGGCACATTATCTCGTGTCGTCTCTTAATCTTTCACTCAATCCTTTCTTATTCGTTCCATAGCTTGTTTTTCCGCTTCACACTCGCCGTTGTACTCTAGCTACATAGATCGCACCATAACCTTGACCACTCTCACACTAGGCTTCACTTATTTTCATAACAATCCCCATTATATTCACACTATATCTTATTCGTAACCAATCCCATAACATAACACTTCTTAACTCTTTACCCCTTTCAAATCCACTTTATCCTTAATATCTCGCAAGCCGTCTTATCAATATATTCATATCCATCATAATTCTTTTCCTCCTTACTCTTGTCTCAATCATGCTATTACTTCTTTCCCGAGGTTAGCCATACTCGCAACTTACTCAAATCTTACCATTACGGTGGACACGGCCTTTCAAGCCGCATTACAAACCTACATCTCATTTTCTCTTTATTTCTGGGAAAATTTCGCAGTTTCCTCTTATATTTCTTACTACCTCAAAACTCGTACACAGAAATACCAACAATGCCTGCTGTACAAAATACATATATACATATCATATCATATCGCAGTCACACACAGGCTCCCAATATCATCAACAAGACACAAATGATAAACATACCTCGTATGCCCAACTAAAACGGCACCTGTTACATTTTCTTGTTTACTTTCCCCCTTTAGTCTTCAACTTGTATTTCAATCGCAACTTCAATATCTTTCCCGACATATATCTTTCGTACATTTGCTTACCTGTGTGCTTAGTAACTCCCAACATCATCAATCACTTTCTTCTATCAATGTCATTCTTCAGCTGCAATCACAAAACAAGGTAAGGAGTCCCATCTCCTATGACTTGGCTCTATGGCACGATCTCAGATGTGAAAGAAGAGTAACCACCCTAGATGCCCCGTAGCCTCCTGTTTATAAATGTGGCGCGCAACACACCATAAACAAGACTCTACCGGACACGACTTTGCGCACAACCCCTAGGGACGAACTCGGCTCGAGCACAATTTGTCACACCCTTAATCCGATAGGGTGTGACGGGCACCCGACCCTTACCTAGGGTCACCGAACCCGTACTTTCGTAATACTCATAATCATACTGGGCCCGCAAAACATGACATAAGCACGTAACAAAAAAAAATCTTTTTTTTTTTCCGAAAACAAACATGCCTTTTTTTTTTTTCAAATCAAATAAAGCTAGCATCGTATGAAATCTGTAAACATATGAAGTTCGTGACATAATGCATAATAATACATCGGCTTACATAGCCGCTTATAAAACTGACATATCACACACACGACACTGTCTGCAAAGTCTCTACCATAACTTCAGACACCATACAAAGCACTCGACTCGGAAGATCCGTGAGGAAATGGAGCTCGCCAATCCACCGGAACATCTTCTCGCTACCATCACTTACTCATCCGTGGGTACCGCGCGACACGAAACGCAATTTCGAAGAAAGAGGGTCGCACGGGGAGTATATACCGAGCATGTGAAGCATGGAATATCGTAAACGGAATCGTACCGAAATGAGGGGGAGCAGAAAAGTAATACAATGACTAGAAATCATAACGCTTGCCTCTGAAACATAAATCATACATATCAATTTCATACCCAGCTCAACATGTGACTGAGAAACAGAGTCAGAAAATTATCTCGTACATATGCATAGATATAACGTGCCCCGGCCCTCTAGTGAAGGGCGCGGTAAGTAAAACCATCGGATGCGTATACATATAACGTGCCCCGGCCCTTTAGTGAGGGACGCGGTAAGTAAAATCATCATATCATATACATATAACGTGCCCCGACCCTCTAAGGAAGGACACGGTAATTAAAATCATCATATGCATGTACATGTAACGTGCCCCGACCCTCTAGTGAGGGGCGTGGTAAAAGGGAATCATCATATGCCATCCTGGCCACCTCCCCCATATCATCATATCATATAACGTGCCCCGGCCCCGCTAGCAAAGGGACGCGGTAAATATAAAGTGCCCCGGCTGTTATATCCCGCATTTTTGCACGTTCGGATATTTCAAGGAAGTCGTGACAAAGTTAAGGGAATAACTATCTTCCAAAGTTATTTTAATGTACAAGTGGTTATGAATGTTGTTTATGAACATTACTATTATGGAAATACTGAGAAAGGTTAAGGGCAAGAAGGGGAAATTCGCAAAATGGTTCATGAAAATAATGTGGAAGGCTAGGGGAAAAATGGTAATATTGAGAAAAGTCGAGGGGTAAAACGGGAATTTCACATAGGTTTCAAGAAATTTCCAAAAGGGCCATATTAGCCATGTGAGAAAAAAAAAAAAAAAAAAAAAAGATGACAAAATAAGTTATCTTTGCTAGAAATTTAAGAAATTTCTAGAGAGAGGGCATGTGCCTCTCACATGCTTGTGGGAAATTATATATATATAGAGAAGTGGTGGAAAATTAAGACACAATTCTCTTCATCTTTAGAAAGATGAAAAAGATGGAGAAGGCAAAATAGAAAATTAAAGCGGCCATTCACAAGCTTGGGGAGAAAGAGAACCTTGACAAAAAAATTTCAAAAATTATTTTCCTACTAGTTGGAAGGCCCTTAGCAAGGTGAAGTAATCATTGGAGCAAGAAAAATTGGCATTCTAGCAAATTGTAGACTCTAGCCAAAGGAGGAAGCCAAGGGAGAAAAGGTAAGAATCAATCCTCTTTTTATATGTTGTAGATGGTTATGTATGTCGTGGTATGTAGAAATGGGTGAAATTTATGAAAATATGGGTATATTGTGTGGTGGCCGTGTGTGTATATGGTGTGTAGGAGCATTGGTTAAATTATTTTATTTAGTGTTCTAGTTGTTGTTGTTAAGAATTCTATGTTGGTGATGAAAAGTTGATGATTCTAATTCAAGTGTTATTGAATTATGTAAAGGAGCTACTAATGTTGGGAATGTATTTTTGAATAAATTTCTATGTGGTAATTTGATTGTTGTCGATATGTATTCTACGACGAAAATGGGAATTTGATGGTTTAAATTAATGGTAGAATGGTTACGGGCTGATTTGGAAGCCAATGTGATCTTGGTGTCGTTTCGTAAATGACGAGAATAATGTTGTTAATATGCATATTGTTAGTGTAGTTCGTGAATTGGGAAAAATGAAAACGAGTTGTAAATGTTTTGTTGGAAGTTGATGTATCAAGTAGAGGAGAAGATTTCCTATGTTAGAATGCGTTCTAAATTGATTATGAATGTTGTTGATAATGTGGTCGAGTTCCATTCTCGGATTATTGTTGAAATTGGCCGAGTTGTATTCTCGGGGATGGTATATTTATGGAGATCTTGCCGAAACGAGAATATAAGTGGATTTACTTGAGAAATTAAGACAAGTGTTGATTTAAGATTAAATTCCTAAAGGTTTCTAATCAATATTTGGTATTTGTGACCAATTGTAGATTTTGAAGAATTTGGAACTTGAATTTGGAGAAGCCTAAGAAGCGGAAAAGGTATGTAAGGCTTACCTCTTCTTTCTTTGGCATGTCCTAGTTGTAATAGGCTTGATTACAAGTCTCGGGGACGGTTCTACTCTTAGAAATCCGAGTCTGAATTTGGCCCTTTTTCATTCAATATAATTGAATTAGATTTTCTATACTTTATTGGAAAAATAACTTAAACACCCGAAACTTTCATAAAAGGAACCGAACTACTCTAAGACCTTCACCGGTGGCTCCATAGAGCCTGGTGTTCATAAATTTACGTATGCCACCTCGACTTGACCCGAGGTGGGCCCGCAATCCCCGAGACCTATTTGTATAGTTCTATTTGTCTTATTTCCGTACGAAAATTTATGGAAACCTTGGCTATCGTTGCGAGTTTGCTATAAGTAATCTGTTATAAGCATTTTGATATAAGTATTTTGATATGAGAATTTTGGTATAAGTATTCCGATACAAGTATTCTAATATAAATATTCTAACACAAGCATTTTGATATACGTATTCTGATATAGATATTCAGTTATGAGTAATCTGATTTGACTATTCTGAAATAAATACTCTGGTACAAGTAGTTCGATATGAGTACTCCCAATCCTGATATAAGTATTTTGATAAGAATATTTTGGGATAAGTATTCCGATATACGCGCTCTGATGCGAATATTCTGATGTGGTTTTATATAAGGAATCTGTTAAGAGTAATCTGTTATAAATATTTCAATAAAAGTATTTTACTATAAGTATTATGATATAAGTACTTTGATATAAGTATTCTGACATAAGTATTTTGATACAAGCACTCTGATACAAATATTTTGATACAAGAATATTGGCATAAATATTCGATATAAGTCTTCGATATAAGCATTCCGATTAAGTAATACGTTACTAATATTCGACAAGACGTTCGATCATTCCATAGAGTCTTGATTTATGCGTATTTAGTTTCTTACTACTCTGCTCGTGCACATGTTATGATCTCCTTCGCCGGTTCTCGGGCCGATATGTATCGTGCGTTTGGTTCGTCGAGCCCTTTGTCTGAGGGTCGGGTTCCACACATAAATCCTGAAGTACGAGGTGTTCGGTTCCGGGGTACTGTGGTATATGTCCGTCCCCGGTTACCGTCTATATGGAGTATGATATGTCCGTCTCTGGAGTACTGTGGTATATGTCCGTTGTTACATCCCGTCTTTTTGCATAATCAGAAAATTCGAAATAATTGTGAGTTATGAGCAAGAAGGCCATGTTTGAATTTTTCTTAGTAGGAGTGTGGCGAATATGGAAGTTTGAATGTGGAAACAATGGAGAGGGCCTAAGGGCAAATTTGGAATTTTGAAAATTTGTTTCGGAAATTACAAAGGTATGATTCATGAAGAATTGGGCTCAAAAAAAAAAAAAAGAAAATGAGGCCCAATCAGGGAGGCCCAACCGGCCACCCTATGGTCCATGGAATTAATTAATTTTTGCATGTGACTAATATGTTTATAAGGATGGAGAGTCTTAGAATCTTCAAGAAAAATCAAAGAGAAATCAAGAAAAAAAAGAAGCAAGCCGTCGGGTGGAGAAAGAAAGAAAGAAAAGGAAAGAAAAAATTTTGGAGCCAAATCCTTTGGTTCAAATTCATCTCTCTTGGAATTACTACTAAGCTCAAGTTCCTTTCCAAGTTGGTATAATTATCTAGGCAAGAAACTATCTTTGGTGGCAAGTGGAAGAATTGAAAAAGGTAAGGTTTTCATGTTCTTGAATTATGAAATGAATTTGTATGTTATTATGTTTGGAATTGGATGAAGATTATGGAATTATGGTGTGCATGTGTGTGAAGAGTGTAGGCCGTGTATGTGTGTGTGTGTAAGGGGCCGTGTGTGTGTGGTGTTTTATAAATAGGAGGAGTTGAATTTTGTGTTATATTTTAGTTGTGATTATTGTAGAATATGAATTGGAAAATGAAAGTTGGATGAATTGGATTGAAGTGGGAATATGGATGGTGGCCGTGAGCCATGGTTAAATTTGAATGGTACTAAATTATGTTGTTTGACATGTTAGTTATGTTGTTGTGATTCTTGCAATGTTAAGGAAGGTAAAACGATGGAAGTTGCCTTGGAATGGAATGTAGGAACTCATGTTGCTTTAGTATGATTTTATGAAACTATAAAAATAAAGTGCCTAAGATGCAAATTATGATTTATGTTGATGAAATTGGATGATGGAAATGAGTTATGAACATGTTTGCTAAAAAGATTGGAATATGGGTGAATTATGCCTTTAGTAGGAAACTTGTATACTTTGTATATTTCATGAATATTTTGTAAAATGTTATGGAATGTTTCCGAATGATCTTTGTTGGGTTGATGAATATGAAAATGTCAATGTTGGATTGAAATGTGAAGTTAGAACGGAAATTATTATGTTATGTAGGAAAATGGCTAGTTGTGCCATATTGTGCATTTTGTAATACTTGATGTTGTTGTTGGCTTGTTGTTGGTTAGTTTGAGCCGAGTTAATTCTCGGGGTGTCATATTTATAGGGGAAGTGCTGCCGAAATTTCGGTAGCCAAGAACAACCCCAAGTTGAAATATTAGCTTGCATGAATAGTAATTGGTAAGAATGACCATTTGCAGTTTTTGGACGAAACGGGAACTGAGATTTAAGGAGCGTAAGCCGCAATCCAGGTATGTAAAGCCTTGCCCTTTATTCTTTGGCATGTTCTGAGCCTATCAGGCTTGAAAACGAGCTTTGATTGTATTTCTGCCTCTCGGAATTCGAGATTGAAAATAGCGCCAAATCATTCAGTAATATTGAACCAATTTCCTCTCGATTGACCTATAAGTATGTAACTTCCATAAATGGAGTCGAAACACTTTAAGATGATTATGGACGACTCCCTAAGGTCTATTATCCGCAATTTATGTATTTTACTATGGTTGGGTCCGAGGTGGGCCCACAAAACCCTGACTCTCCCGATATGGTTCAAATTGATCCACTTTCGTTCGCTTTTCATAAGTAACTCGTAATTATGTTTCCGTCCGCTAGCTAAAGAGTATTATGACCATCTGTCTGAATCTCGATATTAGTCTGACATCTGGAACGATTCTGTACGCTCTGTTCAGGTATAATCCGATTACTCTGATTTGATCCGTTCTCTGAACTATTTCGGTTTCATTAAGTCTGTTTGTCGGTCTGTATGTATATGGTTTCTCATGAATCTGTTCGTGGATGTCTCAAGGCTTCCTTCACTGCGCCCGGGCCAGGTTCTGTGATTCGTGCACCTCCTTTGCATTGTTCACCGCGTCCCTCGGATTGTGCGGGCGGGATGCGTCGTATCGATACGATCGATATGATCGGATTATGTGATATTATGGGGATGGCGCCGGGATGGCATTTGATCGATTCGTTCGTCCACCGCGTCCCGTACTACGAGGGCCGGGGTTCGTTACCGCGTCCCTTACTAAAGGGCCGGGACCGTACGTATGTGATTGGGATCCGATTTCGATATGTACGTCCGTATGATTATGACTCGCATGCATGATTACGTTCATTACGGCTTCGTATGTCCGATTTGGAATATGACTCCGTCGTCATATTTCGGAAATACGATTTGGACTACGATTCCGTACGTCACGACGTACGATTCCGTAAGCGATACATTTGAGACCATTCCGTCGAGAATCTGTCCGTACGCTCGTAAGTCGACTCGTTTATGATTCTGTCCGTACATTCCCCGTAAGTCGACTCCGCTACGAATCCGATTCTCGTCCGCTTATTTTTGTATTTTCGTACATTACGATTTTACATATCGACTCGGTTATTTTAATTATGTATGTTATGTTTCCGCTTTACATACTCGGTACATCTTCGTACCGACCCCCCCGCTTCTCGGGGGCCGTGTTACATGCCCGCGGTACGCACGCGCGCACGTGATCCGCCGCCGACTTAGGGTATTAGTCTGCGCTGTTTGGAGAGCTCCCTTTGATCCGGAGCTGATATTTTGGTATATATCTTCTGTTGTACATATGTTCTGTATATATGACTATTTGGGTACGGCGGGGCCCTGTCCCGTCTTCTGATTCCGTCTTCTGATTCTGTTCTGTATGTTAGAGGCCTGTAGACATGTCTGTGGGTGTGGTTATGTCTGTATAGTTATATGCACGTATGGTATGTTCGGGCGGTTTATTCACCGCGGCTTTTTGTCGGCTTCGCCTATATATATGTATATGGCTATATTGGCCTGTGTGGCCTCGTTGGTATTTTTCTTTGTGCGAGGTAAATTTTGGTTAGTAAGGAAAAACGGAGGAAACTCGCCAATTTTTTTTCTAAATATCTGAGTTATTATTTGTGGCTTTTGGTACGTACGGGTGCCCAGTTCGGGCGCTAGTCACGGCCTACGGGGTTGGGTCGTGACAAAAGTGGTATCAGAGCGGTCGGTTCTCGGAATGTCTGCAGGCCGTGTCCAGTAGAGTCTTGTTTATCGGTGTGTTGGGCCCCACATCTATAAACAGGAAGCTACAGGGACATCTAGGATGTTATGTTACCCTTTCTTTGACTCTTAGATCGTGCGTTAGAGCCGTGTTATAGGATGTTTTCCTTCGACGATCTGTATGTTTTTCGGCGATGCCTCCGAAGAAGGCGGCGGGCGCCGTAAGGGCAAAGCGAAGGAGGGAGAGACTAGCCAGATGCGAGAGTTACCGGGCTCGTGCTCGGACCACGCCGTATTGTACTTCGGTCGGAGGGTTCGGCCACTCCGCCACCGGAGAGGCCGGAGTAGGCCCCTCGGCTGCTCCGGCGCCCGCTCCCCGGCCGGAGCGAGAGGACGGGGACATTGAGGAGAGGCGGTCCGGTGTTGACGACGATAGTGGTGGGGGTTCGCGGACGCGGACGAGGGGCGATAATGATGACAGGCGTGATAGCCTGAGGGTCCGAGATTTTCTGACATGTGGCCCCCCAGAGTTTTTCGGGTCTAAGCCCGACGAGGACCCCCATGATTTCATTCGGCAGATGCGGCGCTCGTTGGATTTGGTCCGGGCTTCAGCGACTGAGTCTGTCGAGCTTGCGGCACACAAAAGCTACGGGATGTTGCCCTTCATTGGTATGAGTCCTGGGGGCTGTCTAGGGGTGAGAATGCTCCCCCAGCCACGTGGGACGAGTTTTCGGCTGCCTTCCTCCGCCACTTTTTACCACCAGAGCTGCGGCGGGCGAGAGTTGATCGGTTTTTACAGATAAAGCAGAGGGGCAGGAGCATCCGAGAGTATAATTTGGAGTTTGACTCTTTGGCCCGATATGCGCCGACGATCGTGGCCGATATGGAGGACCGGATGCACCGGTACGTGATGGGGCTGGACCCCTATTTGGTTGATTCGCATGGCGATGGCGGCACGGATCAGTATGGATATCGCCGGTTGCGGTGCCTATGCACGGGCGTAGAGGACCGACATAAGGAGGAGGATCTCGTCGAGAGATTATGATAGGAGGCGGCCCAAAAGGGCCGGATGCGCGGGGTATTCCGGAGACTCTCGAGGCGGAGGGCCTCGGCCCGCCGATCGGGTAGATTTCCCCCCTCCGTCGGCCGGGGGTGCACAGTCCGCCGGCAGGCGTTTCGATGATGCGGGTCCGTCTGGGGCCGGCCAGGATTTCAGAGCATCAGGCCCGCAGATGAGTAGGGGTTCTGGTCAGTCTAGGCCGCCTATGCCCCGGTGTACTTATTGTGGTAAGCCCCATCCGGGGGAATGCTACCGTGCTACGGGCGCGCTATTTTGTGGTAGTCCGGATCATCGAGGTGAGAGAGTGCCCGCATGAGGGCGGTTCGGGTCGGCCCGACCCGGCCCGGGTCGATTGTGGCTCATCTTCTCCCTCAGTGGCCCCGCCCCACGGGGCGGGGTATACCAGCGCCAGCAGGTCGCGGCAGGGGTCGCGGCGGAGCTCCCAGCTTGAGCGGTCATTCGAACCGCATATACGCTTTGACTAGCCGGCAGGACCCAGATGCGTCGCCATATGTGGACCCAGGTATGCAATTAATCTTTTCTGGAAAATATGTGCCTCTGATCTGTATTGTGTTCTGGTTAACTATATTTGTATCTCTCGATCATGATTACGTATGCCACATTTCTACGTCCCCGTGTTCGGAGAAACTACGTTTACTACACCCCGTATGTTCGAATCTCATTACGTATCCGTTTAATATGCCTCGATACGCTTAACTCCGCTCATAGGTCCGATAAATTTTTACGATTCTCGATTTCCGACTCTAAATACGCACATCCGACTTCGATATGACTTCGTTCGATGTATGTATGCGCCCCGATCACGGATCCGTCTCGACATACGTCCGTACATCCGACCTCGACCGCGAATCTATATACGATATATGTGTCTATACGTCCGACTCTCGATTTCAAATCGGTCCGATAAATTTCTATGTGTCGACTCGATTATAGATCCGTCCGATATTTCCATGTGTACGATTCGACTACGGATTTATGACCGACTTTGATTACGGACCCGTTCGGATTATGCTTACGTATTTGCACTTTACATTCGCTTAGGATAATCATCGGAATATGATTCGTCGTACGACGTACGTTTCCGTACTTCGATTTGGTTAGATGACTTCGTCCGACGATATCGGAAAAAGATGGAACAAGTTGGAAAATAAAGGCCTCTCTATAAATTCTTCGATCAAGTGCAAGTATGTAAATGGCAAGAAGACCTCCCCGACTGATTTTGATCTACCATGAGGTTCAATTAACATTCGAGGACGAATGTTTTAAAGGGGGGGAGGATGTTACATCCCGTCTTTTTGCATAATCGGAAAATTCGAAATAATTGTGAATTGTGAGAAAGAAGGCCAGTCCCATGTTTGAATTTTTCTTAGTACGAGTGTGTCGGTTATGGAAGTTTGAATGTGAAACAATGGAGAGGCTTAAGGGCAAAATTGGAATTTTGGAAATTTGTTTCGGAAATTACAAATTAAGATTCATGAAGAATTGGGCTCAAAAAAAAAAGGAAAATGAGGCCCAAATCATGGAGGCCCAACCGGCCACCCTATGGTCCATGGAATTAATTAATTTTTGCATGTGACTAATATGTTTATAAGGATGGAGAGTCTTAGAATCTTCAAGAAAAATCAAAGAGAAATCAAGAAAAAGAGAAGCAAGCCGTCGGGTGGAGAAAGAAAGAAAGAAAAGGAAAGAAAAAATTTTGGAGCCAAATCCTTTGGTTCAAATTCATCTCTCTTGGAATTACTACTAAGCTCAAGTTCCTTTCCAAGTTGGTATAATTATCTAGGCAAGAAACTATCTTTGGTGGCAAGTGGAAGAATTGAAAAAGGTAAGATTTTCATGTTCTTGAATTATGAAATGAATTTGTATGTTATTATGTTTGGAATTGGATGAAGATTATGGAATTATGGTGTGCATGTGTGTGAAGAGTGTAGGCCGTGTATGTGTGCATGTAAGGGGCCGTGTGTGTGTGGTGTTTTATAAATAGGAGGAGTTGAATTTTGTGTTATATTTTAGTTGTGATTATTGTAGAATATGAATTGGAAAATGAAAGTTGGATGAATTGGATTGAAGTGGGAATATGGATGGTGGCCGTGAGCCATGGTTAAATTTGAATGGTACTAAATTATGTTGTTTGACATGTTAGTTATGTTGTTGTGATTCTTGCAATGTTAAGGAAGGTAAAACGATGGAAGTTGCCTTGGAATGGAATGTAGGAACTCATGTTGCTTTAGTATGATTTTATGAAACTATAAAAATAAAGTGCCTAAGATGCAAATTATGATTTATGTTGATGAAATTGGATGATGGAAATGTGTTATGAACTTGTATGTTAAAGATTGGAAGTTATGGGTGAATTATGCCTTTAGTAGGAAACTTGTATACTTTGTATATTTTGAATATTTCGTAAAATGTTATGGAATGTTTCCGAATGATCTTGTTGGGTTTTGAATATGAAAATGTCAATGTTGGATTGAAAGTGTGAAGTTGGAAACGGAAATTATTACATTATGTGGAAAAATGGCTAGTTGTGCCATATTTGCATTTTGTAATACTTGATGTTGTTGTTGGCTTGTTGTTGGTTAATTTGAGCCGAGTTAATTCTCGGGGTGTCATATTTATAGGGGAAGTCTTTGAAATTTCGGTAGCCAAATACGCAACCAAAGTTGAAATATTAGCTTGCATGAATAGTAATTGGTAAGAATGACCATTTGCGATTTTTTGGACGAAATTGGAGCGAGATTTAAGGAGCGAGCGTAAGGCGCAATGAGGTATGTAAAGCCTTGCCCTTTATTCTTTGGCATGTTCCGAGCCTATCGTGCTTGAAAACGAGCTTTGATTGTATTTCGCCTCTCGGAATTCGAGATTGAAAATAGCGCCAAATCATTCGGAATATTGAACCAATTTCCTCTCGATTGACCTATAAGTATGCAATTTCCATAAATGGAGTCGAAACACTTTAAGATGATTATGGACGACTCCCTAAGGTCTATTATCCATGATTTATGTATTTCACCAAGGTTGGGTCCGAGGTGGGCTCACAAAACCCCGACTCTCCCGATATGGTTCAAATTGATCCGCTTTCGTCGCTTTTCATAAGTAACCCTTGATTATGTTTCCGTCCGTTAACTAAAAGTGTATTATGACCATCTATCGAATCTTGATATTAGTCCGACATCCGGAACGATTCGTACGCTCGTTCGGTATAATCCGATTACTCGATTTGATCCGTTCTCTCGAACTATTTCGGTTTCATTAAGTCCGTTTTGTCGGTCCGTATGTGTATGGTTTCTCATGGATCGCTCGTGGATGTCTCAAGGCTTCCTTCATCGCGCCGGCCGTGTTCTCGTGATTCGTGCACCTCACTACATTGTTCACCGCGTCCCTCGGATTGTGCGGGCGGGGATACGTACGTATAGTCCGATATGATCCGATATGATCGGATTATGTGATATTATGGGGATGGCGGCAGGATGGCATTTGATCGGTCGTCGTCCACCGCGTCCCGTACTACGAGGGCGGGTTCTTACCGCGTCCCTTAATAAAGGGCCGGGATCCGTCCGTATTTGATTATGACCGATTTCCGATATGTACGTCCGCATATGATTATGACTCCGCATGCATGATTCTCGTCCGTTACGGTTCCGTATGTCCGATTTGGAATACGACTCCGTCGTCACATTCTTCGGAACGATTTCCGACCGTATTCGCCCGCATTTACGTACGAGACCGTAAGTATACATTTGAGATTCCGTCGAGTACGTCCGTACGCTCGTAAGTCCGATTCTCGTTTATGATTCTCGTTCGTACACCCCGTAAGTCCGACTCCGCTACGAATCCGATTCTCGTCCGCCTTATTTTTGTATTTTCGTACGTTACGATTTTACATATCGACTCGGTTATTTTAATTATGTATGTTATGTTTCCGCTTTACATACTCGGTACATCTTCGTCGACCCCCTTGCTTCTCGGGGCCGTGTTACATGCCCACGGTACGGACGCGCCGCACGATCCGCCACCGCTTAGGGACTTAGGTATTAGTACGTCGTTGGAGAGCTCCCTTTGATCCGAGTCGATATTTTGGTATATATCTTCCGTTGTACATATATTCCGTATATATGACTATTTGGGTACGGCGGGGCCCCCGTCCCCGTCTTCGATTCCGTCTTCGATTCTCGTTCGTATGTTAGAGGCCTGTAGACATGTCTGTGGGTGTGGTTATGTCTGTACAGTTATATGCACGTATGGTATGTTCGGGCGGTTTATTCCGCGCGCGCCTTGCCGGCTTGCCTATATATATATATATATGGCTATATTGGCCCCGTGTGGCCTCCGTTGGTATTTTCTTGTGTGAGTAAATTTTGGTTAGTAAGAAAAACAGAGGAAACTCTGCCTAAATTTTTTCTAAATGTCTGAGTTAGTATTTGTGTGGCTTTTGGTACGTACGGGTGCCCAGTTCGGGCGCTAGTCACGGCCTACGGGGTTGGGTCGTGACATCCGTCTCCGGAGTACGGTGGTCGGTTCCGGAGTACTGTGGTATATGTCCGTCTCTGGTTACCCTGTGCGGTTCTGGGGTACTGTGGTATATGTCCGTCCCTGTTCGTGTATATGGATTATGATGTGACCGGTTCCTGGGTTTTCGTGGTATATGTCCGGTTCCCGGGGTACCGTGTCTATGTTATGATATGTCCGGTTTCCCGGTGTGGTATATGTCCCCGGGTACCGTGTCCGCGTTATGATGAGTTATGGCGCCAGAGACGGGGGTGGCGACCATGTTCCTGTGCCCTGTGTATGACTCTGATTTGCATCACTTAAAATCTGAAAGTAGGCATTTTGATATCCTAGATAAGGTACGCATTTTCTGTACTTCTGACTCTGCTTATGATATCTTCTGTTGTACGTACGTACTTGATCCCGATCATGATTCTCCCGTTATACTACCTCCGATTCTGATATGTTTCCGTCTATTACATTTCGGACTTTTGGACCTCGATTATGATTCTCCGTTTATCGTGTGTTTATGCTTTACATACCGACATATTCGCATCGACCCCTCTTCTTCGGGGGCGCGTTTCATGCCGCGCAGTACACCTGGATGAGCGTAAGACATTATAGAAGATGTTTCAGCGGCGTTGGCAAGCTCCATTCGCACTGCCGGAGGCCGCCGAGTCGAGCCTCGTGTGTTATGTTTTCTCGATTATTTGTTAGAGACTTTGCAGACAGTCGCGGGTATAGAATGTCAGTTTTGTAAATGGCTCCATCAGCCGATTTGTCGTCCTGTATTGTATAATAAGCTCCATATGATTACAGATTCCGGTTGATTTGAGTACAGTAAAAAGAATAGTTCTGAAAGTATTTGTTGTATTTGTCATTTTCATTTGACTAAGAATTCGAAAGATTATGTTTGTAATAAGAGTCAGTGGGTTCGCTCGGCTCCGGATGTGGGGTCGGGTGCCCATCACACCCTAGTAAATCGGGGGGGGGTGTGTGACATCGCCCTCTAGTGAGGGACGCGGTGAACAATGCAATGAAGTGCACGAATACATGCCACTGCCCGGACGCAAATGAAAGAGATAATAACAGCTCGCACGAGCAGAGTAGTGAGAAACCATATGCACAAATCATCATATACATACCGTGACACATCATAACATCATAACTTATCATATGAGCTGACATTAACCGATGTGGGATTGGCCTAAACCAATGTGGGATTTGCCTAAACCAAAGGTGGAATTTGCCTCACCACCGGGTGTGCCCCACCATTGGGTTCGCCCCACCACCGGCTCCGATTCCAACCGATCATATTCCGAATACATACATATAATATATAACGTGGCATATATACACGTACCCGATCGAAAGGGGCTCGCGTACCCGGACACATCATATTTCGTAATACAAGATCGGCGCACAATATCATAACCGGCCCGGACTTGGCGAAAAATGTAACAACAATGCACGAGCCGAATCGTGAGTAACCGAATACGCTTAAAACATTTTCAAAGACTCAATAGGTTAATCAAAACGAACCATCATTTATAAGCCAAAGCAAAGTAGTCAAATCAGATTTTCTTCCGAATATCACTCGGGGAACATATCAAACCGTACTATAGAAACCATAGTTACGTATCAAAATCATGTGCATGAAAATCCTTATTTCGTACTCAACCGATAAATAAGTAATCATACTCGGGGTCGGAAAGATAGTCATATTGAATTCTTTCAAAAATAGGTCATTAGAACCAAACATAGAGAGTCGCGGGACCACGGACGAGCGTCAACCCAATCCGGCCCGCCTATGAAAATTAAAATCTTTACTCGTCATGAAATCATTTGCGAAGATATCAAAGCAACCGAGCTTTTTCTGAAAGTTACGGTCGTTCGTAGTTTCGTAATCGTTTGGGAACAAAACTCTTTTGAAAGCAAAATTTTTATGCAACTTTTGAAATTTAGTCATACAAAGACATTTTCGGAACAAACTGTATACATAGTGTTTCAAATCCAATCATATCAAGGACATACGGATCATAGCTTGACCATATTAAGGATGCCAACATCACAAAGCAAATATGAATCATAAACTTGTTCGGATTTTACAAATAGAATTACCCCCAAGGCTCATAACGTATCATAGCTTAGCCATCTCTAAGACATGCCAAAAGAAGGAAAGGTAAGCTTTACATACCTTGATTGCTTCCTAAGCTAATCCAAACTCAAGTCTCGGCTTCTCAAAATCTACAACACGTCATTAGACACCAAACATTAGTCATAGGTACCTCGGAATCCCATTTTAAGCTCGCACTTTATTTACAAAAATTTGGGCAGCACTTCCCCTATAAATTCAACACCCCGAGAATTCAACTCGGCCAATATCAACAACAACCATACCAACAATCATAATAACAATATCCATAAGTAATTCCAAACGCATTCTAACATTAATAACTCTTTTCTATACAATTCGACGATATTCCACTTTCATTCAAATCAACCGCATACGATCAAGCCAACATCAATGTTCATACGTTCAAGTACTAATCCAAACCATTTAAACAAGATTCAAGAATGCTTCCAACAATCTACAAAATAGCCAAATCAGCCCATTCACTACATAATGAAACCCGAAACTTCCAAATGCCATAAGAACAACACACAATACATTTCTTCTCTTGCAAATTCATAAACCATACTAACAATCCATACTTTAACAACATTAATCTCAAAAATACAAGAAACCATATTAAGATCACATTAGGTTCCAAAACAGCCCACATGATTTCAACTTCACTTTGAACCATTAAGCCTTCATTTTACAACATAGAATCTACAACACAACATCCTAAACATACCAAATGAAATTAGTCCTTCATCCCTATATAATACTACATATAGACTGCCAAACTCACAACAATCACAACTTCAACTTAAACCATTCAATACCTTCATTTTCATCACGTAGAATTCACAACAACAACAACCAAAACATGCTAAACAAAATTGACTCTTCACCTCTACACACATGCACCTATTCGGCCAAACACCATAATCCATATTTTCATGAATTTCATTCATTTCCACACTCCACAACATCCACAACTATCAATTTACATTACATAAAATTGGTTCATCATGCTTACACCAGCAACACATACTCACGGCCACAACTTCCAACATACAACCTTTCATGATTTTTCACCCATTTCCATACACTATAACACGTTCAAAACATCCATAAAACATGTAAAGGAGGATTAAATCTTACCTTTTCCATCAACTTCTCCCACGGCTAACTTTTGTGAAACACAACAACGAGCGGTTTTCTTGTTCTCACAACCACTCCGCATTAACGAGGACCTTTCAATGAGTAGAAAAGCTAGAAGAAAATATTTTTTTGGATCACTATTCATGGTCTTCATTTTTCTTGCCATGGCCGAATGGCCCCTAGGTTGTTCTCCAAGCTTCTTGATTTTTCTAGGTGTTAAAATGATGAAGATGACTAAATTGTCATCTTATCTCACCATATATAATTATCACATGTGGGCTATGGCCCACATCCAACACATGGTCACATATGGCCATTTTCATGAAATGTCAAATTTCCAAATTTTCACCTCTAGCCCCAAATTCTCATAAAATGCTTAACTTTCCATAATTCACTTTTGACCCCAAATTTTTCTTATTCCAATTTTACCCTTAACATTCCATGCCAATGAAAGATGAATATGTAACTTATGTACTTTTAACAAAATCGGAAGAAATCACTGTCACACCCCAATTTCCGATAGGGCATGACGGGCACCCGACCCTTACCTAGAGCCGAGTGAACCCGCAAACTCTCGTAATCCACATAACCATACTGGGCCCACAAAACAAAACATACGCACGCAATGAAAATTTTTCAGAAAACCAACATGCCTTTCATTTTTTTCAAATCAAATAAAAATGCCGTATGAAAACCGTAATATAAGGCACAAGCCGCTTTGCTGATATAGCCGCTTGCCAAACACATCGGTAGCATAATGCATACAAACACACCGGCTTACATAGCCGCTTACAAAACAGACCTCGACATATCATACACTCGACACCCATCGCAAAGTCTCTACTAACATCTCGATACCATACAAGCACTCGACTCTGGAAAGATTCCGGAAGAAATGGAACTCGCCAATCTAACCCGGAACATCTTTCTCGCTAACATCACCTACTCATCCGTGGGTACTTGCGTGGTATGAAACGCGACCCCGAAGAAAGGGGGTACATTTTAATATGTACCGAGTATGTAAAGCATAGCATACAAAATGAAATCATAACCGAAGTCGGGGCTATAGTGAGTATAAAAACCCAAATACCAAAGTACTTACATCCGACACACAAATCATAATTACTCATACCGAACGCATCATAATCAATATATGAAATAACATTAACCGATGTGGGATTTGGTCAGGACCAATGTGGGATTTGCTCTCATCATTGGGTTTGCCCCACCATCGGTGAACAAACTCATCATATCATCATACATCATCACATACCAAATGCGGTCTATGTGACCCGCTGACGTAACGTGGTCACTAACTTATCCGGCGCCACAACACAAAGATAACACCGTGTCTAAATCCCCGTACAACCCCGAACATAACACACCATCACAACATATCATAAGCCATATCACAAAGATAACTCCATAAACGGAACCCGGCCCTATGGCGAGGTCTCGGAACCGTAACACAAAGATAATACCCGCAGTATATCATAGTACGCACGATCATATACCGGCCCTAGATCCGGTGAAAGAGGTAACACGTAACGCACGAGTAGATCGTAAGGATCACACGCATATCGTACATCATCACGTACTCAACCGTTGTTACGTATCAAAATCATACGCGGGCATAAAATCCTTATTTCCAACTCGACAGATAAATAAATAATCATGCTTCAGATCGGAAAAGTGGTCGTATTAAATCCCTTTTAAAAAATAGGTCATTTAAAACCGACATAGAAAAGTCACAGACTCCACTCTGACGAGCGTCAACTCCAATCCGTTCATTATAAAAATTTAAGTCCTTACTCGTCATGAAATCATTTTTCGAAGAAATCAAAGCGATTCGAGCTCTCTCTTTGAAAGTTACGGTCGCTCGTAGTTTCAAAATCGTTTAGGAACATATCTCTTTTCAAAACAAAAACTCTTTTGAAACAAAATTTTTTTGAAAATATAACCTTTGCAACCGTAGAAATTTAATCATACTAAAGACGTAAGGATCATAACTCGACCGCATTAAGGACACTAATGTTAAGAAACATATAAGAATCGCTTACGCAACATTTCAAACTCAATCATATCAAAGACATACGAACCATAGCCTGACCATACTAAGGATACCAACATCAAAAGCAAATACGAATCACAAACATAATTAAAACTTAAGAATGGAGTTACCCCGAGGCACAAATCATGTCATACCTTAATCCCGTCTAAGACATGCCAAAGAAAAGAAGGGTAAGCTTCACATACCTCGATTGCTTCCTAAGCTAATCCAAACTCAAGTCTCGGCTTCTCAAAATCTACAATAAGCACACACAGTGCATTAACCATTAGTCATAAGCATCGAGAGATCCAATTCCAAGTTTGCACTTTATTTGGCTGACTTTGGGCAAAGATTTCCCCTATAACGCAACAACCCCGAGATTTCAACTCGCCAAATTCATCAACAACAATACCAACAAACATTCTAACAACATCAACCATTTATTCAAAACGCACTTTATCATCAACAACCTTCTTCGCACAATGCGACGACATTCCAATTACGTTCAAACCAACATATATAATCAATTCGTCATCATTGCTCACGCGTTCAAATACCAACTCAAAACCATTCAAACATGATTCAATAACATTTCCAACAATCCACAAAAATATTCAAACAATCCAAATAATATGCCATAGAACCCGAAACCTTCCCAACTCAACATGAACAACCATAACATATTTCTTCCTTCCAAATTCATAAACTTCACTAACAATCCGCACGTTAACAATATTATTCACGTAAATTCCGTAAACCATATTAAAATCACATTATCTTCTCTAACAACTTACAAATGACTCCAACTCTCCATTTAAATCATTAAACCATCATTTTCATTATGGAATCCATATCAACAACAACCAAAATATTAAATAAAAATTAGTTCATCACTCCAACATAACCAACACCTACACGGCTTCACTTCAACATACCATATTTCATGAATTTCCACACACCACAACACATATAAACCATCCATAACATGTGAAAAGAGGATTAAAACTTACCTTCTTCAACATTTTCTTGTTCCCGTGCTCCTCTAATTCCAAATGAAATTATATTCGTAACTATGCGTGCCTGACTTCGATTGGTACTTCATTACTTGAAATCTCACTCAAAATCCTCAATTTGCTGTGGATGTATATTTGCTCCCTTTGTTGCTGAATTTTCTGGAAATTTTTGGAAGTTTTGGATGAAAAATGAGATTTTAACCCTTAAAACGGATCACTGAAGTCGGTTTTATCGTAGCTACGCATCAGAAATAGCATCGTAAGCGGTACCGTAGCGGTGCCGCGGGAATACCGTTTCTCGTTGCCGCCGCCTCCGCCTTGTAACGTCTATAATTCTCTACTCCGATGTCCTATCAATGAACGGTTGGTTGCATTACAAACTAGACTCGACGAACTTCATTTTAGGACTTTGAACCACCTTAAAACTCCACATATACTATGAGATATGCGCCTCCAAAGTTAACTAAAATCCGTCCCGCGTTTCTCAAATTTTCGTCGAACTTATTTTCCTCAATTTGCTCAATCCCGAAATATTCTGAAATTCTCCATACATGATATTTATCACTTATTACACTAATAATGGCCATGTTCCCGTGTTTCAAAATATTTTTTCCCGATTACGACTTACGAGATCGTAATTCACCCTCTTTTCTCTTCGTTGTTACGTACTTTCCATGGCTTGTGCCTTTCAAAAACATCTCATTACTACGATTACGAGGCATATGTCAAACTCATGTTCGAAAACGCGGGTATAACAATCATAACCTTGTCCTTAACTTGTCGCAACCAACTTAGAATATTCCAAACGAGACAAAGCACGGGGTATAACATCCTTCCTCTTTAGAACATTCGTCCTCGAATGTTCAACTTGTCGTACGGGGTCTTAAGGATCTCGATTTAAACTTTTCCTCTTGTAAATCCCTTTACTCGACTTGTAACATCTTCTAGGCACATTATCTCGTGTCGTCTCTAATCTTTCACTCAATCCTTTCTTATTCGTTCCATAGCTTGTTTTTCCGCTTCACACTCGCCGTTGTACTCTAGCTACATAGATCGCACCATAACCTTGACCACTCTCACACTAGGCCTCACTTATTTTCATAACAATCCCCATTATATTCACATTATATCTTATTCGTAACCAATCCCATAACATAACACTTCTTAACTCTTTACCCCTTTCCAATCCACTTTATCCTTAATATCTCGCAAGACATCTTATCAATATATTCATATCCATCACAATTCTTTTCCTCCTTACTCTTGTCTTAATCATACTATTATTTCTTTTCCCGAGGTCACCATACTCGCAACTTACTCAAATCTTACCATTAAGGCACACGGCCTTTCAAGCCGCATTACAAACCTACATCTCATTTTCTCTTTATTTCGGGAAAATTTCGCAGTTTCTCTATATTTCTTACTACCTCAAAACCTGCATACGTGAAATACCAACAATGCCCTCACAAAATGGCCAAAATATATATATACATATCATATCATATCGCAGCCTACACACATGTGGCTCCCAATATCATCAACAGTACACAAATGATAAACATACCTCGTATGCCCAACTCAAACGGCACCTGTTACATTTTCTTGTTTACTTTCCCCCTTTAGTCTTCAACTTGCATTTCAATCGCAACTTCAATATCTTTCCCGACATATATCTTTCATACCTTTGCTTACCTGTGTGCTTAGTAACTCCCAACATCATCAATCACTTTCTTCTATCAATGTTATTCTTCAGCTGCAATCACAAATCAAGGTAAGGAGTCCCATCTCCTATGACTTGGCTCTATGGCACGATCTCAGATGTGAAAGAAGAGTAACCACCCTAGATGCCCCGTAGCCTCCTGTTTATAAATGTGGCGCGCAACACACCATAAACAAGACTCTATCGGACACGACTTGCGTACAACCCTAGGACGAATCGCTCTCGACAATAATTTGTCACACCCTTAATCCGATAGGGTGTGATGGGCACCCGACCCTTACCTAGGGCCGAGCGAACCCGCAGACTTTTGTAATACTCATAATCACACTGGGCCCGCAAAACATGACATAAGCACGTAACAAAAATTTTTTTCTTTTTTTTTCCGAAAACAAACATGCCTTTCATTTTTTTTTTCAAATCAAATAAAGCTAGCATCGTATGAAATCTGTAAACATATGAAGTTCGTAACATAATGCATAATAATACATCGGCTTACATAGCCGCTTACAAAACTGACATATCACACACCGACACGTGCCCGCAAAGTCTCTACCATAACTTCGTACACCATACAAAGCACTCGACTCGGCAAAGACCGAGGAACGGAGCTCGCCAATCCAGCTGGAACATCTTCTGCTACCATCACTTACTCATCTGTGGGTACCTGCGCGGCATGAAACGCAGCCCCCGAAGAAAGGGGGTCAGTACGGATTATATACTGAGCATGTAAAGCATGGAATATCGTAAACGGAATCGTACTGAAATGAGGGGGACAGAAAAGTAATACAATGACTAGAAATCATAATGCTTGCCTCTGAAACATAAATCATACATATCAATTTCATACCCAGCTCAACATGGGACTGAGAAACAGAGTCAGAAAATCATCTCGTACATATGCATAGATATAACGTGCCCCGGCCCTCTAGTGAAGGGCGCGGTAAGTAAAACCATCGGATGCGTATACATATAACGTGCCCCGGCCCTTTAGTGAGGGACGCGGTAAGTAAAATCATCATATCATGTACATATAACGTGTCCCGGCCCTCTAAGGAGGGACGCGGTAATTAAAATCATCATATGCATGTACATGTAACGTGCCCCGGCCCTCTAGTGAGGGGCGCGGTCAAAGGGAATCATCATATGCCATCCTGGCCACCTCCCCTATATCATCATATCATATAACGTGCCTCGGCCCCGCTAGCAAGGGACGTGGTAAATATAACGTGCCCCGGCCCTCTAGTGAGGGACGCGGTGAACAATGCAATGAAGTGCACGAATACATGCCCGGCCCGGACGCAAGAAAGAGATAATAACAGCTCGCACGAGCGCAGTTGTGAGAAACCATATGCACAAATCATCATATACATACCGTGACACATCATAACATCATAACTTATCATATGAGCCGACATTAACCGATGTGGGATTGGCCTAAACCAATGTGGGATTTGCCTAAACCAAAGGTGGAATTTGCCTCACCACCGGGGTGTGCCCCCACCATTGGGTTTGCCCCACCACCGCTCCGATTCCAACCGATCATATTCCGTAATACATACATATAACATATAACGTGGCATATATACACAGTACCCGGCCGAAAGGGGCTCGGCGTACCAGACACATCATATTTCAGAATACAGCATAGGGCTCAGAAAAATATGGTCGCCCGCCCGTCAATGGCTCCATAACACATCATACTCCAGAAGATTTCATATCTCCGAAAACCCGACATACCGCGGTCAAAAATCCAAATGTCAATATCACATATACACGGTACCCGGCCTAATAACGGAGGACCTCGGCGAACCGGACACATCATAACACCAAATATACACGGTACCCGGCCCAATAACAAAGGAGCTCGGCTAACCGGACACATCATACTCCTGAATATCAAATAGTGCGCACGATCCATAACCAAAAGGGACTCGGCGAAAGATGAAATAACCATTTGCACGAGCAGAGTAGTGAGTAACCATATGCATAAAATCATTATCATAAACTCAAAATATAAGTAAACTAATCGTACTTGAAATCGGGATAATAGTCATATCATATTCTTTCAAAAGTCATCAGAAGTACATAAAGGAAAGTCATCAAATAGTGCGCACGATACATAATGATTTATGCATATGGTTACTCACTACTCTGCTCGTGCAAATGGTTATTTCATCTTTCACCGAGTGCCGCGTGTTATATCCCGCATTTTTGCACATTATGATAGGTTGGAGACAAAACCATTCCGGGATACAAAGTCGGGACTTTTGACCTTCGATTTGATTTTGAGACATAAGTTGCTCATGAATTTGTTGGCATGGAACATTTAGGAAAATTTGGGACCAAAAGTAGAATATTTGGAAGTTGAAAATCATGCAATTGAGGCCTTGTGGACGTGTGGCTTGTTGGATGGTCCCACACATTTTGTGTCCAATTTTAATTGCTCCAACACATATGTGTGGGCCATAGACACTTGTGTGAATCATGTGGGAGCTTAAAAGATGACTTCTAAGTCATCTTTCTTCATTTACACTTAGAAAAAAAAAACAAGACCTTGGATGAACAACAAGGAGGTGTTCGGCCAAGACTCCAAAAAAATCAAGTCCAAATTAAGCCATCCCAAAAATATTTCTTTGATGCAAATACACTAATTGGAGGTCCCTAAGTAACGTGGAAGTGTTGTTTGGGCCATCAAACCATCCGTTGTGTAGATCGCAAACCCTAGCCTATTTGTGAAGTTGAAGAAGAAAGATTTTGGAGAGCCCCAGGGTTGAGTTTGGAGTGACTTGGAGAGCGGACGAGGTATGTAAAGCTTGGCCTTTCCTTCTTTTGGCATGCCTTAATCGTAAATAGGCTATGACACGAGCCTCGAGGAAATTCTACTCTCGCGATCCGACCATGTCTGTGATTCTTATTTGTTTATTGGTCTTCGTATGCTTAATAAGATGAAATATTGGCCCTTATGTCTCTTGTATGGCTAAGTTTCAAAAGTTGCCTAAAAGTTTGGTTTTTAAAAGAATTTTATTCCTAAATGATTCCAAAAACTACGAAAGTCCGTAACTTTCACAGACAGAACCGGATCGCTTCGATATGCTCAAAAAAATGATTCCATGATGTATGATGACTATGTTTTCCATAGGCGGTCCCGGCTCGGGTCGACACCCGTTCGTGGGTCCCGCGACTTTCCTTATGTACTTCTGACGACTTTTGAAAGGATATGACATGACTAGTATTCCGATTTCAAGTACGATCAGTTTACTTATCTTTTGAGTTTGTAATAATGATTCGGTAATATATGATTTTTGTAGGCGGGCCCGGATTGGGTTTTCGTCCGTGGGTCCCGCGACTTCCTTCTGTATAATTCTGATGGCTTTTGAAAGAATTCAGTACGACTATCTTTCCGACCCCCCGAATATGATTACTTATTTATCGGTCGAGTCTGAAACAAGGATTTTTATGTATGTGATTTTGATACGTGACTATGATTTCTGAAGTTCGGTTTGATATGTTCCCGAGTGATATTCTAAGAAAAATCTGATTTGACTACTGTTTTGGCTTGTAAATGATGGTTCGTTGTGATTACCATATTAAGTCTTTGAAATTGTTTTAAATTGTATTTGGTCACTCATAACTCGTTCGTGTATTTTGTTGTTACATTTTTCGCCAAGTCCGGGTCGGTTATGTTATTATGCGCACTATGCCGTATTTCGAAGTATGATGTGTCCGGTTCGCCGAGCCCCTTTTTGGCCGGGAACCGTGTATATATTATGGTGTTCTGATGTGTTTGGTACGCCGAGCCCCTTTCGGCCGGGTACAGCGTATATGTGCTACGTTATATGTTATATGTATGGATTCTGGAATATGCTCAGTTGGAATCAGAGCCGGTGGTGGGGCAAACCCAATGGTGGGGCAAACCCAGTAGTGAGGTAACATTCCACACTGGTTTAGGCCAATCCCACATTGGTTTAGGCCAATCCCACATCGGCTAATGGCATCTCATATGATCGGCTATGATGTTATGATGTGTTACGGTATGTATATGATGATCATTATGTTTGCCTTCTGTACCACATATGTATGATTTGTATGTCAGATGCAAGCGCTTTGGTATTTCAGTTATTGTGTCAACTTTCTCGTACCCCCCGTTTCGATCATGACTCGCTCCGTTTACGCATTTCTTCGCTTTGCATACTCCGTACATATTTCGTACTGACCCCCTTCCTTCGGGGGGCTGCGTTTCATGCCCGCAGGTACAAATACACATTTTGGCGATCCGCCGGCGTAGGATTTCCATTCTGCTGTTCGGAGTGCTCCCTTTGTTCCGGAGCCTACATTTTGGTATATATACACTTCCGTTGTATATGTTTATGTTTATTCAGGGGTACGGCGGGGCCCTGTCCCGTCATGTGATTCTGTTGTTCTGTACTAGAGGTATGTAGACATAGATGTGGGTTATGTACAGTCTGTTCGGATGCGTTGAGTAAGTTGTGTTTGGGCGGCCTATCCGTCGTGGCAGCCTTGTCGGCTGCGTGTATGTATGCTTTGCTACGTTATGTATATTATGATAGCCTTGCCGGCTTCTGTGCAGTATATATATTTGTATGCGTCAGTTTGGAGCCACGTCTGATACTGATTTATGTACGAGTCGTTTGTATGCCGAATCTGGTTAGCGAGCGCGTATGGGTACCCAGCTCGGGCACTAGTCACGGCCTACGGGGTTGGGTCATGACACCGCGCCGGTTATGTATCGTGCGCACTATTTGATATTCTGGAGTATGATGTGTCCGGTTCGCCGAGCTCCTTTGTTATTGGGCCGGGTACCGTGTATATTTGGTGTTATGATGTGTCCGGTTCGCCGAGCTCCTCCGTTATTGGGCCGGGTGTCGTGTATATATGATATTGACCGCTGGATTTTTGACCGCGGTATGTAGGGTTTTCGGTGATATGAAATCTTCTGGAGTATGATGTGTTATGGCGCCATTGACGGGCGGGCGACCATATTTTTCTGAGCCCTATGCATGATTTGTATTTTGGAAATAAACACTTTGGTATTTTGGATTTGCACTTACTTTCTGTACTTCTGTTTCGATTATGACTCAGATTTGTTTACTGTATCTTCTGCTTTGCATACTCAGTACATATTCCGTACTGACCCCCTGTCTTCAAGGGCTGCGTTTCATGCCCGCAGGTACAGATGTACAGTTCGGTGATCCGCCAGTCTAGGACACCTATTCTCCTGTTGGGGAGCTCCCTTTATTCCGGAGCCCACATTTTGGTATATATTCGTTCGTTGCATATGTATTCGTTTGTTCAGGGGTACGGCGGGGCCCTGTCCCGTCATATGATTCTGTTGTTCTGTTTAGAGGTCTGTAGACGTATATGTGGGTTGTGCCTACTTCTGTACAGGTGTGTTCGTATGTTATATGTTCTGGGCGATCCCATTCGCCGTGGCAGCCTTGTCGGCTAGCCTCTGTATATATATTTGGGCCGATGCGCCATATGATAGCCTTGCCAGCCTTCGTGATATATATATATGTTTGTGTTTGAGACAGTTTGAGATAATTTGAGACAACATCTGATATTTGTTTATGTATAAGCCATCCGTATGTGATTCTGTTTGATAAGTGCGTTTGTGTGCCCCGCTCGGGCACTAGTCACGGCCTACGGGGTTGGGTCGTGACACCTGTCCCATCCAAATGTCTAGTACTCTAGTAAAGGCTCGTAGATACGTATGTGTGGATAGTTTGGTCTTACGATTTCCTTATTGTATATGTATACTATTTTGGAAGCCGAAAGGCTTATGTATATAAAGGTAAATATGTTTCAAAGTGAAAGAGGGCTTTCCTATGATTAAAAGCACGAGAATAATGAATGAATGCAGGATGATTATGATGAGTAATAGAATGAGTAGTGCTCGGTGGTCAGCCTCGAATAACAGTCATGGCCCCGCATCGGGTCATGACAGAGTCAGCCCATATAGCCGAGCTGTCCCTCTGCCAAATGTGTTAGCAACTTCTTTACCTTTACCATTATTTTGGGCATTCTGATTATTATTGTTAGCATTACCAGTAGGCGGATTTCTAGCAGATGCAGAAGCAGGCGAATCATTCTTTTGGTTATTCATAACAGCCATCTCGCGTAGCTACTTTCTGCATTCCCTCTTGATGTGGCCTCTAATCCCACAATGATGACAGATACGCTCTTTCTACACTGGCGGACGCCTACTTCCCTGCGAAAACTTACTATTATTATTATTTTTCTGGCCTTGCCTACCAGAAGGCACACTAGCATGGGAATAAGCGCCAAACTGAGCAGGTGCAGAATACCCTTTACTCTGTCCTCCCTTATAATTATTACCACTGAAACCACCCGCCGAACGGGCCTTCTTGTTCTTATCTCGATCCACCCTCTCCTCATTTTTCCAACTCTCTTGTTGCTCAGCAAACCCAACCAAAGGTGACAAAAGTACAAGTATGAGACATAACAACAGCAGCACATGCAGACTTGATACGTGGTACCAAGCCTTTCATAAAACGAGTCAACTTATGCTTTTCAGTCGGAATTATGTATAAAGCATACTTTGACAGATGGTTGAACTCCAAACTATACTCACGAACTGACTTGTTACCCTGCTCTAGCTTTTCAAACTGTTATATCCCGTATTTTGTACAGTGGGATAATCCGAGTTAATCATGATAAGTTAAGGACAAGACTATTTCGGGATACGAGATGGAGACTTTTGACCTCCAATTTTATTTTAAGGCATGAGTTGCTTGTGATTTTTATTGGCATGAAATATTAAGGAAATTTGGGGCTAAAAGTGCATTATGGGAAACTTATAATTCATGAAATTAAAGGGGCATGTGGCCGGCCACATGTGGTGTGGGCCATGGCCACATGGAAGCTTAATATATGTTAGTAAAAGATGACAAAGTGATCATTTTCATCACCTTCACCCTTAGAAATTTCAAGAAACTTAGAGAGAAACAAGGAGAAGGCCATTCGGCCATACCCAACCGAGAAAGAGCAAGGAGAAGTTGATCAAAAAAAATTATTTCTTCTAGCAATTCAACCAAGTGGAAGGTTCTTATTAAAGTGGAGTAGTTGTTGGAACAAACAAAACACTTATTCTTGCAAGAACAAGCCCTAGTCGAGTGAAGGAATTGAGTGAAGAAGGTAAGGTTTAATCCTCTTTTTTATATGTTATGGGTTGTTTGTGTATGTTGTAGTATGTAGAAATGGATAAAATTAATGAAAATATGGATGTTGATGTTGAACCGTGTATGTTGATGTTTGGCCGTGCATGTATGATGTTGTGTAGGAATGGTGAATTAATTGTATTTAGCATGTTTGGGTGTTGTTGTAGTGTGTGGAAATGGATAAAAATCATGGAAATTGTGTGTTAAGGTGGTGGCCGAAAATGGACTGTTTTGTATGTTAGGAAATGAACTAATTTTTATATGGTATTGTGGTTGTTGTCGTCATGGATTCTATGACGATAATGAAAGTTTAATGATTCAAGTTGAAGTTGAAATCGTTGTTGGGCTGTTTTGAAGCTAATGAAATTCTAATGTAGTTTCTTGCATTTGTAAGAATAATGTTGCTAATGTGTAGATTGTTGGTGTAGTTCATGAGTTTGGAAGAAAGAAAGGTGTTGTTGTTGTTCTTGTTGAATTGGGAAGGTTTCGGGTTAAGTAGTATATTGTTTGGATTGTTTGAAATATTGTGCGGATTGTTTAAAGCGTTCTTGAATCTTGTATGAATGCTCTCGGATTAGTGATTGAACATGTAAGCGTTGATGTTAGTTTGAATGTATGTAGTTGAATTGAACATAATTAGAATGTTGTCGAAATATGTGGAGGAGAGTTATTAGCGTATAATGCGTTTTGAATTGGTCGTTGATGTTGTTAGAATGATTGTTGGTGTTGTTGTTGATGATTTTGGCCGAGTTGAATTCTCAGGGTTGTTGAATTTACAGGGGAAATGCTGTCCAAATTTCTGTAGAATTAAGTGCTAGTTTGAGATTGGAGTTTAAAGTATCTGTAGCTAATGTTTGGTATATAACGATGTTGTTGTAGATCGTGGGCAGCCCAAGACTTAAGTTTGGATTAGCTTAGGAAGCGGACGAGGTATGTAAGCTTACCCTTCTTTCTTTTGGCATGTCTTAGTGGTAAGTAGGCTATGACACGAGCCTCGGGGTGACTCCACTCTTAAATTCCGAGCGTATCTACGATTCTTATTCCTCTCTTATGTTGGCATTCTTAATATGGTTAAACTATGGTCCATATGTCTTTGGTACAATTGAATTTCAAATGTTGCAAAAATGATTTTTGTTCTTAAAAGATCCTATGTCTAAAAATGTCCGTAACTTTCATAGACAGAACCGGATTGCTTTGATAAGCTCATAAATGATTCTATAACGTATAATGACTTTAACTTTCCTAGGCGGGCTCGGATTGGTTTGATACTTGTACAGGCCCCGAGATATTTCTATGTTTGATTCTAACGACTTTCTGAAAGAACTTAATGTGACTATCATCTTGACCCTCGAGCGTCGGTTACTTACTTATCTATCGAGTCTATAATGACGATTATGTTCTTGACTTCCTTAAGCTACTTCATATGGTTGTGATACGTGTCTGTGATCTCTAAAGTTCCATTTGATATGTTCCCGAGTGACCTTTGGAGGAAACTTGATTTGACTATTGTTTGGCTTTTAAATGAGGGTTCGTTTTGATCATTCTGTGAGTCGGTGATGATGATTTATATGCATATGGTTTCGCACTACTCTGCTCGTGCGAGTTATTGGTACATCTTTCACCGAGTCCCGGGCCGGGTAGGTATTCGTGCACAGTTTATTGCATTGTTCACCGAGTCCCTCATTAGAGGGTCGGGTACGGTATATGATGATATGATGATGGCGCCGGGGACAGGATCCCCTTATATATGTACATGATGGAGACAAGATCTCCTTTACCGAGTCCCGAAAGGGCCGGGTATGTTATTCACCGAGTCCCTCACTAGAGGGCCGGGTACGGTATATATATAATGACTTCACCGAGTCCCTC
Organism: Lycium ferocissimum; assembly: GCF_029784015.1. Lineage (NCBI taxonomy): Eukaryota > Viridiplantae > Streptophyta > Magnoliopsida > Solanales > Solanaceae > Lycium > Lycium ferocissimum. The sequence continues at coordinate 37,291,927 of NC_081347.1, read as the reverse complement.
ACTAGAGGGCCGGGTACGGTATATATATATATGCATATGATGATATGATGATATGTTGATTCTATTTGCCGAGTCCCTCACTAGAGGGTCGGGTACGGTATATATGTATATGATAATGACATGATGATGATTTGCTTATGTTTCTAAGTCCCAGAATGATTTGGATATGATATTGATATGTATGAAGTGTGTTCAAAGGCAAGCCTCGTGGTTTTCTGGCTATTGTCGACTTTATACTCGCTTCAAGATGCGATTGCATTTCGTATTCCATACTTTACATACTCGGTCTACATATTCCGCATCGACCCCTTTCTTCGAAAGTGCGTTTCATCCCGTGCGGTACGGACGATCGTTTGGGTGACCCGCCGATTTAGGACATCCACTCTGCTTGTCTTGGAGCGCTCCTTTGTTCGAGCCCATATTTGGTACGGACTCTTTTGTTGTACATGTATGTGTTTATTTAGAGGTACGGCGGGGCCCTGTCCCGTCATATGATTCTGTTATTATTCTTAGAGGTCTGTAGACACATATGTGGGTTGTGATTAGTTACTGTACGGCTAGGTCTGTGCGATTTGTGTTTTGGGCAGTCCCGTTCGCCGTGGCAGCCTCGTCGGCTACGTGTATATATGTTCGGATATATTGTATATTACGACGCCCTTGCGGCCTCGTGCGTATATATGTTTGTATGTGACAGACTGAGACGACGTCCGACTTTCATATATGTTTAAGTTATTCGTATGCTGATTATAGTTAGCAGGTTTGTACGAGTGCTCAGCTCGGGCACTAGTCACGACCCACGGGGTTGGGTCGTGACAGAAGTGGTATCAGAGCGGTTCATCCTTGGAGTGTCTACAGAACGTGTCCAGTAGAGTCTTGTTTATCGGTGTGCTGTGCACCACATCTATAAACAGGAGGCTACAGGGCATTTAGGATGTTATCTTTCCTTCTGATCCTAGATCGTGCGATAGAGCCGTATTATCAGGATGACTCCTCCCTAGCGAATTGTTGTGTTTTCAACGATGCCTCCAAGGAAGGCGACAGCTGCCCAGAAGGGCAAGTCGACAGCGGCTGGAGAGACTAGCCAGGCCCGGAGAGTTACCAGGGCCCGTGCTCAGCCTGTGCCTGAGGTTGTGCCCCCGTCAGCCAGTTCTGCTACACCGCCACTATCAGAGGGACTTGGAGCAGCAGCAGCTGCAGGTCAGGAGGCGGCTCCACCTCCAGCTCCCCAGCCAGGGGCGGAGGATAGGGCCATGCGAGATGCGGTCCAGTTGTTGACCAGGATAGTGGCGGGGCAGGCTCGCAGGCGCGGATTAGGGGGTGACCATGCAGACATATATGATAGTTTGAGGACCCGTGATTTCCTGACTTGTAATCCCCCAGAGTTCTACGGGTCAAAGCCCGCGGAGGACCCCCAGGAGTTTATTCGACGGAGCGGCGCACGGGGGTGATTAGGGCTTCAGGGCAGGTACGTCGGCGCAGCTTCATACCGGTTGCGTGATGTGGCCGTTGGTGGTATGAGTCTTGGGAGTTGTCTAGGGGCGAGGATGCTCCTCCAGCAGTATGGGACGAGTTTGTGGGGGCCTTTCTGGGCTACTTTCTACCTCGATATGTCCGTAGGAGCTTTCATGGCATATGATGACTATGTTTTTCATAGGCGGGCCCGGCTCGGGTTGACACCCGTCCGTGGGTCCCGCGACTTTCCTTTATGTACTTCATTGACTTTTGAAAGAATATGATATGACTATTATCCCGATTTCAAGTACGATTAGTTTACTTATCTTTTGAGTTTATGATAATGATTTTATGCATATGGTTACTCACTACTCTGCTTGTGCAAATGGTTATTTCATCTTTCGCCGAGTCCCGCGCCGGTTATGTATCGTGCGCACTATTTGATACCGGGTATGATGTGTACAGTTCGTTGACTCCTTTGTTATTGGGCCGGGTGCCGTGTATGTTGGTGTTATGATGTGTTCGGTTCGCCGAGCTCCTCCGTTATTGGGCCGAGTACCGTGTATATGTGATGTTGACCGCTGGATTTTTGACTGCGGTATGTCGGGTTTTCAGAGATATGAAATCTTCTGGAGTATGATGTGTTATGGCGCCATTGACGGGCGGGTGACCATATTTTTCTGAGCTCTATGCATGATTTGTATTTTGAAAATAAACACTTTGGTATTTTTGATATACACTTACTTTACGTAGCACGTTTCGATTATGACTCAAATTTATTTCTTGTATCTTAAAACGCTTTGCATACTGCACAAATTATATATTATGTCGACCCCTGTCTTTGGGGGGGTGCACGTTTCATACCGCAGGTACGAACGTACGATTCGGTGATGCGATCTAGGACACCTATTCATTTGGGGAGCTCCTTTATTCGGAGCCCACATTTTGGTATATATTCGTTCGTTGCATATGTATTCGTTTGTTCGGGGGGGTACGGCGGGGCCTGTCCGTCATATGATTACATGTACTGTTTAGAGGTACGTAGACGTATATGTGGGATGTGCCTACTTACGTACGGGTGTGTTCGTATGTTATATGTTCTGGAGCGATCCCATTCGCGGGGCCAAGCGACCTTTCGGCTAGCCTCGTATATATATATTTGGGCCGATGCGCCATATGATAGCCTTAACGGCCCTCTTGTGATATATATATGTTTGTGTTTGAGACGAGTTTGAGATAATTTGAGACGACATCATTGTTGTTTTGTATAGCCATGCATGTGTGATTGTTTGATATAAGTGCGTTTGTGTGCCCCGCTCGGGCACTAGTCACGACTTTACGGGGTTGGGTCGTGATAAAAAGTGGTATCAAAGCGAGTTCGTCCTCGGAATGTCTCCGGACGAGTGTCCGGTAGAGTCTTGTTTATCGGTGTGTTGTGCACCACATCTAGCGAGCTACGGGGCATTTAGGATGTTATCTTTCCTTACGATCCTAGATCGTGTGATAGAGGTTTGTGTTATCGGGATGACTCTCCCTAACTAGTTGTTATGTTTTTCGCCGATGCCCCGAGAAGGGCGACGAGGCTTCCCGAAGGAGCAAGTCGAGCGGTGGGGGAGACCGGCCGTGCCCGGAGAGTTACCGGGGCCCGTGCAGGCACCGGCCACCGAGATTGTGCCCCCCGACGGCCGGTTCGGCTACACCGCCAATATCGAGAGGGCTTGGAGCGAGGAGGCTGCGGGTCGTGGGGGCGGCTCCACCACCAGCTCCCGACGTTCGAGTACCCGAGCCTTCGGCTCCTCATCCAGAGGCGGAGGATCGGGCGATGCGAGATGCAGTCCAGTTATTGACCGGATTGATGGCGGCCTGAGTTCACGAGGGCATGGATCGAGAGGGTGATCGTGCGGACGGGTATGACGATCGAGAGGGCCCGTGATTTCCCGACTTGTGGTCCCTAGAGATTTTCGGTCCAAAGGCTTGGGAAGGATCCTCAGGAGTTTGTTCGGGAGATGCAGCGTACGTTGCGTCTTATTAAGGCCTCTGATCGAGTCTGTTGAGTTAGCGTCATACCGATTGCATGCTGTGGTAGCTAATTGGTACGAATCCTGAGAGCTGTCCAGGGGAGAGGGTGCCCCTCCAGCCATGTGGAGCGAGTTTACTGAGGCCTTTCTTGGCCATTTTCTGCCCCCAGAGCTACGGCGAGCCAGAGTAGACAGATTCCTCTTTGTTGAAGCAAAGGGGTAGGAGCGTCCGGGAGTACAGTTTGGAGTTTGATTCTGTTATGTCCCGTATTTTGTACATCGGGACAATTCGGTTTAACTATGATAAGTTAGGGCCAAAACCATTCCGGGATACAAAGTCGAGACTTCTGGACCTTCGATTTTATTTTGAGTCATAAGTTGTGCATGAATTTGTTGCATGGAACAATTAGGAAAATTTGGGACCAAAAATGGAATAAATGAAAGTTGAAAATCATGCAAAAATGAGGCCTTTGGCCGTGTGGCCTTGAATGGTCCCACACACTTTTGTGGACAATTTTAATTGGTCCAACACATGTGTGTGGGCCATAGACACTTGTGCAATTCATTTGGGAGCTTAAAAGATGACTTCTAAGTCATCTTTTATTCATTACAACACTTAGAAAAAAAAATAGAAGTTGAAGAACTCCATTAAGGAAGCTCTCGGCCAAGAAAAAAAAAAAACAAGTTCAATTCTAGCCATCCCAAAATTATTTCTTTGATGCAAACCCACTAATTTGAGGTCCCTAAGTAGCGTGGAAGCGTTGTTCGGGTCATCCAACCATTCGTTGTGTCAATTGCAAACCCTAGGCAAAGTGTGGAGTTGAAGAAGAAAGGTAAGGATTGATCATGTTTTATATGTTATAAAGGTTGTATGCATGTTGTAGTATGTTAAAATGGATGAATATCATGAAATATGGCATGTTGGAGTTGAGGTGGTATGTATGAGGTTGGGCCGTGTGAGTGTGTGTATGTGTTGTGTTGTGTTGAAGTCATGAATTAAGTTCTATGTAGTGTGTAAATTGTTGTAGTGTGAAGAAATGAATGAGAATTATCCATATGTGTATGTTGGTATGTTGGCCGAATGTAACCTCCCATGCGTGACAAAGAATGAGTTAATATCGCTTAATGTTTTAGTTGTTGTCGTTATGAATTCCATGTTGGAAATGAGCGTTTAATGACTCAAGTTTGATGTTGTGATTGTATGGGCTGATTTGAAGATTATTGTACATTTGATGTAATTTATATATTGATGAGAATAGCATTGTTAGAATGTGAATTGTTGGTGCAAATCATGATTTGAAAGTGAGGGATGGAGTATAGTTGTGTTCTCGGGTTTGGGGACTGATTTCGGGTAGATTGGAACAATTGTCGGATTGTTGGAAATGTTGTATGAATTGCTTAGAATGTCTTTAAATATTGTTGGTATGGGTTCGGTTAGTATTTGAATGTATAAGCGTCGATGTTGGCTTGAAGGTAAGCCGTTGAATTGAATATATTGAAAGTTGTTGAATGATGGAAAGGAGAGTTATTAATGTTGTTGTTATATCCCGTATTTTGTACGTTGGAATATTTTAAGTTGGATTGCGACAAGTTGTGGATAAGACTTTTAATTTCCGATTTTGTTTTTGTTTTAATGCACAAATTGCATATTCATCTTTTCATTGGTATGGAGTGTTAAGGGTAAATTTGGAATAAGGAAAAGTTTGGGATGTTGAATAAGTTATACAGACTGTATGGAGTTTTGGACATATCCAGGTATGCAAATAAAGAGATCGGTGTATAAAAGTTTTAGGTCTCGAAATAATTTCCGCGGATAAACAAATGATGCTACGGAAGTTTGCCGCTACAATATGCTACGGTGACTTCGGAGCAGCTATATAAAGGGCTTAACCCCTCATTTTCGCCCAAAAAATCAGACCAAAAAACATTCCAAATATTCTAGAAAATTCCCCAACCTTCCACCACCAACTTTTAGCCCGAAACCGGGTATAATTCCCAATTCCGGTCCGGACGGTACCTATAGTTGCGACTTTAACTGCGTATTGAGGCTTTGTGGCTTAAGTTCAAGGTGGAGGAGTAAATATATAGTATTATTATCGAGGGAAAGGTATGAATCTCTTTCTATTTGTGTTAATATTGGTTTATTTACGGAGAAGAATTTGTAAAATCGTTATAAAATGGTTCTGTGATGGAAATATGGGACAAACACCATATGGAATGTTTATGAAGTATTTTGAAGTTGGAAATATTATGGTTAATGTTGGTATTGTTGGAATTGTTGTTGGTATAGTTTATGAATTTGGAAGAAAGAAATGTATTGTTGTTGTTTCCATTGAAATTGGAAGGATTCGGGTAGTGAATTGACTTTATTTAATATTTCAGTTGTTGAATTGTGAATTTCAAAATGATAAGTGAAGGTTTGATGGCTTAAAGTGAAGTTATAACCATTATCGGAAGTTTGAAGAAGTCGATGCGGCATTAGCTTAAATTCTTACATTGCACGAGTAATGTTGTTAATGCATGGTTGTTGATATGGATTGTCGATATAACTCATAAATTTGGAAGGAAGTAATGCGTCGTTGACTTTGGTGGTGTTGTGAGATTTCGGGTGGAAGTATGTATTAATTGGGAATTGAATTGAATCTTGAAGTGTTGCTAGAATAATTGCTAGCATTGTTATTGCTTTGGCCGAGTTCCATTCTCGGGGATGGTGTATTTACAGAGGAGATGCTGCCGAAATTTCGGCAGGATATAAATGAATTTGTTTGAAGGATTAAGATAAGTATATGGTGATGAGTCTAATGATTATGTCAACTCTCTTGAATGTAGACTAACAAGTTTGGATGGATAGCGTAGCTAGTGGTAAGGCGCGACACAGGTATGTTAAGGCTCGTCCTTTTCTTTCTATGGCATGATTCGTATGTAAGATTTTATAAATGCTTCCATAACGCTCTCATTCCCAAAAAGTTAGAAGTAATGGTTCCAAGGTATTTTTCCTTCTTAAAAGCTTATAAAGGTTTTCCAAAATATTCATTTTTCTTCAAAAATCCAAGTTTTACGATTTTGAAAGTTTTATGACTAAAACAACGACTATGACTTTATGACGACAATGATGATGCTAGACATGGGAAAACGTATATGACGAATATGTCAAGGATCTGTTCTTACGATGAATATGACGATATGAAATGTTAAGCTATTTTTGAATAATGACTATTTCAAGGTTTCAAAGTATATGAAATGATATGTCATGATTCTGTTTTATGTTCCGTGATGTTATCCTTTATTGTTAGTCTCGCCTTATAATTATCGTTCCTTCAAGGTGAGACAAAGCGATCACGATTGTTCCATAATGTAATCGGAGGTCACCGACCTTACGTCACTCCGATAGGTACATGACTTTCCTTGGGCTCTCATGCATGCTAAATATGTACATGGGGGGAGGAGGGGATACATGGGGATATGGGAAGGCATACATGTTCATTGCCACCTGGTCAGTTGGCGTTATCATCCCGGACGGGGGATGCCCGGACGCGGGATATATGGGCGAGCCGATGTATTTCGGCGCTATGTGGGCGAGCCGACTTGTTCGGCGCTATGACATGACATGACCAGACAAGCATGCATGGTATCCGCCCTCAGAGGCACTCACATGTACAGGTTACAGCTTTACATGATATGATCCATATGTACAGGTTACAGCTTTACATGATATGATCCATATGTACAGATTCTGAGCTTTACATGATATGATCCATATGTACGGTGTTACGCTTTACATGATATGATCCATATGTACAGCTTACTCCCTGACACATGATATGTCTCATATGTACAGGATACTCTCTCTTACATGATATGCTCTATATCTCCATACTGTTGTTGCACATGATTACGTTACTTTCTATGTTACCATCCATGCCTTACATACTCAGTACATTGCTCGTACTGACGCCCCTTTTTGTGGGCGCTGCGTTTCATGCGCGCGGTACACCAGATGATGAGAAGCCATTACGGGGAGACGTTCCGGCGGATTGGCGAGCTCCACTTCATTCCGGAGTGTTGCCGAGTCGAGTATCTACGCTACAAAGATTCGGAATAAAGTTAGAGACTTTGCAGACAGAAATCGTGAGTCTAGAGTGACAGTTTTGAAAACGGCCCCACTAGCCGATGTGTTTTATTATACATTATGTTACAGGGTCCTTACGCTTACAGACTGTGTTTAGTTTGAAAAACGACAAAAAGATTTTGCAAATTTTACTATGTATTTTACTTTCATTTGATTTAAGTATCCAAAGAGAATACGTGAGTAAGACGAGACAGCGGGTTCGCTCGGCTCTGAGTAAGGGGTCGGGTGCCCATCACACCCTAGTGAGATCAGGGTGTGACAGTTGAATTGCCTTTCGGATTGATTATTAATGTTGCTAGGTTGGTTGTTGTTGATTTGGCCGAGTTAAATTCTCGGGGTTGGCCTATTTACAGGGGAAATGCTGCCCAAATTTCTGTAGAATTAAGGGCTAAATTGGAATTAAATGCCCAAATGTCACTAGCTAATGTTTGGCATATTATGACTTGTTTGTAGACCTTGGGCAGCCCGAGACGTAGGTTGGATTTATCTTGAGTTCGAGCTAGCGTTGTATATGCGTGAGGTATGTAAAAAGCCCAATCCTTTCTTCTTTTGGCATGCCTTAGTTTCAAATAGGCTATGACACGAGCCTCGAGGAAATTCGATTCTCGCAATTCAAGCATTTTTATGGCTCTTATCTGTTTCTTAGAATTCGTATGTTGATATGATGAAATATTGGCTTTTATGTCTTTGAAATATTTGATTTTCAACTTTTGCATAAAAAGTTTGGCCTTTAAAAAGTTTCGTAACTACGAACGCTCGTATCTTTCACAGAAAGGCTCGGATTGCCTCGATATGCTCGTAGGAGATTGTATGATGTATGATAAGTATGTTTTTCATAGGCGGGCCCGACTCGGGTCAACACCCGTCCGTGGGCCCCGCAACTCATCTTTTTGTAATTCTGATGACTTGTGACAAAATATGATATGACTAATATTCCGATTTTAAGTATGGTCATTTTAGTTATCATTTGAGTCTACGATAATGATTTCACGAATGGGGTCGTTCGTGCATTTCGTTATATCTTTCGCCGAGTCCGGCCGTTGCTCGTTATCGTGCGCACTATGATATACTCCGGTGTTATCGTGTATATAGTTCACCGAGCCTCTCGCTCGAGGGCCGGGTTCCGCTTTATATTTGGTGTTATGCTGTGTATGGCGTTATCTCGTGTATGATATGTGACGGATACGAGATTTGAAACTTTCGGTGTTATGCCGTGTTATGGCGCCATCGACATCCTTGGCGAACCATATTTTCTGTGCCCTATGCATGATTCGTATTTTTAAAAGTAAACATTTTGATATCCCCTGAAATGCATTTACTTTCCGTACCTCTATTTCGATTATAACTCATTTGTATACTATATTTTCTGGCATACTCGGTACATATTTCGTGCGACCCCTTTCTTCGGGGTCGCGTTTTCATGCCGGCAGTGGTACTCACGCACGCTTGGTGATCCACCTGTTTAGGGCACCCTCTTCTAACCTTTTGGAGTGCCCCTTATTCCCAGCCACATTTTGGCATATATTCGTTCGCTGCATTTGTATATATTGGTTCGGGGCACGAAATTTCCCCGTCCACTCATGATTCGTTTGAACATTCGTTTAGAGGCTCATGGACATGTATGTGGGTTATGCCCATTTTTGCTGTGTTTGTATATGTATGTATGTTCTGGCGATCCCATTCGCCGTATACTCGTCGGCTTGCATTTATATATATTTTGGGTCGTGCGCCATTTGATAGCCTCGGCTCGATATATAAATCGTGTTTGAGATGTGTTTGCGCATCTTTTGACATAATCCGAGACAACGTTTGATATTTGTGTCCGTATAAGCCATCCGTTGCGACTCGGATTTATGAATGTGTTTGGGTGCTTGAAGCCTCGGGCACAAGTCATACGGGGTTTCTCAAAGTGGTATCGGAGCATTTTCGTCTCGGAATGTCTTCATGCACCGTGTTAAGTAGAGTCTTGTTTATCGGTGTGTTGTGCACCACATCTATAGAATAGCAATAGGTACTTTTTCATGATAGTTGCTACGGGGCATTTCGAATATGACTATTTATTTATCCTTCGATTTATGATAATGATTTTTTATGCATATGATTACTCACTCCACATCGTGCCTCTATGATATCGTTCCACGAGCGTGACACATGCTTCCTCAAACATTGACAATCGGTGTTACGTTGTTATGGGTACAGCTCCTAATTTAGGGCCGGGTTCCACATGTTTGGCGTTATGCCGTGTTTGGCGTTATATTTGTTGTGATTTGAGGATTCGAGATTTGAAATTCGTTAGCCGAGGTTGGGGCCCACACATTGAGATTTTTTTGGGACATGTGATGATTTATATTTTGAATAACATTTTGATATTTTGGAAATGCATTTAACCTCTATTTCGAAGGACCGATTTGTATAAATCAAAGTGGAAGTCCTCCAAACAAATATTTTTAAGTAACGTTTTCATGTGATCTGACTTCGAGGGGCAGAAATGGTATTAGGACAGTTTAGAATTTGGAAACATACCTCAATACAGAAGTTATAGTATATATATATTTGAATTAGCTTTGTATATATAGTTCGTGGGTCCACAGGTGATGTCGGGACAATGAGAGGTATGGACATGTATGTGGGTTGTGCCTACTTTCGTACGGTTGTGTTTGTATATGTTGTGCTTGGGCGATCCCGGGCCCAACCGCGTTAGTCCGCATATGTATATATGTTGTGTTGTTAAGTGGCCTTTGTTGGTATTTTCTCTCATTTTTCCGTAAAACAAAAAACTCCAGAAAATTCGAGAAATTATCTAGAGAAATATAGTCGGCTTAGAGAGATATTTGGATGCAATTTTGATATCATTTGAGATAGCGTTTGAGCCCGGATCGAACTAGTCCGAAGCGGGGTTGGGTCGTGACAATAGATATATGATGATATGATGATATGATGATGTGATGATGGCGCCGAGCCCCATGATGGGCCGAGTATGATAGCTAAAAACCGAGTCCATAATGGGCCGGATATGATATATTATATAGACATGCATGATTTTATTTCATAAGACACGTGGTGGCTTGATTATCATTTTTGAGGAATATTAAGGTTGATATTTTTTCGTATTTCATGCTTTATATACTTAGTACATATCTAGAGACCCCCTTTCTTCGGGGGAACTAGATGCCCGGAGAAAATCGTTTTGGTGATAGGATATCTATTTGTTGGAGTGCTACCTTGTGAAGACTTTCATGGATCCTCTTGTTGTATATATTGTTTAGAGTACGGCGGTGTCACGACCCAACTAGGGGCCGCGACGAGTACCCGATACTTGTACCGGGCACCCCCTGTCATATGTCTTGTTCTTATTACTAAGTGGGCCGTATGAACACTGGCATTTTTTTTTCCATAACATCGCCGATAATAGCATACATGTAAACGGGTAGTAATATAATCGTACCGATATATTACACGGCGACAAAGACAACTAGGTCATGGAACATCTACCCGCACATATCCGTCTACGAGCCTCTAAACAGAATACATGTAATTACAAGTGACTGACTTTGCTGAGTTCAGATATATACATAGAGTAGTACCCAAAACAGAAGCTCCGGAACAACTGGAGCGCCTTTCACTGTGCAGCTGGGAAAGCTCCTAGGGGTCGAGCCCGTCAACCTGTCTACCTGCGTGGCATGAGACGCAGCCCCCAAGAAAAAGGGGTCAGTACGAACAGTGTACCGAGTATGTAAGCCATAGAAATAATACAGTGAAGCATGTAACATATGAGCAATAACAACATGTGGGACCAAAGATCATATAACGAGATAAACGGATAATCTGTACCTGTAAGTGCCCTTCCGGCGGATGTCATGCTTGCTTATTATATACTTTTGTTCAAAACATATCGTGTCATATACATGTGAAAATAACAAGTCATGTCGCCGAAATACGTCGGCTCGCCCACATGTGTCCCGCGTCCGGCATCCCGCGTCCGGATGGAATTACGCCGGCGACCCGGGTGGCAATGCGTCTATAGCGCAACATGTATCCATTCCCCAAAATTCTCCATTTTCATATACATATCATATACATGTCATATACATATCATATAAGCAAAGACATGCATAAGAACCCAAAGAAAGTCATGTGTCTATCGGGGTGACGTAAGGTCGGTAGCCCCCGATTGCCTTCTGGAATAACCACGGTCGCTTCGTCTCACCTTGAAGGAACAATCATTATAAGGCGAGACTATCAATGAATAGCAACATCACAGGAAAACATAAGACAAGATTATAAAGTTTCTATAAAACAAGTAATGGGAACCGGTATACACGTAGATCGAGACTCAAGTGACAAACATAAAAACACGGTCATCATGTACCATTGGGTCATTCACGAAGGTTTCAAGGCATTTCAATTTCATTTCCAAGGGTTTCGGACGTTTGAACATCATTTTACCTTAAAGCACAAGTTATAGGTTCAATTCTACTGAATGAATAGTGAATAAATTTAGGTGTCGTTTCCGAGGGATAGGACTTTTCCCGAGGGTCGGATTTTGACCTATACTAACTAGGACATGCCATATGAAGGAGAGGTAGGCTTCACATACCTTTTACGCTTTGCTCACGTCTCCAAACTCAAGCTCCAAGTTCGCCAAAATCTACAAATTGGTCATGTTTACCAAACATTATTAGTGCCTTTAGAATTGGATTCTTAAATAAAACTTGGCTACCGAAATTTCAAAGCACCTCCTCTATAAATACTCCACCCCACCAAGTTCAACTTGGCCCATTTCAATAAATAACAATCCGGGAATTCAACCCGGCCAAACTAACAACACAATAGCAACAACAATATAAGCAACATCAACAACCGACTAAAACGCATTCTAGCGCAAATAGTCTTATTTTCCGAATAATCCAACAACTCCAAATCCAACTTTACACTTATAATCCAATATCAATATGTTCATATTCACATACTAATTTAAGGTCATTCAAACATAAACCAAGAGCATTTCAAGTGATATATCCAATATCCATTAATTCCAACAATTTCCATACAATTCAATACAATTTAATTCACATAATATTCCAACAATACCATCAATATACTACTCACCCAAATCTTCCAATTTATGAAACAACAACAACATTTTTTTCCTTCTTCCAAATTCAAGCACAACAATCCAATTTTCATTCCTCCAAACCATTAAATCTTTATTCTAACATCATAAAACCTACCATAACAACAATTTCCATTCTAATTAAAATCAATTCACCACACCCTACCATAGCCTACACTATTCGGCCAACTCCCCCATATGCATACCTTTCATGAATTTCTTTATTTTCCATACACTACAACATAAAATTAACTCAATTCCTCATGCAATACACAACACACACACACACACACACACCCTCACGGCACACACACACACACTTCCACAACACATGAATTTCATCCATTTTCATGCACACAACATACTCAAACATCCATAATACCTAAGAAAAGGATTAAACCTTACCTTTTTTCCTTGCTTTTTCACTTGGCTTGCAATTGAAGACTTGCCAAGACTTGTGTTTTCCTTGCTCCAAATACACCCTACTATGCTAAGAGCCTTCCAAGGAATTGTTTGGCTAGGAGAAACAAGTTGAAACTCTTCTCTTCTTTTTTTTTTTTTCGGTTTCTTCTTTTTTTTTCAAAGGGCACGAATGGCCTTAGTCTTTCTTCTCTCTTTCTTGCTTTGCTTTCTTGAAAATTCTAGGGAATTAAGATGAATAAATCATCTTTCCATATATATATATACTTAGTCTCCTTCCAATGATAATGAACCATATTGTCCCTTGTTTGGCTTGAAATTATTTGGCCACATTTGCAAGTGGGGTCCATGGCCAAGTGGCCACTTTCTTGAAATTTCTAGGAAATTTCTTCTATTTCATGAAAACATTTCCCTTGGTTCCAAATTTGCCCCTAGCCTTTCTCCGTATTTTCATGAGTCGTTTTGCGAATTTACCATTTTACCCCTGGCCTTTCTTAATATTCCAACTTTACAATTTTCCATACGCGACTTGTGTCACTTGCCTTGACTCACCCGAGGGTACAAAATACAGAATGTAACAGGCGGGGCCCTGTCCCGTCATATGATACTATTGTTACTCCTAGAGGTCTGTAGACATATGTGTGGGTTGTATATAGTTACAAACCAGAGATTGTGTCTGTATGACTTATGTTTTGGGGCGTTCCTATTCGTAGTGGCAGCCTTGTCGGCTTGCGTATATATATGTTTTGGGATGTTGTGTGTAGTGGTAGCCTTGTCGGCTTGCGTATACATATTGTTATATCCCGTATTTTTAAACATTGGGACATTCTAAAGTTAATCGCGACAAGTTAAGGACAAGACTATTTTGGGATACGGGGTAAAGATTTTTAATCTCCGATTTTGTTTTAATCACAAGTTGGTTATAAATTTATTTGGTATAGAAATATTAATGGAGATTAGGGATTAATTAACCAAGATTATATTATTAAAGTGGGATTAAGACTTAATCATTTCATTAATTAAGTTGAAATTGGCCGTGTGGGTCCCACCCATGGCTTGGCCACATTTGATTGGCTCAAGCCATGAGTGGGACATGTGTCCAACACCTAGGCACCATATAAAAGGAAATTTGATGACCAAGCAAACCATTTTCATCTTCACCAAACTTAGAAACCTAAGAGATAGAGAGAGAACCTCGGCCATAGCTGGCCGAGAATGATTCTTCAAACCTTGATCAAAAAATAATTTTGTCCAAGCAATTCAACTCATTAGAAGGTGTGTAATAACGTGGAGTTGAGTTTAGGGCAACAAGAACAAGTATAATTTCAAGGCACAAGTTGGAACCAAGTTGGGAAACCAAGTATAAAAGGTAAGGTTCAATCATTTTTGAATGTGTTGTGGATGGTTTGAACGTGTTGTAGCATGTAGAAATGAATAGAAATCATGGAATTATATGTGTTGATGTTGAGGCCGTGAAGGGGCTGTTTGTACATGAAATGGTGGATTGATTTTACATGGTATTTTGATTGTTGTTGTTATGGATTGTATGGTGAAAATGAAGGTTTAATGATTCAAGTTGAAGTTGTAATTGTTTGTGGGCTGTTGTAGAAGTTAATATGATGTTGTTAACGTGTGGTTGTTGGTATAATTCATGAAATTGGAAGAAAAGAATGTGTTGTTGTTGTTCTTGTTGAGTTTGGGAGATTGCGGGTTGTATAGCATGTTGGTTGGGCTGTTTGGAATATTATGCGGGTTGTCCGAAGTGTTCTTGAGTCTTGTTTGAATGGTCTCGGGTTAGCACTTGAACGCATGATCATTGGTGTTGGCTTGATTGTATGTAGTTGATTTGAATGTAAAGGAAATGTCGTCAAATTGTTTAGAAGGGAGTTACTAACATTAGGATGCGTTTGAATCTCTTCGTAAGTTTAATCGTAGTTCTTGACGTCTTAATATAGGTTGAGATACTATTGGGCAGCGTATACGTGTTGCGTTGCGAGTAAACGCTAAAAGGTATGTAAATCTTACCCTTTCTTTCTTTTGGCATGTCCTAGATGTAAGTATGATATGATATGAGCTTTGGGGAAATTCTATTCGCAAGTTCCGAGCATGATTTATGATTCTTATTCACTTCTTGATGTTAGAACCCTCGGCATGATCGAGCTATTAGCCTCGAGTCTTTTATATGATTGAATAGTAAATGATGCATAAAGGTTCCTATTCATAAAGGATTCTATAACGAATAATGTTCATAACTTTTGTAAACTGACTCGGATTAACTTAATACATGTCTATTATCCCTGAAGCCTTATTTTGATATAGTTCATAATGATATTCAAAGAGTACTGAACATGACTATCATCCTGATACTCGAGCGTTGATTAGTCTACTTATCTATTGAATCTCAAAAGATGATTTATATGCATATGATTACTCACTACTCTGTTTGAGCATTCTGTTATTACATCTTTCACCGAGTCCCTCGCTAGAGGGAAACGTATATATATATATATATATATATATATATATATATATATATATATATATATATATATATATATATATATATATATTATTGGCGGTGTTATGTTGTGTTATGGTGTTACCGAGTTATCTTTGTTATGGTGTTATCTTTGGGACACGGAGTTATGGAGTTATCGTGATACGGAGTTATGCCTTTGTGATACGGAGTTATGTTGTGTTCGGGAGTACGCCGTGTTATGGCGCCAAATATATATATATATTCATATATATATAATGGGCCGGATATGATATATGATATTGACATGCATGATTTGTGTTCAAAAGCAAGCATTTTGGTATCCTGGTTATTGTACTTGTTTTCTATACTCCTTATTTCAGATTACGATCCTGTTACTGTATTTTATGCTTTACATGCTCAGTACATATTCCGTACTGACCCCCTTTCTTCGGGGGGCTGCGTTTCATTAATAAGTCGTGATGCTCGATTTGGTGAATACAACTTAAGATTTCTCTTTGTCTTGGAGTGCTCCGTTGTTCCGAGTCTAGACTTTTTGGCACATCCGTTCGATATATATGTATATGTTTACTCGTGGGTACGCGGGGCCCTTTGTTCCGTCATATGTTTCTTGTTGATACTCTTAGAACGTAGACATATGTGTGGGTTGTATATAGTTACTGTTCAGTTCTGTCTGTATGACTTATGTTTTGGGACGTTCCCATTCATAGTGGCAGCCTTGTCGGCTTGCGTATGTATATAGTTGGGGCGTTCCCACATGTTATGATAGCCTTGCCGGCTTATGTGTGATGTTATCTATCGGAAGTTGTAACTCCTCAGGAGACAGGTTGCTATGATATGCCCATATATGCGACAGTTTTGAGACGACATCTTGCCTTTCATATATAAGTTCTTTATAATGCTAGTTGTGGGCTGATTATGGTCAACAGGTGTATACGAGTGTCCAGCTCGGGCACTAGTCATGGCCTACGGGGTTGGGTCGTGACAAAAGTGGTATCGATGATTCTCATCCAGTTTATCCTCGGAGTGTCTACGGACCGTGTCTAGTAGAGTATTGTTTATCGGTGTGTTGGCACCACATCTATAAACGAGAAGCTACTAAGACATTTAGGATGTTACCTTTCTTTCATATCTAAGAGCGTGCGATAGAGCCAAGTCATAGGAAATGAAATTCCTTATACTAACCTTTAATTTCAGCAGAAGAACGGCATCGACAGAAGAAAGTGACTAGCGATATTGGAAGTTACAAAGCACGCAGGTAAGTAAAGGTACGAAACATATATGTCGAGTAAGGTATTGAAGTACGATTGAAATGTAAAGTTGAAGCGAAAGGAAAGTAAACGGGGAAAGTGTAACAGGTGCAGTTTGAGTTGAACAAGAATATACGAGGTAAGTTCATCATTTCCGTACTATTGTTGATATTGGGAGCCCTGTGTGGCCGTGATATGATATGATATATACATATATATATATGTTGGCCCTGTGAGGCATTGTTGGTATTTCCTGCGTGCAGGTTTCGAGATGGTAAGAAATACCGAGGAAACTCTGTCAAAATTTTCCTAGAAATAAAAAGAGAATGAGATATAAGTTTGAAATATGTCTTGAAAGGTCGTGCCAATAGTAATGATAAGATTTGACTAAACTACGAGTATGTTCGACCTCGAGGAATAAGTTAAGCTGCTAGATTGATGATAATAATGATTAGGAGGTCAATATCGATATGGTAAAAAAAAAAAAAGGAATTTGGATAGGGCCAGTGATGCTAAGAAATAATTTAGAAAAGGCTGGCAAACCTTGATAGAGTGTTATATTAAGGTATCAAGCGAATTGATAAGCAGGGATAAAATATGATGAGTTTATAGATAAAAGAAGTAATAGTATGATAGCGACAAGGGCATAGAGGAAAAAGAATTGTGACGGATATGAATGTACAGATAGGACAGTTTGTGAGATATTAAGGATAAGATCGACCAGAAAGGGTAAAAGGTTGAGAAGTGTTATACTATAAGATTGGTTATGAACAGAGTATAATGTGAATATAATGAGGATTGTTATGAAAATAAGTTAACCCTAGTGAGGAGGTGACTAAAAGATATGACGTGATCTATGTGACTAAGGTATAAAAGAGAGCTGTAAAACGAATAAGAAAGATTTATAAAGTTCTTATATAGGGGAAGTTCAGAATAAAGGCTATGTGATAATGGAAATGATAGCGAGCGCTAGAAAAGAAGGAGTTAATTAAAGACGGAAATAAGAAGAAAGCGAGATAACAGTGTAGCAATAGGTCATGACCTGTGTAGCCGAGGATACGAGTACTAAAAGTGACGGAACTGTGAAAGACCAAGTTGTAAAAAGATGAGCAACGGGGTAGAATGAATGTTAGAAAATAACTGGTATGAAACAAATAAACATGGACGAACAGAATACGTTTTGAAAATGAGAAAAGGATTATGCGGAATTAATGTGTTCCGAATGATACAGGGGTGGCATAAAATTCCTCGTGTGCAGAATAAAAGATGGACATAGACAGGAGAAACGATAAGGGAATTCTAACGGAAGCACCCAAGATAGACGTAAGTAATTGAGTACGAGTATGGAACGAAAGGGGAATATATAGTTATGAACTTAAAGGTGTAGTACGACGACGTGGTGATAAGATAAGACCATTATTAAGACGAACTTGATATGTTTTTGAGTAAGTTAGAAGCCAGTGTTGAGTGCACCACAAGGGTAAAAAGGGCATAAGGCATAAAGGAGTGCGACTTCACCTCGTGTACGCGACTTCACCTCGAAAATAGTAGAATCCCTAAAGGACAAGGGCTGTAGGCTCGAAAAAATAGGGTATCGTAAATTTTGTACTATATATATATAGAAAGGTTCTCGTCGCTTCGTGATGTTGTTAAGGTTTCGCACGTGGATATTCAAAGTTATACATTATAAGGAAAAAACATGGATAAGGTACAGTGTACCAAATGAATTGAAAAAAAAAAAGAGATCTAATGAATTTGAAATTGGAAACAGGGACATGGAGCAGAATATGAACGGATAACGGTATAAGTACACCCTTAAGGGGGGAAGCGGGTAAGAGAAATGCAGGTATAAGATGGAAACAATTGACGCTGAAATATATTTGATATAGATGCTTAAATTCCAATTGAGATCTCTTGCTGAAACAAGTTAGTAAGATCTGAAAGCCAGCGATAAATGGATAGAAGTCAGGATGGTAATTGAGGCAGTGTTAAGAAGTTTTTGTAGAGACCTTTAATGATAGGATGTTAGAAAGTGGATGTGTATAAAGAAAAAGAGTACGACAAGAGAATAGTAATGAGTAACTTAAGAGATATTATAAAGGATAGCAACGTTATACAGGATTCGAGGCTAAAATATTGGCAATAGAGTTATTCGCTAATGATATTGCGACCTATAAGTAACAAAGGAGAAGGAATAGAAAATCTCCTATAGTAGGAGGCGAAATAAAGAAAGGGAAAGGAGTATGACCAGATAGGCTACGAACGAGTTTTTAGTACGGATGAGTTATGTAAAGCATAATGAACCAGGGGAAGGAAAGACTATGACTGAGATTGGGTATATTTTATACAAATTATACAAGAATAGTTATGCAAACTACGAATATTTGTATGCTAAGGATGAGACCAAGTGAGTACTTGATAAGAAGAGTAAGGATTTAGTAATAACAATGCGGTTGTGATATTTTGGATACATTAAGAAAAGATGTAACCATGGTTTAAGTTAAGTTACCGAGATAGAATTAATACTGAGGGCAAATAGGACATGACCATGGTTGAGTCGAAGGTTCGTCCCGATACCGATTGTAAGATAAGATGTTATATCCCGAATTTTGTGCATTGGGACATTCCGGGCTAACCACGATAAGTTAAGGGCAAGACTACTCCGGGATGCGAGGTTGAGATTTTTGACCTTCGATTTTGTTTTAATGCATAAGTTGTTTATGAATTTTATTGGTATGGAATATTAAGGGAAATTAGGGGCTAGAAGTTGAAATAAAAATTTCATGAAAAGGCCAAAGTGGCCGTGTGTTAAGGTGGGACCCACATGTCGGGATTTTATAAAGGACATATGAAGAGATATATGGGTAGTACATGTGAAGTTGAGCAAGTCCTAAGAAGGACCCATAAGCTAAAAAATGAGTGTAAGCCCTCCAAAAGGACGATTTAAGAAAACGTCTTCGGGTGATCTGACTTCGAGGGGCCAAAACGGCATTATGAGCTTGGAATTTGGGGAAACTCCCAGAATTAAAGTTGTATATAATTGAAATAGCTTTCCAACCATAATTCGTGGGTTTATAGGTGACATCGGGATAAGGAGATATAGACGTTTTAAGGCAGAAAGGTCAGTGGACCAGGCCCAACCCGAGCCCAACCGGGTCAGGCCCATTACCCACACCTTTTTAAATGAAATATCAGCCTTTTCTCCTCATATTTCATACCAAAACACCCAGAAAATTCTGGAGAAAAAGAGAGAGGAGAGCCTAGAGAGAAAAACTAATTTTGACCAAAATTCGCCCCCCAAATTCCGAAGCCCGTGAAGAGAAAAGTGTCGTACGTCGCGTTGCCTTCAATTTGAGCTAAAAACCAACCAAGAAGAAGAGGGTGGACGTGGTGGCTGCACACTTGAGGTAAGATTAAGGTTCCTTTTCATTGTTAACAAGTTTATTCGTAGTTTAACGGATTAGAACGGAGGGAATAGTGTGTAGAAATGGATGAAATTCATGAAACTTTGTATGTTGATGTTGAGCGTGAGTATGGGCTGTTTTGTGACAAGGAATGAACTAAATTTTATTTAGTATTTTTGGTTGTTGTTGTATGGATTCTATGATGAGAATGATGGTTTAATGATTCAAATTGGTTGTAATCGTTTGTAGGTTGTTGGAGAAGGTAATGTGATTTTATCATAATTTCTTGTATTATTGAGGTTAATGTTGTTATTGTGTAGATTGTTGGTGTAGTTTATGAATTTGGAAGAAAGAAATGTGTTGTTGTTATCCCTATGGCAATTGGAAGGTTTCGGGTTTGTGGAATGTTGTCGAATTATGTAGAAAAGAGTTATTGACGTTAGAATGCATTTTGAATTGATTGTTGATGTTGTTAGTGTGGTTATTGGTATTGTTGTTGAAGATTTGGCCGAGTTGAATTCTCGGGGTTGTTGAATTTACGGGGGGAAATGTCGCCCAAATTTCGTAGATAAAGTGCTAGCCTAGAATTGAATTCTAAGTGCCTAAGGCTAATGTTTGGTATCTAATGATGTTGTTGTAGATTTGGGAAGCCGAGACTTAAATTTGGATTAGCTTAGGAAGCGGACAAGGTATGTAAAGCTAACCTTTCTTTCTTTTGGCATGTCCTAATTGTAAGTAGGCTATGATACGAGTCTTGGGTAACTCCATTCTTAAGATCCGAGCCCGTATACGATTCTTATTCACTTCTTGATGTTGACGTTCTTAATATGGTCAAATTATGGTTCTTAAGTCTTTTGTATAGTTGGATTTTAAATGTTGCATAAAGGACGTTGTTTTTTTTTTTTTAAAAAAAAAGACTCGCAACTACGAACGACCGTAACTTTCATAGACGAGCTCGGATCGCTTCGAAACATTCGTAGGAGATTCTATAATGAATAATGGTCTCCAACTTTCATGGATGACTTGGATTGGTTTGATACTCGTCCGTGGGCCCCGAGACTTTCCCTTGTGTAATACTAATGACTTTTGAAAGGATTTAGCGTGACTAACGTCTTATCCCTCGAGCGTCGATTATTTACTTCTCTATCGAGTTTGTAATGACGATTATGCCCCTAATTTCCATAAGTTATTTCATATGGTTTGATACGTATCTATGAGTCCTAAAGTTCGATTTGATATATTTTCGAACGACATTCGGAAGAAACTTGATTTGACTATCGCCTTGGTTCTAAAATGATGGTTCACTTTGATTATTCTATCGAGTCTTTGAAAATGTTTTAAACCGCATATAGTTGCTCACGACTCGCTCGTGCATATGGTTGTTATCTCTTTCACCGAGTCCCGGCCGGTTATGTATCGTGCGCACTATGTTATATTCCTAGGTGTGATGCCGTGTTACGGTTCACCGAGCTCCTCGTTAGAGGCCGGTTCCGATTATATTTGGTGTTGCGTCGTGTTATGGCGTTATGATGTGTTATGTCGTGTGACGGGGATACGGGGAGATATGAAACCTTCTGGTGTGATGATGTGTTATGGCGCCAACGACGGGCGGGCGACCATATTCTAAGAGCCCCATGCATGATTTATGTTTTAATGAGTAAGCATTTTGGTATTTTGGATATTGTATTTACTTTCTGTATCTCTGGTTCGATTATGATCCTATTTATTATTTTTCACGCTTTGCATACTCAAGACATATTCCGTACCGACCCCTTTCTTCGGGTCGCGTTTCATGCCGTTACAGGGGTGTGATACTTATTTGGACGATCCACCGCCTTAGGATTCCGTTCACCGACTTGGAGCGCTCCCTTGTTCCGGGAGCCTATGTTTTGGTGCAGATTCTTCCGATGCATATGTATATATATATATGTCTATTCATGGGCACGGCGGGGCCCCCGTCCCGTCATATGATTTTGTTATGACTCTGTGAGGTCCGTAGACATATATGTGGGTTGTCAGGTGATCACCTGTTCGCCTTGTGTGTCCGTGTGATTTGTGATTTGGACGTCCCCCTATACTATGATAGCCTTACCGGCTTATATGTGATATCATCTCGTGAAAGACGTGATTATGATCCGTAAATACATTTGTGACATCTTTGGGCGACGTTTCACTTTTCTCGTACGTATATGTTATTTGTATACCGTATAAGTTATTCGTATGCTATTTCCGATTAACGGTGTACGGTGCCTGGGCCGGGGCACTAGTCGCGACTCACGGGGCCGGGTCGTGACAAAAGTGGTATCGAGCGGTTCGTCCTCTGATTGTCTACGTACCGTGTCCGGCAGTAGTCTTGTTTATGGTGTGAAGCCGCCACACTTATAAATGGAGGTCGCGGGGTATTTAGGAATCGTTGACCTTTCTTCTCGTCTTAGATCGTGCGATAGAGCCAAGTCATAGGAAATGAGATTCTCCGTACTAACTTTTGATTTCCAGTAAGGATGACATCGACAGAAGAAAGCGATTAACGATACCGGAAGTTACAAAGCAAAGTAAGTAAAGGTACGAAAGGCATATGTTGACTAAGGCATTAAAGTACGATTGAAATGTAAAGTCAAAAAAAAAAAGTTGGAAGGGAAAAGTAAACAGGAAAGTGTAACAGGTGCGATTCGAGTTGGATATACGAGGTAAGTCCACTATTTTCATATCGTTGTCGACATCGGGAGCCCCGTGTGGCCGCGATTTGATATGATATGTGTATATATATATGTTGGCCCCGTGAGGCATTGTTGGTATTTCGTGTGTACTGTGTTTTGAGATAGTGAGAAATACAGAGGAAACTCGCCGAAATTTTTCCGAGGAATAAAACAAGAATGAGGTATGGGTTGTAATATGCTTTGAAAGGTCGTGTTATTAGTAAAGATAGCATTTGACTAAGTTGCAAGTATGGCTGATCTTGAAAAATAAGTTAATTACTGAATTGGCGGTAATGGTAATTAAGAGGTCGGTATCGACATGGTAAAAAGAATTTGGAAGGGGTTTGTGATCTTAAGAGATGACTTAGAAGAGGTTGGCGAATCTTGATAGAGTGTTATATTAGGGTACCAACTGAATTGATCAGCAGGGATAAATTATGACGAGTTCATAGCTAGAAAAAATAATAGTATGATTAAGACAAGAGTATAGAAGGAAAAGAATTGTGACGGAATACGAATGTATAGATAAGATAAATTTCGTGGGATATTAAGGATCGATCAACTCGTAACGGGCAAAAGGTTAAGAAGTATTACACTATACGATTGATTACGAATAGGATATTATAGGAATATAGTAAGGACTGTTAAGAAAGTAAGCAAAGCCTAGCGAGGAAGTGGCTAAAAGGTATGACGTGATTTGTGTGACTCAAGTATGAAGGTGAGTTAGTGGAAAAAAAAAGAAGGATTTATGAAGTTCTTCTACAGGGAAAGTACATAATAGAAATTACGAGATAACGGAAACGATAGCGAGCACAAAAAAAGGAGGAAGGAAGAGAAAAGCGGGGCGAGAGGCAATGAAGTGATAGATGATGATGTGTAGCCGAGAACACGCAGTAATATCGGGCCATGGAACCGTGGAAAGACCAAGCTATAGAAAGATGAGCAACGAGTAGAAACGAGCGCTAGGAAATGATCGGTATGAGGAGAACAAGGTAGGTGAACAGAATATGATTTGAAAATAAGAAAGGATTATGCAGAGTAATATTTTCCGAAAATGTAGCGGTATTATAAAGCTCCTTACGCAGAAAGACGGACATAGATCGGAGAAATATGGTAATGAATACAGAAGACCCAAGATAGACGTGAGTAAACGGGTACGATTGTGGAAAAAAAAGGGGGAATACATAGTTATGAAGTCAATAGGGTAGTGCGACGATATGGTGAAAAGATGAGATCATCATTGAGACGAACTTGGGATGTTTTTGAGTGAATTAGAAGCCTACGTCAGGTACACAAGAAGGGTAAAAAGGCATAAAGCATAAAGGGATACTACGGCACACGATTTCACCTAAAAAATAATGGCATCTTTAAGCGGCAAAAACGATAGACTTAAGGAAACGGGGACAAGTGTATAATTTCAGCAGGAAGAAACGGATGATATAAGTGGGGTGGAAGATACTATTCCAAAAGAACTTTGGACACTTGTCGTCGGGAATACGAGTGCCCCTAACCGAGAATTTGGAATAACTACGAGTATTAAACAATTATTGGGTCGAAGTAAGAGACTTTTTTTTTTAATTCGGCGGGAGGTTTGTTATGAGGGCGTTCGAAATCTGTCCACTTCAACTTACTCAAATTATGCGGCTGAAGGTCGTGCGACAAGGTCGACGCAATCATATTAACATTAGAACGTCGTATTTCATCAGAGTCCCAAAGTTAAGCGTGCTGGAGTGGGAGCAATTTTAGGATGGGTGACCCCTGGGAAGTTTACTAAAAGTCTTATGGAGTCGGTCATAGGAGAGATAAATGGAAACCTGGGGTAGCCTACGAGAAATCAGAGTATACAGAGCGGGCGGTGGAACCTTAAGAGTAGGGCCGCGTAGGACGAGGCGGATCGAACCGCCGAGAAAAGAAAGCATGTAATATGCCTTTAGAAACGAGTGAATAAAGGTTGGAAATATTTTGTAAACAAGATGGTAGCGATTATGTATACGTATGACTATGACATCTCATACATGGCTATATTGAATCCCAAATAATCTACGTTGTGACATGTTGGAAGGCATTAATCGGACAGAAAAGGGAAGTTTGCTTTAAAGAAAATAAAATGGCAAAAATGCTATAAGGCAAGTCGATGGTCGTTTTCACTATAGGTTAAGCTTGGAAAGTTCTAACACAATGATATTTTGGAAAAGAAAGAAAGTGAATAGATGGAAGGCAAGGTGACCTAAGTGTCGGAAAAGCGGTAAAGAGTAAGGAACACGAGAGAGGGGAAGCTCCAAGAGAGGCGACGGGCAAACACGACACTATTTGGATAAAAATTCGAGGTTAGGCGCGAGAGGGATAGAGGTGGTAGTATGGGCAAGAGAGGAATGTGTGAGCTTAGAGAAATTCACTTCGACGAGTGGAACGAAAGGGTAGTGATCACAACGAAAACGAGAAGTAAAGAAAAGCGATGATTAGGCCGTGCAACGATGTTAAGAGATTTCTAATTCTCGAAAGATAAGTGCCGAGACGATGGATATCTAAAAACTGTGGGTGCATTAGGACCCCCTTAATAAACGGGGGGAGAACATACTAGACTTGAAAGGGATTACGGCATCTTATGCCCCGAAGGGCAAATTTATTACTCGAGCTAGAGTTTGAAATGATTGCCAATGTAGGGAAATCAGAGACACGTATAATTGTGTTATGAGAGAATTGTAAGGTAGTAAAAATTTTCGTAGCCCTATGCTTTTGTGTAGCATTGTAAGATTTGAGGGCAAAACGCTAAAGGAAAAGTTGTGGCAAGAGCCCAAGGATTCAGTTTAAACTCGAATTACGAGTTGCCATAAATATAGCAGTACTGCGAAGGATGGCGGCGGTGCAGGACCATTTCGTATATACATAACTGTCACGACCCAACCCCGTAGGCCGTGACTAGCGCCCGACCTGGGCACCCAGACATATCTATCACACACTATCTCCAAACATAACGAATGCGATCAAATATATAACGGAAGCCGATACGGCTATATTTCAAATTTAGATACTTCTTAAAATCTCTTGCGCAGTTTCCTTGTTTTACGGATCAACTAAAATAACTCCGCACGCAAAATACCAACAAAGGCCGTTTGTGTGGCTATCAAAATATCATATGCATAAGTCAGACCGGCCGCCGCCAACAAAATATCATATACATACGCGACTGCCGCGGCGAATGGAATCGCCCAAACACAACAGATACCAACATAGTTACACAGGAGTAGGCACAACCCACAAAATATGTCCACGTACCTAAACTTACGTACAAAACCGTATGACGGACAGGCCCCGCCGTACCCAAATAGTGCAAACATACATAGGAATGTACATGACAAGATATATACCAAAATATACGCTCCGCATCAAAAAGCGAGCAATCCAAAACAAGCAGAAAGTGTGGCCTACACCGAGGATCACCAACGTTCGTACCGCGGGCATGAAAACGCACTTCGAAGAAAAGTGGGGGTCGCACGGCGGAAGTACCGAGTATGTAAAGCATAGAGTACGTAAATCCAACCCACAACAAAATAAAGAACCGAAAAAATATCGAATTTTGTATAAAAAATTTAAACCCAAAAAAATAGGCATAATGCAAACCCAAAAACATGCATAACGCCCCAAAAATTGCGGTCCCCCACTCCGA
>NC_081347.1:37260522-37265181 GCF_029784015.1 Lycium ferocissimum | reverse complement strand
CCGATGGGGCCAAATTTGAAGGTCTTCCCCGGGAAAGGTATACGAAAGTCGGACGTCATCTCCCTCACATACAAACATATATACCGCACAAAGAGCCGCAAGGTCGTTGTAATATACACAATATATCCTAGCATATATACACGTTGTACCGACGCAGGCCGGCCACGGCGAACGGGACCGCCCAAAACACAAATCGCACAGACCTAGCCGTACAGTAACTAATCACAACTCACATATATGTCTATAGACCTCTAAGAATAATAACAGAATCATATGACGGGACAGGGCCCCGCCGTACCCCTGAATAAACACATACATGTACAACAAAAGAGCTCAGACCAAATATGGGCTCCCGAACAAGGGAGCGCTCCAAGACAACAGAAAGCAGATGTCCTAAACCGCGGGTCACCCAAACGATCGTCTCGTACCGCGGCATGAAACACGCCCCGAAGAGCGTGGGGTCAAGACGAATATGTACCGAGTACGTAAAGCATGGAATACAAGAAACGTAATCGTATCGAAGTAAGAAGTATAGAAAGCGCATACAATAGCCGAAAACCACGAGGCTTGCCTTTGAACACACTTCATACATATCAATATCATATCCAAATCATTCTGGGACTTAGAAACATAAGCAAATCATCATCATGTCATTATCATATACATATATACCGTACCCGGCCCTCTAGTGAGGGACTCGGTAAATAGAATCATCATATCATCATATCATCATATGCATATATATATACCGTACCCGGCCCTCTAGTGAGGGACTCGGTGAAGTCATCATATATATATATATACCGTACCCGGCCCTCTAGTGAGGGACTCGGTGAATAACGTACTCGGCCATTTTGGGGGACTGCCAAAGGAGATCCCCGTCTCCATTATGTACATATATAAGGGGATCCCCGTCCCCGGCGCCATCATCATATCATCATATACCGTACCCGCCCTCTAATGAGGGACTCGGTGAACAATGCAATGAACTCGTGCACGAATACTCATTCTTCCTCCTCGGACTCCGGTGAAAGATGTACCAACAATTCGCACGATCGAGTAGTGCGAAATCATATGCATATAAATCATCATCACCGACTACGTAATGATCAAAACGAACCCTCATTTAAAGCCAAACAATAGTCAAATCAAGTTTCCTCCAAAGGTCACTCGGGAACATATCAAATGGAACTTTAGAGATCGGGCTGCACACGTATCGTCACCCATATGAAGTAGCTTAAGGAAGTCAAGAACATAATCGTCATTATAGACTCAATAGATAAGTAAGTAACCGACGTTCGAGGGTCAAGACGATAGTCACATTAAGTTCTTTCAGAAAGTCGTTAGAATCAAACATAGAAATATCTCGGGGCCCACGGACAAGTATCAAACCAATCCGAGCCCGCCTAGGAAAGTTAAAGTCATTATACGTTATAGAATCATTTACGAGCTTATCAAAGCAATCGGTTCTATCTATGAAAGTTACGGACATTTTTAGACATAGGATCTTTTAAGAACAAAAATCCTTTTTGCAACATTTGAAATTCAATCGTACCAAAGACATATGGACCATAGTTTAACCATATTAAGAATGCCAACATAAGAGAGGAATAAGAATCATAGATACGCTCGGAATTTCAGAGTGGAGTCACCCCGAGGCTCGTGTCATAGCCTACTTACCACTAAGACATGCCAAAAGAAAGAAGGGTAAGTTTTTACATACTCGTCCGCTTTCCTAAGCTAATCCAAACTTAAGTCTTGGGCTGCCCACGATCTACAACAACATCGTTATATACCAAACATTAGCTACGTATACTTAAAACTCCAATCTCAAACTAGCACTTAATTCTACAAATTTTGGGCAAGATTTCCCCCGTAAATTCAACAACCCCCGAGAATTCAACTCGGCCAAAATCATCAACAACAACACTAACAATCATTCTAACAACATCAACGACCAATTCAAAACGCATTATACGCTAATAACTCTCCTCCACATATTTCGACAACATTCTAATTATGTTCAATTCAACTACATACATTCAAACTAACATCAACGCTTACATGTTCAATCACTAATCTGAGAGCATTCATACAAGATTCAAGAACGCTTTAAACAATCCGCATAATATTTCAAACAATCCAAACAATATACTACTTAACCCGAAACCTTCCCAATTCAACAAGAACAACAACAACACTTTTCTTTCTTCCAAACTCATGAACTACACCAACAATCTACACATTAGCAACATTATTCTTACAAATGCAAGAAACTACATTAGAATTTCATTAGCTTCAAAAACAGCCCAACAACGATTTCAACTTCAACTTGAATCATTAAACTTTCATTATCGTCATAGAATCCATGACGACAACAACCACAATACCATATAAAAATTAGTTCATTTCCTAACATACAAAATGTATCCATTTTCGGCCACCACCTTAACACACAATTTCCATGATTTTCATCCATTTCCACACACTACAACAACACCCAAACATGCTAAATACAATTAATTCACCATTCCTACACAACATCATACATGCACGGCCAAACATCAACATACATTGTTCAACATCAACATCCATATTTTCATTAATTTCATCCATTTCTACATACTACAACATACACAAACAACCCATAACATATAAAAGAGAGGATTAAACCTTACCTTCTTCACTCAATTCCTTCACTCGACTAGGGCTTGTTCTTGCAAGAATAAGTGTTTTGTTTGTTCCAACAACTACTCCACTTTAATAAGAACCTTCCACTTGGTTGAATTGCTAGAAG
The DNA here is from genome assembly GCF_029784015.1 of Lycium ferocissimum. Classification (NCBI taxonomy): domain Eukaryota; kingdom Viridiplantae; phylum Streptophyta; class Magnoliopsida; order Solanales; family Solanaceae; genus Lycium; species Lycium ferocissimum. Next base: position 37,262,384 of record NC_081347.1, on the reverse strand, counting down.
AAATTGTCACGACCCAACCCCGTAAGCCGTGATGTAGCCATGTCTTAGCCGGGCACCCATACGCGCTCATTAACCGTATTCGCATACAACCAACTCATACATTCATAAAAATCAAACGTGGCTCCAAACCGACGCATACAAACCAATATATCATCGCAAGCTCGGCAAGGCTATCATAGTATACATAACATATCAAAAGTATACATACACGTTGCGATAAGGTCGCCACTACACGGGCCGCCCCAAACACAACACACAACGCGTCCGAACAAATCGTACATAACCCACATCTATGTCTACACCTCTAGTACGTATCAACCGAGTCATGACGATAAAGGCCCGCCGTACCCCTGAATGCACAAATACATACACAACGGGAGAATATATACCAAAATGTAGGCTCCGGAATAAAGGGAGCGCTCCAATAGCGGAATAGATGTCCTAGACTGGCTGATCACCGAACTGCGCGTCTGTACCTGCGGGCATGAAACGCAGCCCCCCGAAGGCGGGCATTTAAATATGTACCGAGTATGCAAAGTGTACACAAGAAACGTAACCGAGTCATAATCGAAATGTATACGTAAAGTATAGGCATAATAACCGCAATACCAAGCGCTTGCGTCACATACGAATCATACACATAAGATACAAGACAAATATAATGATCATCATATACATACCGTAACGCATCATAACATCATAACCGATCATATGAGATGCCATTAGCCGATGTGGATTGGCCTAAACCAATGTGGGATTGGCCTAAACCAATGTGGATTGGCCTAAACCAGTGGAATGATGCCTCACTACCGGGTTTGCCCCACCATCGGGTTTCCCCACCACCGCTCCGATTCCACCGATCATATTCCGTAATCTATACGTATAGCATATAACGTAACATATACACACAGTACCCGGCCGAAAGGGGCTCGGCGTACCGGCCGCATCATAACATCATAATATATACGTGATTCCCGACCGAAAAGGGGGCTCGACGAACCGGACACATCATACTCCTAATACGTATCCGTAATCGACCATCATATCATATCGACGTATCACATCATGTTTCGAAATACACATCATATTTCGAATACAAACTATACCCGAATACAAAGATAGTGCGTACGATAACTTAACCGGCCCGGGACTTGCGAAAATGTAACAAATGTATCACACGAACAAAGTTATGAGTAACCAAATACGGTTTAAAATCATTTCAAAGACTTAATATGTTAATCACACGAACCATCGTTTATAAGCCAAAACGGTAGCCAAATCAGATTTTCTTCCGAACATCATGTCACGACCTGAGCTACGGGCCGCGACGGGTATCCGGGGCTAACCACCGAACACCACTCACTTACCTGCTTATCTGCTATTATTCATACTATATGCTCATAATCATGTAAAACTGGAATTTTCTGAAATACATTTACTTTTATAAACATAAGCCCTTTGGCTATCCAAAATAATATATACATGCATATACATAAAAGCCATGGGACCAGACTACCCACACTGCGTATCTACGAGCCTCTACTAGAATACTAGACATCTGGACGGGACAGGACCTCGTCATGCCCAAAAACATGAATACACAGATATATATATATATATATATATACCAAAAGAGAAATCCGTGACACTTCCGGAATATGGAGTGCTCTCAAATCAACTGCTAGCTCCAATGAGTCTGGGCCGCCTCCCCGTTCTTACCCGGCGTGCATGAATACGTCGTCCGAAGAGAGGACGCGCACGAATATTGTACCGAGTATGTAAAGCATAAACAATAATGAAGCATCAATAACCGAGGAGGCATAAAACAAGGAGCACCGGATAACCGAATTAAAATTCAACCC
>NC_081347.1:37205390-37260422 GCF_029784015.1 Lycium ferocissimum | reverse complement strand
CCAAGTCAGTAAACATCGACGACGCATTTCTTTTCTTCCAAACTCGTAAATTCCATCAACAATTCACTTGTTAGCATTGTCATTAACATAAAGGTAAGATCTACATAGGGATCATATTAACTTCCATTTCAGCCCGCAACCATTATAACTTCAATTTGGATCATCAAACCTTCATTTTACATCATAAAATTCACCACGACAACAACCAAAATACTACACCCAATCAGCCCACTTTCGGCTACTACAACAACATACACGGCTACTACTCCAACATCACATTCCCATGCATTTCATTCATTTCTTCATTATATAATTCATAACAACAACAACCAACATACAAAATAACATTTGTACATCATTCCTACATCAAACACACATGCACACGGTTAGACACATACACGGCTATGCTTCAACTTCCATGTTTTCATGATTTTAATCCATTTCCACACTTCACAACACGCACAAAACCATTCATAACATAAGAGAAATAAAATTGAATCTCACCTCCTTCATGTTGCTTCCACACGGCTAGCTTCTCACATAGCCTTAACAAATGATTTATTTGCTCCAACGACCTTTCCACGTTGACGAGGACCTTCTAATTAGTAGGAAACCATGAAGAAACCAATTGTTCTTGGCCACCTTGAAGGCAGCAGTTCGGCCAGCCCATGGCCGGCTGCCCTTCTCCTTCTTTCTCCTCTCTTCTTGCCTTGAATTTTCTAGAGTTTGAATGAAGAATTGTGTCTTATGTGCCAATACTTATACATATATATATAAATATGGGAGCACATGGCTGGTCATGTGCCCCCTTTGACCGGTTTTTTTCTCCTTCTTTTTTGTCTCCAATTTTCTTCAATTTTCTAGAATTCCCTTGAATAATAAAAGATGACTTATATGATCACATGTCATTTAATTCCATACATTTATATTTCAAGCTTCCATGTGGCCATGGCCCACCTCATTCTCATTTCATGAATTTTAAATTTTTCTCATAATGCATTCTTAGCCTCAAATTTTCTTAATGCTTCCTTCCAACAAAATCATGAACCATTTGTCGTAAAACAAGGTCGAGAGATAACCTTGTCCATAATTCTTCGCAACCAACTTAAAAATATTCCGACGTGCGAAATGCGAGATGTAACAGAAATAAGGATAAGAAGTATGATCAAGTAAAGCCTTCGAGGGAGCTGACAGGCGAGGTAGGAAATCCGTGTGTAGGAATGAGAAAAGCAAGTTTGTAATCAAGCGAGAAGTAAAACGCGACAAGGAAATTTCTGTAGGTCTCTAAAGTAGTAGGAAAAGTAACCTAACCCTGATCGCGATTCCGTATGCCATATTTCTGCGCCGCTGACTTCGAAGAAACTCTGTCTATTATACCCCGGTACTTCCGAATTTAATTATGTTTCTATCTGCTATACCTCTATACGTCCGACTCTGACTACAAACCCGTCTGATACATCTCCGTACGATTGACTCCGATCATGAATCTGTCCGACATATGTCTGTACGTCTGACCTCGACTATGAATCTGTCTGGGGTATATGTGCCGGTACGTCTGATTCTGGTTATGAGATTGTTTGATATGCTCCTGTACATCTGGCTCCGATTTGGAATCTGCCTAAGGTAACGTCAAATTATGATTCTGTCTGTCGTACCTTCGTACTTCCGATTCCGGACATAACTCCGTCGAAAACGTCCATTTGACCTTCGATCTGACGAAGATTCGTTCGCCGTATATTCGATTTAAGACTGACAGTACCATAGTAAGGGACGTCGAAAGAAGAAGTTGAAAGATGAAGGCCCTTATAAGTGCTCTGGTTAAGCTCAAGTGTGGGCATGAAAGAAAGAACCCCCCCCCGAAGTATTAAGAAGCCCAGTAGGTCGGTTGAACATTCGAGGACGAATGTTCTAAAGTGGGGGAGATGTTATACATTTTATGCGAATTCGGAAAAATCGGGAATAAGTCGGAATGGTAGGAATTGAGGTTCCAATTGGATTCTACCTAGTGTGCATGTGATGTTTTGGAGACTAGTGACGTGGAAATATTGGAAAAGACTAAGGGCAAAATTGGACATTGGAAAATGGTTTCATGAATTACCAAAAATGTGGGCTAAGGATTTTGGACTTGGAAAAAAAAGAAAAAAAAATTGGAGCCAAGCCCAACCCAAGGTGGGTGGCCGGCCATGGCTTGGAAAAAATTAAATCCAAGCCATGTGCATGGTCATGTGACAACTTAATTATATAAGGGGCCAAGGTTCATTAATTTTCTAGAGAATTCAAGACAAGGAGAGAAGGAGAAAACAAGAGAAAATCAAGAACCAAACATAAGGGCCATTCGGCCAAGGTGATGGAAAAAATCACCCATCAAAATCTTGTTCCAAAAATTGTTTTCTTGCTATATTCCTACTAATTCAAGGTCCCTCTACAACGTGGTGCAATTATTTCGGAAGATAATCCATTGGTTTCGTCGTTTGGATGAAGTGGTGAAGTGAAGAAACTTGAGGAGGAAGGTAAGAATTCATCCCTTCTAATTATGTTATGAAGGTTTGTTTGTGTTGTAGTATATGTAAATGAGAAGAAAATATAGAAATATGGAAGTTTGCATGGTGGAAGTAAATGTATGCAAGTGGCCGTGCATATGTATTAGTATATAATGTGATTATGTTGAATTTTATGTTGAATTTTAGTAGATTTGGATAAATTGTGACTTTGGTGGAAAGTTGTATATTTTGTATAATTTGTGTATATATTGTAAAAATGGTATGAAATGCTTCCGAATGACATTGTAATGATTCTAGTTAGTAATGAATGTGAATATGATGGTATTGATTTGGACACGTGAAGTCGGAATGGAAGTTATTGTATTATGTCGGAAAGTGGGCTAGTTGTATTATATGGTGTTTTGTTGTGATGGTTGATGTTGTTGTTGGGTTGTTGTTGATTGTTTTGAGCCGAGTTTAATTCTCGGGGTGTCGTATTTATAGGGGAGGTGCTGCCGGAATTTTTATAGACAAGTATTGGTCAAGAATAGAAATTATAAGTCTCATGAATAGTAACTGGTAAAGGTGACCATTTGCAGATTTCTGATGAAACGGGATTTGAGTTTAAGCGAGCGCAAGTCATCCGTAAGGTATGTAAAGCTTACCTATTCTTTATTTGGTACGTCCTAGACCTATTAGGCCGAAAAAGGAATCTCGGGGATAGTCTTCGCTCCCGGAGAAATTCGAGTTTGATTTTGAATACTATTCATTCAGTATAATTGAATCATAAAGCTTGTTTTTGGATATAAGAACGCTTCAATCTTCGTATCTCTTGCAAATGAATCCGAATCGCTTCGAAACTTTCCTAAATAACTTTATGAAGCCCAATGATTAAGATTTACGTCCGCCACCTCAATTGACCGAGGTGGGCCCACTATTTCCGATTTTCCCCTTTTGTATTTACAATTTGTCTTCGAGCGGCTTTCAAGGAATGTTTTAACTACTAAACAAAAGTCATCTTAAATATTCCATTAAGTCCGATGAAACGTTTTGATATGTACTTTGACTCCGAATGTTACGATACGACATAACTTCTTGTGATGTCAGAAAGGTACGTACTATGATTCCGTCCGATTTCATTACCTTGATTTGTCATTCGCTATGCCTCATTGAGTCTCGGAAATTTTTATGATATTTTATTGCATTTAGTTTCTCACTACTCCACTCGTGGATGCCTCAATGTTTCCCACACCGAGCCGGGCCGGGGATATGTTCTCAAGCGTATGTCTGCATTGTTCGCCGCGCCCGTGTGAGGGCGGGTATATACGTGCATGGGTTATGGTGTATGATGTGCCATGTACGCTTATCTTGATATCATTTGATTATGTTACGATATGGCCATTTGGTATGTTATGATTTGTTTCGGAGATATTCCCTACTACGAAGTATGATGTGTTTTGGCGCCGGAGACGGGGCGCCTATGTTACGTTCACCGAGTCCCGTAGCGGGGGCTTTAGCATATGTTTTCTCGCATGCATTACTTATGATTTCGATACGCATTTTTGATTACTTATGCATCTCGGTTACTTTCCGCACATTCCGTTCGATTTTAATTTTATTTATTACATTCTCTGCTTTACATATTCGTACATTTTAAATCGACCCCCTTCTTGGAATTTGCGTTTCGTGCCACGCAGAGTACGGACGTTTGATCTTGATCGGTTCGCCTAGGTTATCTGCTCAGCTGTTTGAAGTGCTCCTTTGTCCGGAGCCCATGATTTGGTATAGACTTTTTATTTCATATGTACATGTTCATTCTGGGGTACGACGGGGCCCTGTCCCGTCATATGATTTTGCTTTTGTTCTGTAGAAGTCTGTAGACTTGAGGTGTGGGTTCTGTATATGTTTCGTGAGATTTGCGTACGTTTAGAGTTTATCTATGTTTTGTGACGGCCTTATCGGCCTTCGTGCGGCATGCCCACTTGTCCTTGTTAAATTATTATTTCTGTTTGTCTTAAATATTTTGCTAATTTAGGGTAAGGTACGTATGAGTGCCAAACTAGGGCACGTGTCGCGGCCTACGGAGTTGGGTCGTGACACTCATTCTCGTTTTATTTCTTGGAAAAATTTCGGCAGAGTTTCCCCTATATTTCTTACTATCTCAAAACCTGTACGCAGGAAATACCAACAATGCCTCACAGGGCCAACATATATATATATACATATCATATCAAATCACAGCCACACAGGGCTCCCAGTATCGACAATAGTATGAAAATAATGGACTTACCTCGTATGTCCAATTCGAACTGCACTTGTTACACCTTCCTGTTTACTTTCCCTTCCAATTTTTAACTTTACATTTCAAGCGTACCTCAATACTTACCCCACAATTACCTTTCGTGCCTTTACTTACCTGCGTATTCTGTAACTTTCAATATCGTCAGTCGCCTTCTTCTGTCGATGTCTTCCTTCCTCTGAAATCAAAAGTTAGTACGAGGAATCTCATTTCCTATGACTTGGCTCTATCGCACGATCTAAGACAGAAAAAGGGTCACTGATTCCTAAATGCCCCGTAGCCTCCTGTTTATGAGTGTGGCCGGCTTCACACCATAAACAAGACTACTGCCGACACGGCTCGTAGACAATCCGAGGACGAACCGCTCGATAGGACTTTTGTCACGACCCAACCCCGTAGGCCGCGACTAGTGCCCGAACTGGGCACCCGTACACACCCGTTAATCAGAAATAGCATACGAATAACTTATACAATATACAAATAACATATACATACAGAAAGGTGAAACGTCGCCCCAAATCTGTCACAAATACATATACATATCGCTGTCACAAATGCAGCAGATAATATCACACATAAGCCGGTAAGGCTATCATAATATAGGGGGGACGTTCAAATCACAAATCACACTAACATAATTGAACAGTGGCTACCCATAACCCACACATATATGTCTACAGACCTCTAAGAATCATAACAGAATCATATGACGGGACAGGGCCCCGCCGTACCCATGAATAGACATATAGTATATACATATGCATCGGAAGAATCTGTACCAAAACAAAACATAGGCTCCAAAACAAGGGAGCGCTCCAAGACAGCTGAACAGGAATCCTAAGCTGGTGGATCATCCAAATAAGTATCTGTACCTGCGCGGCATGAAACGCAGCCCCCGAAGAAAGGGGGTCAGTACGGAATATGTACTGAGTATGCAAAGCATGAAAAACAGTAAATAAGATCATAGTCAGTACAAGAGATACAGAAAGTAAATGCAATATCCAAATTACCAAAATGCTTACTCATTAAAACACAAATCATGCATGGGGCTCTTAGAATATGGTCGCCCGCCCGTCAGTGGCGCCATAACACAGCATCACACCAGAAGGTTTCATATCTCCGTATCCCCGTCACACGTCATAACACATCATAACGCCATAACACAGCATAACACCAAATATACACGGTACCCGGCCCTCTAGCGAGGGGCTCGGCGAACCGGACACATCATACTCCGGAATATCACATAGTGCGCACGATAACATAACCGGCCCGGGACTCGGTGAAAGATGTAATAACCATATGCACGAGCAGAGTCGTGAGGAGCCAAATGCAATTTAAAAACATTTAAAAAAAAACTCCATCGAATAGTCAAACGAATTATCATTTAAAATTAAGAGGATAGTCAAATCAAGTTTTCCCGAATGTCACTCGGGAACATCTCAAATAGAACTTTAGGACTCATAGATACGTATCAAACCATATGAAATAACTTATGGAAATCGGGGGCATAATCGTCATTACAAACTTGATAGAGAAGTAAGTAAGCGACGCTCGAGGGTTAAGACGATAGTCACGCTAAATCTCTTCAAAAATCGTTAACATTACACAAAGGAAAGTCTCGGGGCCCACGGACGAGTATCAAACCGATCCGGGTCCATTTATGAAAGTTGGAGACCTTATTCATTATAGAATCTCCTATGAACGTTTCGAAGCGATCCGAGCTCGTCTATGAAAGTTACGGTTGTTCGTAGTTATAGAATCCTTTAAAAACAACATTCTTTATGCAACCTTTGAAATCCAATTGTACAAAAGACTTAAAAGCCATAATTTGACCATATTAAGAACGTTAACATCAAGAAGTAAATAAGAATCGTATACGCGCTCGGATCTTAAGAATGGAGTTACCCCGAGGCTCGTATCATAGCCTAATTACAACTAAGACATGCCAAAAGAAAGAAAGAGTAAGCTTCACATACCTTGTCCGCTTTCTAAGCTAATCCGCATTCAAGTCTCGGCTTCTCAAAATCTACACGACGTCAATGGATATCAAACATTAGCTATAGGCATTTAGACATTCAATTCCAAACTAGCACTTAATTCTACAGAAATTTGGGCAGCATTTCCCCTGTAAATTCAACAACCCCGAGAATTCAACTCGGCCAAATTCATCAATAACAACGCCAACAACCACACTAATAACATCAATACTCAAATCAAAGCGCATTCTAACGTTAGTAGCTCTTTTCTACATAATTCAACAACATTCCATTATATTCAATTCAACCACTTATATAATCAAGTCAACATCAATGCTCACACATTCAAGCACTAATCCGAAACCATTCAAACACGACTCAAGAACACTTCCAACAATCCGCAAAATATTCAAACCAACCCAAGCAATGTACTACTCCACCCGAAAACGTCCACATTCAACAAGGACTACAACCACACGTTTCTTTCTTCAAAATTCATTAACTACACCAACGATCCACACATTGACAACATAATTCTCATAAATTCAAGAAACTATGCTAAAATCACATTAACTTCTACAACAACCCACAAACAATTACAACTTCAATTTAAATCATTAAACCTTCATCTTCATCATATAATCCACAACAATCATCAACTAATACACTAAATAAAATTAGTCCATCATAGTCTACCAAAACAGCCCCCATACGGCCACACTTCAACACACAACATATCATGATTTCCATCCATTTTTTACACACTACAACACATTCAAAACATCCATAACACAGCTAATTCCAACCATTTAACCCACATAAAACAACCCCTTAATCCATAAATCTCAACAAAATAACAAACTAGTTTATAACGCTATTTTCTCCGTTCTAATCCGTTAAAACTCTAATTAAACTTGTTAACAATGAAAAAGGGACCTTAGTCTTACCTTAAGTATGCAGCCATCACGTCACCCTCTTCTTCTTGACTGATTTTTAGCCCAAATTGAAGGCAACGCAACGTACAACACTTTTCTCTTCATGAGCTTCGCGATTCGGGACTTAGATTGTGGTCAAAATTTGGTTTCTCTTTCTACCTCTCCTCTCTCTCTCTCTCCATCTCTGAAAATTCTGGACGTTTTGGTCTGAAAAATGAAGGCGAAAGCTGAAAATTTCACTTAAATGGCATGGGTATTGGGCCTGACCCGACTTGGAATCGGGTTGGGCCGAATCAATTGTTTAGCTCGACCTTTCTACTTTAAAATATTCATATCTCCTTATCCCGATGTCACCTGTGGGCCCACGACCTATGGTTGGAAACCTAATTCAATTATCTACAACTTCTATCTTTGGTATCTTTCCAAATTCCAAACTTATAATATCGTTTCTGCCCCTCAAAGTCAGATCACCCGAAAACGTTACTTAAAAATATTTGCTTGGAGGACTTCCACTTTGATTTGGCTCAAGGGTCCTTCTTGAGTTGTGTTTAACTTCATATATATTATTCATATAACTTGTCATATGTCAAAAAAAAATCTCGACATGTGGACCCCACCTCAGCTTATGAATAATCCAACGTACAAAAATACGGGATATAACAGGTATAGTCCTAACTGGGCAAAGCGATCCTTACCCTACGTTGGTATACATAGTTTCAGGTGGTCTGCACCTTCTCGGTAAACCTATGCTACTCCCAAAACTTGAACATGAATATAGGTGGCATCTGAGCCCATGGTTTTTATAACATGACTTGTAAGCATGATTTATAAACATGGCTTGTAAACATGACTTGTAAACGTGAGTTGTAAACATGACCTGTAAGTATAATATTACATGTATATATATATATAACTTGTGTAAAGCATGGAAACATGTAAAATGCATGGAGTAGAGTAATCTTGATTCATGACTTGTAACTGAGAACCCATGGAATTCAAAACATGAGTATTCATGGATTACAGACAGATTCATGGTAATCGAATTGATATTCATGAATACAAATAACTGAAACATGATTGATCAAGGTAATGTAGAATTATTGACATGTATCTAGGGTCTACCATGAGCTGAGACATAATTCTCTAACTCTAAGGAGAAAACGTGTTTCATGAATTTAAATGTGGCGTGGGGAAGAACAATGATGTTCCCACACGTGGATAGAAGCCTTACATACCTTAATTCCTGCCTTAAAGTGTACTACAACGTTCGTCGCCTCCTTTCGACTTTAATCTATATCAATATATGTGAATGGCATCACATTCAAGTTTTGGCCATCTAGGCATTTTATCAAACACTTGGTGGGTATAAAGCTTCATAACCTTCATTAATGGTGTTTTCTTCATCCAATTCCCATTCTATTACTTCTAGGTGATTCTACAATCTCCAAGATATGCCATTATTTCCTGTTTTGGTTCATTGCAACACATTAATTATAAGGAAATATCCCATCTTCTCATAAAAGCATCGATAGGAATTTTGAATTTCCATTATCCTCCAGGTAAAGAATGACATCTTGAAAGGCAATCCTTTGGTCCACATGTATGAACAAAGCATTTGCTTGTTCATACATTTAATATAGTTCCATGTTGTCTTTACTATTAAGTTTCCTCTTGTGCTTAGCATCCACCATGGTTTATTCCCTTTTTAATTACATTTTGGTGGTTGTATGTAATGAGCCATATCTATTGGAAGCAGCCTGCTTAGTAATGGTTCCATCCCATTTTCCTTCTTTTACTATGTAAACAACTTTCGGAATTTTTATCCCAATAAAAATCTTCGGGGGTGATATGATATAAAGCTCACGTGCCAATCCAATTATTTTACAAAAAATGAGCAGATGCCATATTTAGTTGCACCATATTTGATGCTCTATCTTGTCAATTACCTCTAACATCTTTTTCATGTTTGAGAATCTCTTGATCTCCATGGTGTAATGATTGCATTCAGCTTCTTGTAGTATTTATTCATCATGTAGAAGCTCCATAGGGATATTTTTGATCTGTAATTCCATCTCAACTAACGAAGAGTGATATTGACATATCATAAAAAGATCTAAAGCCAAGCCCTCCTTCCTTGACGTGTAAACGTAAATTCTTCCAAGAGGACCATTGTCTGTTCTTTCCACCAACATAACCGCTCCAAAACAATTGAGCAACCAGCTTGTGCAAGAGATCTATCATATTTTTTGGAGGATTCACTGCAGATAATTGATGTATGTGTATACTTTGCAGTACATATATAATCAATATTGTCTTCCCCCATATGACAATAGTTTGCCCTGCCAAACTTGCAATTTGCTACTAACCTTAGTGATCATGTGTTTGTAATATGCTTTTTGCCTTCTCATATGGAAGGTCACCCTAAATATGTAAAAGAAAATGGCTTCCTTCCTATTCCAGTTATCACCTCAGCTGTAACCACAATGTCCATAGTTAGATTTTCGTGAAGGTAGTCTGTTGTTTTCTCTTTATTGATCTTCCGCCCTGATGTCTTTTCATACTTACTCAGCACCTCCATAACCAACTGCAAAGGCCATACATTAGCTGAGCTAAATATGATTATATCATCCTCATAGGCTAGTTGGTTTATCTTTGGACCTCCACTACGCATCTCATATCTATAGAAGTACAAATTTTGATGTAGCACATCTTGATAAAACTTCAACTGCTATAATAAACAAGATAGAGGACAGTGGATCACCTTATTTTACACCCCTAGATGCGCTAAAAAAACCATGAGGTTGCTATTAACTAATACATAATAATAGGTTTTACCAATAATGATGTAAATCATATCAATCAATCTCCCATTGATGCCCACTTTTCTGGGAACCTTAGTGAGGAAAAACCATGACACCTTATCATAAGCCTTAGCCACATCTAGCTTGATCACTAGATTAGCATGCTTCGTTCTTTCCTTATGTCGGTGACCAATTCTTGTACCATAGGAACATTTTCTAGCCTAGTTTGATGAATCATGGTAGGTAGCAAACATACTATTCTTTCATGTATCAGTCCAGAAAAACATTTATTCACAAAATTATTGAGATTATCCCATGTCTGCAAAGGTGCTAACATTCTGCTTCTTTGGCAATAAAACCAAATTTGTATGAGTAACAAATTTTGGTAGCTCAGCACCACAAAAGAAAGCTTTAACCATGTTAGTGACATCTTCCTATTATATGTAGGCTTTAACCATGTTAGTGACATCTTCACCTATTGTATGTCAAAATTCCTAGGAAAATAGTCCTATGAACCCATACGGTCCTCTTGCATTGTTAGTATTCAACCTGAATACAACTTGTCTTATTTCTTCTCTATCTGACATTCTCACTGCCTGTTCATTCTGCTTCTTATTAATCATGATAGATAAGTTATTTAGCATATCAAATTCTATTGGATCAGTTTCCTTGCTGAACTAATTCTTATATTCGTAGCTTCACGCTATATCCTCCATTGATTCCAGTAGGTCCCCGTCATCATCCTGAATTATACACCGTAGTCTTTTGTTTTTCTCTTCCACATATGTATGAAAGAATTTAGTATTTTTTTGCCATTGTTGAACCAGTTCATGTTTGCCTTCTGCTTTCACAATTGTTGTCATGCCCCAGACCTGGGCCTAGGTGGGATCGGCACCGGTGCACGAGCGCTCCGAAGCTCGTGCGAACCAATCATGGTAAGTGAATTGAGAATATAATTGTGTGCAATATACTTAAAGCATGCTGAACTATTGAAAAGTCTGACTGAATATCATAATTATGAAATAGTAATATAAGTATGAGAAAAGAAAAACGTAACTAACACGGCTAACACACTATCTGGAAACATTGACTGACTGCTACTCTGCCTATGAAGTCTTTAAAGAATATTGAAATACTGATTGTTTATCGGGATAAGACCCCGAAATACCAGGATGTCTAACATAACTAAATAAATAAAAGTAAAAGCAATGCCTCGAAGGAGACTTTGCTTACCAAGCAACTGATATGAGAGAAGTCCTAACGAACAAATCTGTCATCCTGAAAATCAGTACCTGCATTGTGAAATGCAAGCCTCAGGAAAAAGGGACATTGGTACATTTGAATTGTACTTGTATGTAAAACAACTGAATGAAGGAAACAGTAAGTGGGGTGCTCGGGGAAAGGGCGAGGCCAAATCAAGAACATAAGTCATAACAAACATTGGATACGAAATCGGCGGCGAAAACATAAGAATAACTTAGCCCGAACATAAGGGTCATAATCATTACCCGCTTCTTGAACATATCAAATTTAAAGCGAGTTCATAAGCGCAAAGCCCACGCCCAATTATAAGTGCACAATTCTATGGCTTCAGGCCTAAGTATACGTATACATAACCTGGGCCCAGATACATGTGTTCATCATTTAGCAATTTATATCATGGAACTGAGAATCATATTGTAATTCATAACATAGAATATTGAGCATTACTATTTTGAGGCATGGAATCATGGACTATATATAAAATTTAAGTATTAACTGTTCATAAGCATTTTTGAGTTTTCATATTTGAGACTCGTGATTTCAAACATGATCCCTCGCGATTATGTGCGAATTCACGATGTTCGGAATGACAATCATGAATGAACTACGAAACTATATATTTTAAAGGATAGAACTTCTGAAACTTTTTCATGAAACTAGGGCAAAAGTCTATTCTTTGATGCAATTCGTAGTAATAGTTAAAAAAGTAGCGTGGGGAAGATTAACAACATTTTTGCACGTAGAGAGTTATCCTTACATATCATAATCGCTTCAATACACCCAAAGAAGAATCCAACTTTGAAGAAGAATCCTAAAAATCTGAACATGAATCCTTGAAAAGGGTTTTCTTGAAAGCCCTAGGTTTGTGGCATAGGATTTCGCTTAGAATCCATGTATAATTGTTAGAATTACTTAGGAATACATAGGAGGGACTTACCTTGGTGTATGAGGATTAGAAGAAGATATAATGGTCATTCTAGGGCTTGACAATGTGAAGAATAAAGTGAAAAAGCCAAAAAAATGCAGTTTTAAAGTTGTTGCCGGAGCTATTTTACTCCTTGCTGAGGCCCATTTACGGCATGTAACTCATTTTTATGGCCCAAAGGTCTACCGTAACTGATGAGGCAATGAGACATGTTTTTGGGGCTCCACTTAGGTAGAAATATGGCCTATAAGTCATTTTTACGGCTAGAAATACGACCTGTCACTCCTGTTGTAAGTTGGCAAAATAATGTTTAGTAAAATGTACATAACTTTTTCTACAGAGATCTGTTTGAGATGATCCTTATATGGATGAAAAGGTATTTCAAAGGGCTACGACTTTCATCAAGGTATTTTCCCAAATTCCCAAATAATAAGGGTGTCATACTCGCTTAAAAAGGGGTCTTGTGAAAAATCACTGGAAACCATGGTCTGTAGAGTAGCTTCAAAATTTACTTTGTCCGATGGCTCTTTGTTAAAAGATATGCATCCACCAAATAGTATATAGAGGGACCTAGTTATGTACCAGTTCCCTTATGCAGTGTAGTACGAGAATCAACGCAAGATTTTTACGTGAAAAACTCCTTACTCTAGGGGTTAAAAACCACGACCTACCCCAGTAGGATTTCAACTCTACTACACCGAGCAACTTCAAGTTACAACTCTATCGTAAGCTAGGAACTAACTCCCATAATCCCTCATCCTTACAATAACACTTATGTAACCTAGGAACTAACTCCCGTAGTCCCTCAACACTTGCAATTCTCCGATTGCAAGCAACTCCACTTATTTAATTCTAGCTAAGGAAACTAATACACATAGACTAATCCTAACCTAATGTACCACTCAACAGCTTGAGGAAACACACTTCCAACAAGCACCCTTTGAGACTTTTGATCTACCTACAAACAACTTCATTTAAAGAGAAGAGTATGTTTACAATTTAAGCACAAACAAACAAAGAATCACAACAGTTGTTGCACCCCGTATCTTAGAACTAAGGTTAGACTCGTATAGTTAGAGTTTTGGTGGAAAAATTGAAGGTTTGAACGTTTTGCAAAAATGGTTGATAGGCCTATTTCGGGCAGCAATAACTCCTTGATTAGTTGGGAATTTGGGAAAGTACCCTTAATGAAAGTTGTAGTACGTATAAATACCTTTCTAACGATATAAGGACTAGGCCAATCAGCGATCGGAGTAAGGAGATATGATCGTCTCAAAATGGCTAATAGTAAGGCACTTAAAATTCTATAGAATCGGCTAAGTTTTCGATATGTCTTCCTTATAGTCCAATTTCCTGAAAATATATTAAGAATTTTGAGAAAACTTGAAAATGAAAGATGTGGCCCTTTGAAATACCTTTCCAAAGGTATATTATGGGAGCTGAATGGAGCTCTGTACAAGAAGTTATGCTAATTTCTTGAACACTGCGCAGAACCGACACATGTCGCTTGTGAGGGCGCATGCGATGGCCCCGCGTAGTAGTCCGATTGCACAAAAACACCCTCTCTGACCATTGACCCTCAAAGGGTCACATGCTGCATGAACGTCGCGGCCCATCACGAAAAAGGTCGGGTTTTGGGTCAAAAGTCAGTTTTTCGTGTTTCAAGTTATATTTAAGCTTGGGGTTTCTTTCCCTAACACCCCTAGTCATGAAATATCACCTAAAGTCAGATGGAACAAGTCCCAAGCCTCAAGAACCCTCTAAGGTAAGTTTTATCATAATTCTAGGTTGAATTCAAGTCCACTAATCCCTTTCTAGCAGGTAAACCCTTACAATCGATAGAGTTGTGAGTGGAAAATTATTGTTGGGCGTGGAAGCCCTAGAACTCGAATTCAAGAGGATTGAACTTCAAAAAGGTAATGCTTCTACTCTCTAGTCATTCATAATAGTGAATTGATGAGTTCTTGGGAGAATAGTAAATGGGTTTAGTAAAGAGAATTACACGAACTATGCTAGGATTTTGGATTGTTAACTTGAGATTGTTGTAATCATATGGGTGATGAAGAATGATGTTAATTACACCTAATTGAGATTGAATAATCACCTAAAAGTAATATAATGGGAATTAGGGGAAGAAAACATCATTAAAGAAGGTTGTGGCGCTTTATGCCCACCAAGTGATTGATAAAATGTTTAGATGACCAAAGCATGAACATTATTGCTAATATGGAATTCTTTTGACTTGTATTACTATAGATTAAAGTTGAAAGGGTTGAAGAACATTGTATTACACTCAAAGGCAGAATTAAGGTATGTGAGGCTAACTCTCTACATTTGGGAACGTTGATAATTCTCCCTACGAAATGGTTTATTGATCATTACAGTTGCCTCAGAGTTTCAAGTATGCTTTAGTTTCCATGAATAGCTGCAGCACCGTTGTTCTCTAGTTTCATTATTTGTTCATGACTTTAATTCTGAACATTGTGGACCCAGAACGTAATCTAAATAGACTCGTGTTTCACACCCATGAGTCTCAGTCTAGAAATTTAGTACGCTTAGAAACAACCAAGACTTCAGTCCCCACAGTTAGCTGTAGAATATGTGTCTCAGCTCAGTATTGTTCATTATTCCAATGGTCTTAGTCTTTAATAATAATGTTATATCTCGTATTTTGTACAGTGGGATAATCTGAGTTAACCATGATAAGTAAGGACAAGACTATTCCGGGATACGAGATGGAGACTTGTGACCTCCGAGTTTATTTTTAAGGCATGAGTTGCTTGTGATTTTTATTGGCATGGAATATAAAGGAAATTTGGGGCTAAAAATGCATTATGGAAACTTGTAATTCATGAAATTAAAGGGCATATGGCCGGCCACATTTGGTGTGGGCCATGGCCACATGGAAGTTTAATATATGTGTGTAAAAGATGACAAAGTAATCATCTTCATCACACTCACCCCTTAGAAAATTCAAGAAAGTTGGAGAACCAAAGGAGAAGGCCATTCGGCCATAGGAGCTAAAAATTGAGGTCCAAAAATTGATCACAAAAAAATATTTTCTCCTAGTTTTTCTACCAATTGGAAGGTCCTCTATAACGTGGAGTAGTTGTTGGAACAAACAAAACACTCATTCTTGCAAGAACAAGCCCTAGCCGAGTGAAGGAATTGGGTGAAGAAGGTAAGGTTTAATCTTCTTTATTATATGTTATGGATGGTTTGTGTATGTTGTAGTATGTAGAAATGAATGAAATTCATAAAAATATGGATGTTGATGTTGAACCGTGTATGTTGATGTTTGGCCGTGCATATATGATGTTGTGTAGGAATGGTGAATTAATTGTATTTAGCATGTTTGGGTGTTGTTGTAGTGTGTGGAAATGGATGAAAATCATGGAACTTGTGTGTTGAGGTGTTGGCCGAAAATGGGCTGTTTTGTATGTTAGGGAATGAACTAATTTTATGTGGTATTTTGGTTGTTGTCGTCATGGATTCTATGATGATAATGAAAGTTTAATGATTCAAGTTGAAGTTGAAATCGTTGTTGGACTGTTTTTGAAGCTAATGTAATTCTAATGTAGTTTCTTGCATTTGTAAGAATAATGTTGCCAATGTGTAGATTGTTGGTGTAGTTCATGAGTTTGGAAGAAAGAAAGGTGTTGTTGTTGTCCTTGTTGAATTGGGAAGGTTTCGGGTTAAGTAGTATATTGTTTGGATTGTTTGAAATATTATGCGGATTGTTTAAAGCGTTCTTGAATCTTGTTTGAATGCTCTCGGATTAGTACTTGAACATGTAAGCGTTGATGTTAGTTTGAATGTATGTAATGGAATTAAATGTAATTGGAATGTTGTCGAAGTATGTAGAAAAGAGTTACAAATGTTAGAATGCGTTTTGAATTGATCATTGATGTTGTTAGTATGGTTGTTGATGATTTTGGCCGAGTTGAATTCTCGGGGTTGTTGAAGTTACAGGGAAAATGCAGCCCAAATTTCTGTAGAATTAAGTGCTAGTTTAAGATTGGAGTTTTAAGTATACGTAGCTAATGTTTGGTATATAACGATGTTGTTGTAGATCGTAGGCGACCCAAGACTTAAGTTTGGATTAGCTTAGGAAGCGGACGAGGTATGTAAAGCTTACCCTTCTTTCTTTTGGCATGTCTTAGTGGTAAGTAGGCTATGACACGAGCCTCGGGGTGACTCCACTCTTAAATTCCGAGCGTATCTACGATTCTTATTCCTCTCTTATGTTGGCATTCTTAATATGGTTAAACTATGGTCCATATGTCTTTGGTACGATTGAATTTCAAATGTTGCAAAAAGAATTTTTGTTCTTAAAAGATCTTATGTCTAAAAATGTCCGTAACTTTCATAGACAATAGGATTGCTTTGATAAGCTCGTAAATGATTCTATAACGTATAATGACTTTAACTTTCCTAGGCGGGCTCGGATTGGTTTGATACTTGTCCGTGGGCCCCGAGATATTTCTATGTTTGATTCTAACGACTTTCTGAAAGAACTTAATGTGACTATCGTCTTGACCCTCGAGCGTCGGTTACTTACTTATCTATCGAGTCTATAATGACGATTATGTTCTTGACTTCCTTAAGCTACTTCATATGGTTGTGATACGTGTCTGTGATCTCTAAAGTTCCATTTGATATGTTCCCGAGTGACCTTTGGAGGAAACTTGATTTGACTATTGTTTGGCTTTTAAATGAGGGTTCATTTTGATCATTCTATGAGTCGGTGATGATGATTTATATGCATATGGTTTCGCACTACTCTGCTCGTGCGAGTTGTTGGTACATCTTTCACCGAGTCCCGGGCCGGGTATGTATTCGTGCACAGTTCATTGCATTGTTCACCGAGTCCCTCATTAGAGGGCCGGGTACGGTATATGATGATATAATGATGGCGCGGGGACGGGATCCCTTATATATGTACATGATGGAGACGGGGATCTCCTCTACCGAGTCCCGAAAGGGCCGGGTGCGTTATTCACCGAGTCCCTCGCCTAGAGGGGCGGGTATATATATATATATATATGACTTCACCGAGTCCCTCACTAGGGCGGGTACGGTATATATGCATATGATGATATGATGATTCTATTTACCGAGTCCCTCACTAGAGGGCCGAGTACGGTATATATGTATATGATAATGACATGATGATGATTTGCTTATGTTCCTAAGATCCAGAATGATTTGGATATGATATTGATATGTATGAAGTGTGTTCAAAGGCAAGCCTCGTGGTTTTTGGCTCTTTTTGTATTGACTTTCTATACTCCTTACTTGACGATTACATTTCTTGTATTCCATGCTTTACATACTCGTACATATTCCGTACGACCCGCTTTCTTCGGGGGGGCGCGTTTCGTGCCCGCGGTACGGACGATCGTTTGGGTGACCCGCCGGATTTAGGACATCCACTCGCTTGTCTTGGAGCGCTCCCTTGTTTCGGGAGCCCATATTTGGTACAGACTCTTTTGTTGTACATGTATGTGTTTATTCAGGGGTACGGCGGGGCCCTGTCCCGTCATATGATTCTGTTATTATTCTTAGAGGTCTGTAGACACATATGTGGGTTGTGATTAGTTACTGTACGGCTATGTCTGTGTGATTTGTGTTTTGGGCGGTCCCGTTCGCCGTGGCAGCCTTGTCGGCTGCGTGTATATATGTTTGGATATATTGTGTATATTACGACAGCCTTGCCGGCTACTGTACAGTATATATGTTTGTATGTGACAGACTGAGATGACGTTCGACTTTCGTATATGTTTAAGTTATTCGTATGCTGATTATAGTTAGCAGGTTTGTACGAGTGCCCAGCTCGGGCACTAGTCATGGCCTACGGGGTTGGATCGTGATAAAAGTGGTATCGAGCGGTTCGTTCCTCGGAATGTCTACGGCACCGTGTCTAGTAGAGTCTTGTTTATCGGTGTGTTGTGCACCACATCTATAAACGAGGAGGCTACGGGACATTTAGGATGTTATCTTTCCTTCGATCCTAGATCGTGTGATAAGCTGTATTATCGGGATGACCCCCCCCTAACCAATTGTTGTGTTTTCGGCGATGCCTCAAAGAAGGCCGGGCCCGGAAGGAGCAAGTCGACAGTTTTGGAGAGACTGGCCGGGCCGGAGAGTTACCGGGGCCCGTATTCGGCTCGGCTGAGGTTGTGCCCCCGTTAAGCCAGGATTCTGCTACGTCGCCACTATCGAGGGACTTGGGCGGCGGCGGTAGGGTCGGGGGCGGCTCCCGCCGGCTCCGGAGTCCCCGTGCAGGAGCCTCCGGACCCCTCGGACGGGGGCGGAGGATAAGGCTATGAGAGAGGCTGTTCAGTTGCTGACCAGAATAGTGGCGGGACAGGCTCGCAGGCATGGAGTAGGGGGTGATTATGAAGACAGACGTGATAGCACGAGGACCGTGATTTCTTGACTTGTAATCCCCAAGGTTCTACGGGTCAAAGCCGACGAGGATCCCGGGAGTTTATTTGACGGATGCGGCGCACATTGAGGTGATTAGAGCTTACGGGAGCCGAGTTTGTCAAGTTGGCTTCATACTAGGTTGCGTGATGTGGCCGTTAATTGGTATGAGTACGTGGGAGTTGTCTAGGGGCGAGGATGCTCCCCGCGGTATGGGACGAGTTTGTGGGGCCTTTACGGGCCACTTTGCGCCTCCGAGCTGCGGCGAGCCGAGTTGATAGATTCCTGCGTCTGAGGCAGAATGGCAGGAGTGTTCGAGATTACAATCTCGAGTTTGATTCGTTGTGGCTAGTATGCACCAGTAGTGGTAGCCGATATGACGATAGGATGCGTGATATGTGATGGGGTTGGATCGTTATTTGGTTGATAGTTGCGATAATGGCTTCTCGGCCGGTATGGATATTGCTCGAGTGCAGGCCTATGCACAGGGGGTGGAGGATCGACACAGAGGGCATCAGCCGGACAGAGATCACGACAGGGGCCAGCCCAAGAAGGCTAGATCGACTGGTTACTCCGGGGAATTTCGAGGCGGGCAGCCTCAACAGTACGCTGGATATTCTTCTCAGCCAGCGCGAAGTGCACCCCCACGGTTTCCGGGCAGGAGATGGGATAGCACAGAGCATTCAGGAGCCGGTCAGAGCTCCAGGGCTTTAGGTTCACAGATGCATAGGAGTTCTGGTCAGTTGAGGCCACCTTTGCCTCGGTGCTCTCGTTATGGTAAGCTTCATTTTGGGGAATGCCGTTTCGGTACTGATGCTTGTTTTTCTTGTGGCCGTCAAGGCCATGTTATGAGGGAGTGTCGGTATGGGGTGGTCCGGGTGGGATAAGCTCCCCCTTTGGGTCGATTCTTTGGTTCGTCTTCTTCTGCGGCCTATGCGCCCGATGGGGCGAGGTATGGCCCGGCACGGCGGGGCCGTGGTAGAGGCCGCGGCGGATCTCCCAGTTCTAGCGGTCCTTCGAACCGCCTATATGCGTTAGCCAGTAGACAAGATCAGGAGGTGCCACCAGATGCGGCTACAGGTATATGAATCCTTACTGGAATTTATATTTTCTATGTGTGTGTGTTTACTATACGATTGTTACTTAATAGTGGTAAGCAGAAATCCAAAGTCTGATAGCTAAGTATTTATAAGTAACGGCGATCAGGGTATGTCCATCACCATTGGGAACCTAGGAGTCTAAGACGGAAAGTAGTCGTACCCGTAGGTGAAAAGTGAATGTTTAGGAGTGAAACAGGGCTAAAATAGTAATTATTGTGAAACCCTTTCTAACTAGGACGGAGATGTGTTGTGAGAATGTTTCGGAACCTGTTAAGACTTCAATTTACTCCGGACTATGTGATGGAGGTCATGCGGTGAGGTGGACGCGATCATACTAGCATTAAAGCATCGTATTTCATAGAGTTCCGAGTTAAGCGTGCTGGAGTGAGAGAAATTTTAGGATGGGTGACCCCCTGGGAAGTTTACTAAAATCCTACAAAGTCAGACACAGGAGAGTCAAATGGGAAGCTAGAGTAGTCTAAGGGAAATTAGAATATATATAGAGCGGGCGGAGACCTTAAGAGGTCGCGTAGGCCGAGGCGGACTAGACCGGTGAAGAGAAAGAAGGTGCGTTGCAACTTTAGAATTAGGGTGAGTTTGAATGGTGTTTGGAAATATTTTGTAAGCAAGACAGTAGTAATTATGTCTATATAGGTATACACCTGATATCCCATACATGATTACATCAGCGGATATGTGTATTCCGGCAACCAAAGGCATTAATCGGACAGGGTAACGAAGTTCAAGGGAAAAGAAAAATAAATGGCACAAATGTTACGGGGCAAGCTGATGTTGTTGTCACTATAGGATAAGCTTGGAAAGTACTAACACAATAATATTTGGGAAGGAAAGAAAGTGAGTAGATGAACGGCGAGAGAATCAGAATGTCGGAATGAAAGTGCCACCTAGTTGAAACTGGAAAATACGGACATAGGGCAAAGTATAATTGGGTAATAGTATAAGTACACCCTTAAAGCGGGTGTGGGAAGCGGGTGCGAGAGATGCAATAGTGCAAGATAAAGACAACCAACACTACAATATGTTTGATACGGATGCTCGAGGTAATTGAGAGATAGTCTTTGAAAAAGATTCCTTGAACGATATGATATTGGACAAGTTAGTAAGATCCAAAAGCCAGAAAAAGGGAAGGCCGTAACTAGGATGGGGTATACGTTATGCAAGTCGTATGAGGGTAGTTATGTTACCTATGAATGCTTATATGCTAGGGATGAGCCTAAGTAAATGCCTAATGAGAAAAGTTCGGATTCAGCGATAACAATGTGGTTACGAGATTTTGGATGCATTAAGGAAAGATGTAAAGATAGCTAAGCTAAATTACCGAGATGGAGTTAGCACTGAGGACAACAGGACATGGCTATGGTTGAGCCTAGGATCTATTCCGATACCGGTTGTAAGATAAGAGCGAGGCGAAGACAAAGTAAAACATAAGGATTGATGAAGCCACGCTAAGGTATTTTGGGCTGACTTGAGCACCTTCGCATACTCTTGTAAAGATTGCAACGTAATGTGTGACCGGAAAGTTGAGAGTAAGATCTGAGCAAAGGGACAATAGAAGAGTTCGAATTGAAGGTAAAGAAATGACACGAGATAATGTGCCTAGAATTTTACAAGTTGCGTAAAGGGGATTATAAGATGACTTAAGTAAGATGGTCAGAGCTAGCTGGTTACCAAAGGAGGGTGAATTTACATGTCAACTCTTTCAGAATTATACTAGCGGACGGTAGCTAAAGCAGGGAACGAATATTAGTACCTCAGAAACGACAGAAATCATATGACGATTTTCGATGTCGACACTCAGAATCTCAGATTGGCGAGTGAGTATGCTTAAAAATATCACCCATGAAAGGTGTAATAAGATTCGACAAGGAGGGAAAGTTAACTCAAGATATATATTGGACCCTATTACAATGTTCACAAGGTAAGGAGGTTGTGTACTAAAGACGTGGCTTTGGGTTAAGATATTGTGGCGGAATAATAACAGGAAGGAGATGACTTGAGAAGCTGAAGAGGAGACGAAGAAGGAATATGATTGGTAGGTGAGACTGCATACTATAGTAATAAAGGAAAACCCCGAGATCCTTATAAGACCTTATGAGACTAGTTGAACATTCGAGGACGAATGTTCTAAAGAGGGGAAGGATGTTATATCCCGTATTTTGTACAGTGGGATAATCCGAGTTAACCATGATAAGTAAGGACAAGACTATTCCGGGATACGAGATGGAGATTTGTGACCTCTGAGTTTATTTTTAAGGCATGAGTTGCTTGTGATTTTTATTGGCATGGAATATTAAGGAAATTTGGGGCTAAAAGTGCATTATGGAAACTTATAATTCATGAAATTAAAGGGCATGTGGCCGGCCACATGTGGTGTGGGCCATGGCCACATGGAAGTTTAATATATGTGTGTAAAAGATGACAAAGTAATCATCTTCATCACACTCACCCTTAGAAAATTCAAGAAAGTTGGAGAACCAAAGGAGAAGGCCATTCGGCCATAGGAGCTAAAAATTGAGGCCCAAAAATTGATCACAAAAAAATATTTTCTTCTAGTTTTTCTACCAATTGGAAGGTCCTCTATAACGTGGAGTAGTTGTTGGAAGAAATAAAACACTCATTCTTGCAATAACAAGCCCTAGCCGAGTGAAGGAATTGGGTGAAGAAGGTAAGGTTTAATCTTCTTTATTATATGTTATGGATGGTTTGTATATATGTTTGTATGTAGAAATGAATGAAATTCATAAAAATATGGATGTTGATGTTAGCCGTGTATGTTGATGTTTGGCCGTGCATATATGTGTGTTGTGTAGGAATGGTGAATTAATTGTATTTAGCATGTTTGGGTGTTGTTGTAGTGTGTGGAAATGGATGAAAATCATGGAACTTGTGTGTTGTGGTGTTGGCCGAAAATGGGTTGTTTTGTATGTTAAGAATGAACTAATTTTATGTGGTATTTTGGTTGTTGTCGTTATGGATTCTATGATGATAATGAGAGTTTAATGATTCAAGTTGAAGTTGAAATCGTTGTTGGACGGATTTTGAAGCTAATGTAATTCTAATGTAATTTTTATATTTAAGAATAATGTTGCTAATGTGTAGATTGTTGGTGTAGTTCATGAATTTGGAAGAAAGAAAGGGGTGTTGTTGTCCTTTTTGAATTGGGAAGGTTTCGGGTTAAGTAGTATATTGTTTGGATTGTTTGAAATATTGTGTGGATTGTTTAAAAGCGTTCTTGAATCTTGTTTGAATGTTCTCGGATTAGTACTTGAACATGTAAGCGTTGATGTTAGTTTGAATGTATGTAGTGAAATTGAATGTAATTGGAATGTTGTCGAAGCATGTAGAAAAGAGTTACTAATGTTAGAATGCGTTTTGAATTGATCATTGATGTTGTTAGTATGGTTGTTGGTGTTATTGATGATTTTGGCCAAGTTGAATTCTCGGAGTTGTTGAATTTACAGGGAAAATGCTACCCAAATTTCTGTAGAATTAAGTGCTAGTTTGAGATTGGAGTTTTAAGTATCTGTAGCTAATGTTTGGTATATAACGATGTTGTTGTAGATCGTGGGCAGCCCAAGACTTAAGTTTGGATTAGCTTAGGAAGCGGACGAGGTATGTAAAGCTTACCCTTCTTTCTTTTGGCATGTCTTAGTGGTAAGTAGGCTATGACACGAGCCTCGGGGTGACTCCACTCTTAAATTCCGAGCGTATCTACGATTCTTATTCCTCTCTTATGTTGGCATTCTTAATATGGTTAAACTATGGTCCATATGTCTTTGGTACGATTGAATTTCAAATGTTGCAAAAAGAATTTTTTGTTCTTAAAAGATCCTATGTCTAAAAATGTCCGTAACTTTCATAGACAGAACCGGATTGCTTTGATAAGCTCGTAAATGATTCTATAACGTATAATGACTTTAAATTTTCCTAGGCGGGCTCGGATTGGTTTGATACTTGTCCGTGGGCCCCGAGATATTTTTATGTTTGATTCTAACGACTTTACGAAAGAACTTAATGTGACTATCGTCTTGACCCTCGAGCATCGGTTACTTACTTATTTATCGAGTCTATAATGACGATTATGTTCTTGACTTCCTTAAGCTACTTCATATGGTTGTGATACGTGCTGTGATCTCTAAAGTTCTATTTGATATGTTTCCGAGTGACCTTTGGAGGAAACTTGATTTGACTATTGTTTGGCTTTTAAATGAGGGTTCGTTTTGATCATTCGTGAGTCGGTGATGATGATTTATATGCATATGATTTCGCACTACGAGTGCGAGTTGTTGGCACATTTTTCACCGAGTCCCGGGCTGGGTATGTATTCGTGCACAGTTCATTGCATTGTTCACCGAGTCCCTCATTAGAGGGCCGGGTACGGTATATGATGATATGATGATGGCGCCGGGGACAGGATCCCCTTATATATGTACATGATCAGATCTCTCTCTGCCGAGTCCCGAAAGGACGGGATGTTATTCACCGAGTCCCTCACTAGAGGGCGGGTATATATATATATATATATATATATATATGATGACACCGAGTCCCTCACTAGAGGGCCGGGTACGGTATATATGCCTATGATGAAATGATGATATGATGATTCTATTTACCGAGTCCCTCACTAGAGGGCCGGGTACGGTATATATGTATATGATAATGACATGATGATGATGATTTGCTTATGTTCCTAAGTTCCAGAATGATTTGGATATGATATTGATATGTATGAAGTGTGTTCAAAGGCAAGCCTCGTGGTTTTCTGGCTACTGTACTGACTTTCTATACTCCTTACTTCAGTACGATTCTGTTTACTGTATTCCATGCTTTACATACTCAGTACATATTCCGTACTGACCCCCTTTCTTCGGGGGCTGCGTTTCATGCCCGCAGGTACAGACGATCGTTTGGGTGACCCGCCAGTTTAGGACATCCACTCTGCTGTCTTGGAGCGCTCCCTTGTTTCGGAGCCCATATTTAGTGCAGACTCTTTTGTTGTACATGTATGTGTTTATTCGGGGGTACGGCGGGGCCCGTCCCGTCATATGATTCGTTATTATTCGTAGAGGTACGTGAGACACATATGTGGGTTGTGATTAGTTACTGTACGGCTATGTCTGTGCGATTTGTGTTTTGGGCGGTCCCGTTCGCCGTGGCAGCCTCGTCGGCTGCGTGTATATATGTTCGGATATATTGTGTATATTACGACAGCCTTGCCGGCTACTGTGCAGTATATATGTTTGTATGTGACAGACTGAGACGACGTCCGACTTTCGTATATGTTTAAGTTATTTGTATCTTTTTTGATTATAGTTAGCAGGTTTGTACGAGTGCCCAGCTCGGGCACTAGTCACGGCCTACGGGGTTGGGTCGTGACAAATAATTATTGAATAATTGAACATATGTGATTGCCCAAGGGCACAGTCTTATGTATACGTATACTTGGCCGAGGCCATCGATTGACGCACTACTTGGCCGAGGCCATAGTTGTGCATTTATTTTGGGCCGAGGCCCCACATATATAAATACAGATAAACAAATGCTTCAGATACATAATAAGGAGTATTCATAACTCTACTTCCCTTGCTATTTTAGTCTATAGATTCAATACGATTGCTTCAATCTCGCATGTATTACCTATTATTATTATGCCCCTTTCCCCGAGCATCCTATTTACAGTTATTTCTTTTAGTTGCTTTACATACCAGTGCAATCCAAATGTACTGACATCCCCTTTTATTACCCGGGGGGCCTGCATTTCACGATGCAGGTTGACAATTCAGAGCGCTAGGATTATCGTACGAGCTATTTGGTGAGCCCTAGTTCCCTCGGGGCGTTATCACACTTTATAGCCTTTTCAGTGTCAGTCAGGTATGTCGAGGACACTGTCCCAGTAAATAGTCAGACTTTATTATTCTTAGAGGCTTCATAGACTATAGTTGCAGTCAGTCAGATGTTTAGCAGGCTTTTGTGTTAGCCTTGTCGGCCACTTATTCAGACTTTCGGGCTTATTCAGTATTTCCGCATTTATGATATTTCAGACAGACTCTTAGTAGATCAGCATGTGTTAGTATTATTTCTATTTACTATGTTTTGATGTTACATGTTGATTCAGTCAGCCAGTTGATTAGCTTGGTCACATGCAATCAGGCACCGAGTGTCGTGTTACGCTCAGGCAATGGTTCGGGACGTGACAAAGCTTGGTATCAGAGCCTAGGTTCAAGAGTCCCGGGGAGTCTATGAAGCCGTGTCCAATAGGATCACTTTTATGTGTGTGTGCGTGCCACACATGTAAATAGTTGACCACTAAGACATTCAGGATTGTCTCACTTCTTTCATACTCTAGATCATGCGGTTAGAGCAGTACTTTTAGGAATTCTTTTAACTCGTGCGAATTACGTATTTCAGAAAATGTCTGCTAAGAGAATGGCAGCTACGACCCCAAGGGCTGCTACTGATGCTACACCAAGGGAGGACTCGCAGACTCAAGAAGTTCACGTCAGGGCACAGGGACTTGCACCGGGTTCTTTACCCCAGACTTCATCCCCACCGGCTATAGAGAGGCCTGCAAAGGTTCATACTACAGTCACTCTGCCACCTAGTTCCACTGATATGGATGTTAGGACAGCTATCCAGGTGCTCACCCAATTTGTTGCCATGCAAGCTCAGCATCAATGTACGGCTCCAAACACTGATGCTCATGTGGAGTGGGCTAGTTCCAGGGTTGGCGATTTAAGCAAAAGAGCTAACTCCGTAGGTAACGTTCACCCTGAAGGATCTCGAAAAGGTGGAGGTGGACAATTCTTTAATAGGAGTTCATTAGGGCTTGCTCTATTTATCGCTAGTGCACCAGCTCAGAAGTTCAAGTATGATCGAAAGCGTCAGTCCAGACTAAAACAGAATATCAGAGCACCAAGTTTCAAGTCGTAGGTTAGTGTGGGCAAAAAGGGTTTTCAGAATCCTATCTGCAGCAAGTGTAGTAGGAGATACCAAGAGGTGTGCCGCTCAGGACTGGATGGGTGTTTTGGGAGTGGCCAGCAGGGTCACTATCTGAGAGACGGCTCATCAGTGAGACAACGCTCCAGAGGTAATGTGACTTGGTACATAAATTCAATAGTCCTCCGTAAGCGGGGCGCAGTGCAGCTTAGGCTGGTGATACAGACAAAGGTCGGAACCACTTGTATGCTTTAGCAGGTCATCAGGACTCAGAAGCATTCCGAGATTTCTCCACAGGTATGATGATGATAACTTTAATGTCAGACCCTATTGGGAAACATGTTATGATCTTAGCCACATCGAGCATAAATTGATTACCATGGTTCTGAATGGAGCCTAAGGACAGAATACATAGGAGTCCGACACGTTTTACAAAGATATGTTTTTCATACGACTCATGCACATGACTAAGAAGATATAGTGTATGAAATGGGAACCAAGAGGAGATGATTTTGAATAAGTTTAATTTGTTCAAGTTTATTCAGATTAGAACTAAAAAGTACTACGCTAGTAAGTTACTAGAAGAAGCAGATATAAATATGAAATAAAAGATATGACAGTTCCATCTTAGGTTATGTGACTAAGTGTTTACCCCATATGTTTATAGTCTGATATGATTTTGAAGTGCATAGAAAGTTTGGGGTTAGTTATTCCAATGTTTCGTTTAAGATAGATGAAATTTCCCTAAGTGTGGTCCGTGTCTATAGTTTAGAAAAGATAGTATACGACCGTAGAATAGCGTCAGATGATGAAGGGAGTTAGAAATAACCTTATCCAGAGCAGAATAAGAGGATATGATGCTAGCAGATGGTTAGTAGAAGAATAATGAGTATGTTTTGAGTAGATACAATGAATTAGTGATTACATCAGGACTAGTAGAGTGCAATTTAATTTCCTTAGTCAGGTTAACACTAGTGAGTGAGTAACAGTTTGAATACACCGAATGCCTGTTAGAACCCAAGGGTTTAAGTTAAATTCGAAGTATAGTGATTAGTGGAAGAAGAAATCAGCTAAGTCGTAAGAGAGCAAACTAGAGATGAATAGCTTTTAAGAGTTATCAAAAAGGAGGTTTCCCTAAGATTAGTAGTGTGAGAAGAGTTAAGTCATTAAGAGTATGTATGATATTTGCGAACAAATTAGTTTTCCATTTATGTAAATAACTTAGTTATTCTAGTAAGAAAGATTGCTCAGAAGTGAGTCGAAAGATGAGTCGTCAGTGACGTAAAGTGCAAAGAATTGCAGAAAATAAGGAAAGTTGTTTGGAACCCGGGGATGGTAGAGTTGTTGTTTAGAACGCGGCTGAATCCTCCTTGGTAGCCGAAGTGAAGGAGAAGCAGTTTAGGGGTTTAGGGATCCCTACTTATTGCAGTTGAATGAGGGGATTCACAAACACAAGACTATGACTTTTGAACAAGGGGGATATGATGATACTTTGAGGTACAGATAGATGATGATATTTTGAGGTACAGAGGCAAACTGTGTGTACCAAACATAGATGGGCACAGACAACGGATTATGTCTGAAGCCTACAATTTCAGGTATTCTATTCTTCTAGGTTCCACAAAGATGTATCATGATCTTAAGGAGATTTATTGGTGGAATGACATGAAAAAGAACGTAGCAGATTTCGTGCCAAGTGTCCAAATTGCCAGCAAGTGAAAGCCGAGCACCAGAGGCCTGGTAGGTTGGCTCAAAACATAGACATTCCCATTTGAAAATAGGAGATGATAAACATGGATTTCATAACAGGTTTACCTCGCTCTTTTCGAAAGTATGATTCGAATTGGATAGTTGTTGACCAACTTACCAAGTCAGCTCACTTCTTGCCAGTGAAGACTACAGATTCAGCAGAAGATTATGCCAAGTTATATATTCAGGAAATCGCCCGATTGCATAGGACTCCTTGTCCATCATTTCAGATCGTGGTGCTCAGTTTACCGCGAACTTTTGGAAATCCTTTCAGAAAGGATTGGGCACAAGGGTGAACCTCAGCACTGCTTTTCACCCTCAGATGGATGGCCTAGCAGAGCGTACTATTCAGACTCTTGAGGACATGTTGAGAGCATGTGTCCTAGATTTCAAAGGTAATTGGGATGACCATTTGCCTCTCATTGAGTATGCTTATAATAACAGTTACCACTCTAGTATCCAGATGGCACCTTTTAAGGCCTTGTACGGGCGGAGATATAGGTCGCCAATTAGTTGGTTTGAGGTTGGTGAAGCAGAGTTTTTAGGGCCAGACTTGGTTTATCAGGCTATGGAGAAAATCAAGTTAATTCAGGAGTGGTTGAAAACGGCTCAAAGTCACCAAAAGTCCTATTCGGACGTGCGGCGTAGAGACTTAGAATTCCAAGTTGATGATTGGGTGTTTCTGAAAGTTTTGCCTATGAAAGGCGTTATGAGATTTGGAAAGAAGGGGAAGCTTAGTCCCCGCTATATTGGGCCATATAGAATCCTGAAGGATCGGACAAGTGGCTTATGAATTAGAATTGCCACGAGAGTTAGCTGTTGTACACCCAGTGTTTCATGTGTCTATGTTAAAAATATTCATGGGAGACCCATCTCTTGTAGTTACCACGGAGTTAAAGATAGCCTGTCTTATAAAAAGATCCCATTGGCTATTCTTGATCGTCAAATCTGCAAGTTGAGAACTAAAGAGATTGCTTCAGTGAAAGTACTGTGGACAAAATTAGAATGTTGAAGAGGCTACGTGGGAGGCCGAAGAGGAGATAAAGTCCATATATCCCCATCTCTTTGAAGAGCAAGAAGAAAATACTGAAGGTAACTAACCTTTTCATTCAGATCCTTATAGTATAATCTCTATGTTTTTCAGTATTCAGTCAGCTCCGTATTTAGTCTCGCGGTAGTATTCAGTTCGGTTCCATGTGATCACGTGTCTCGGCTAGTCGGGCCTTTAGGTATCTTAGTTACGGAAGTAAACTGCGCAAACTTCCGCAGTCTCAAAATTAGCCGCGATTATAACCAAGACTATCATTTAAGGACGAATGATCCCAAGGGGGAGAAAATGTTATGCCTCGTATCTTAGAACAAAGGTTAGACTCCTACCATTAGAGTTTTAGAGGAAAAACTAAAGGTTTGAACGTTTTGCGAAAATGGTTGATAGGCCTACTTCGGGCAGCCATAACTCCTTGATTAGTTGGGAATTCGGGAAAGTACCCTTAATGAAAGTTGTAGCATGTATAAATACCTTTCTAACAATATAAGGACCAGGCCAGTCAAACATAAGAGCAAGGAGA
Organism: Lycium ferocissimum; assembly: GCF_029784015.1. Taxonomy (NCBI): domain Eukaryota; kingdom Viridiplantae; phylum Streptophyta; class Magnoliopsida; order Solanales; family Solanaceae; genus Lycium; species Lycium ferocissimum. Next base: position 37,229,934 of record NC_081347.1, on the reverse strand, counting down.
TATGATCATCTCAATATGGCTAATAGTAAGGCGCTTAAAATTCTATAGAATCGGCTAAGTTTTCGATACGTCTTCCTTCCCATCCAATTTCATGAAGATACGTTGAGAATTTGAGAAAACTTATAGCATCAAAGTTGTGGCCCTTCGAAATATCTTTCTAACAGTATATTATAGAGCCTGAACGGAGCTCTGTACAAGAAGTTATACCCATTTTAATGAACGCTGTGTAGAACCGACACATGTCGATTGTGAGGGCGCGTACGATGGCCCTGTGTCATGGGCAGAGCACATAAAAACACCCTCTATAACCACTGTACTGTAGGGGGTCGCACGCCGCATGTGTGTCGCAGGCCCATAGCGTAAAAAGGTCTGGTTTCGGGTCAAAAGTCGGGTTTTCACGTTTTAAATTATATTTAAGCTTGGGGTTTATTTCCCTAACACCCCTAGTCACAAAATATCACCCTAAAGCCAGAGATAACAAGTCTCAAGCCTCAAGAACCCTCCAAGGTAAGTTTTATCATGATTCTAGGTTGAATTCAAGTCCCTAATCCCTTTCTAACATGAGTATACCCTTCTAATCGATAGAGTTATGAGTGGAACATTATTATTGGGCATGGAAACACTAGAAATCGAATGCAAGAGGATTGAACTTCAAAAAGGTAATGCTTCTATTCTCTAATCATTCATAATAGTGAATTGATGAGTTCTTGGGAGAATAGTAAATGGGTTTAGTAAAGAGAATTACACAAACTATGCGAGGGTTTTAGATTGTTGACTTGAGATTTTTGTAATAATATGGGTGATGAAGAATGATGTTAATTACACCTAATTGAGATTTTAGAATCACCTAGAAGTAATAGAATGGGAATTAGGGGAAGGAAACACCATTAAAGAAGGTTGTGGAGCATTATGCCCACCAAGTGTTTGATAAAATGCTTAGATGACCAAAGCATGAATAATGCTAATATGGAATCCCTTTGACTTGTATTACTATAGATTAAAGTTGAAAGGGTTTACAAACATTGTATTACGCTCGGAGGCCAGAATTAAGGTATGTGAGGATAACTCTCTATGTTTGGGAATTTTGATAATTCTCCCTACGAAACGGTTTATTGATCATTACAGTTGCCTCAGAATTACAGTTATGCTTTAGTTTTCATGAATAGTTGCAGCACGGTTGTTCTCCTGTTCCATTATTTGTTCATGACTTTCATTCTGAACAATGTGGACCCAGAACGTAATCTAAATAGACTCGTCTTTCATACTCATGAGTCTCAGTCTAGAAATTTAGTACGCTTAGAAACAACCAAGACTTCAGTCCCACAGTCAGTTCTAGAATATGTGTCTCAGTTCAGTATTGTTCATTATTCCAGTGGTCTCAGTCTTTAATAATAATTAATGAATAATTGAACATATGTGATTGCCCAAGGGCACAGTCTTATGTATACGTATACTTGGCCGAGGCCATCGACTGACGCACTACTTGGCCGAGGCCATAGTTGTGCATTTATTTTGGGCCTTGGCCCCATACATATAAATACAGATAAACAAATACTTCAAATATAGAACAGGGAGTATTCATAACTCTACTTCTCTTATTATTTCAGTCTATAGTTTCAGTACAGTTGCAGTTTCAATCTCAGCATGTATTATTTGTTATTATTATTGGGCTGCCCCTTTCCCCGAGCATCCCATTTACAGTTATTTCTTTTAGATGCTTTACATACTAGTGCAATTCAAATGTACTGACGTCCCCTTTTATTGCCCGAGGGGCCTGCATTTCACGATGCAGGTAACGATTTATAGGTTGATGATTTAGAGCGCTAGGATTATCGTACGAGCTATTTGGTGAGCCCCAGCTCCGTCGGGGCATTATCACACTTGACGGTCTTTTCAGTATTTCTAGTCAGTCAGGTATGCCGGGAGCCTTGTCTTGGTAAACAGTCAGACTTTATTATTCTTAGAGGCTTCATAGACTATAGTTGCAGTCAGTCAGATGTTTAGCAGGCTTTTGTGTTAGCATTGTCGGCCACTCATTCGGACTTTCAGGCTTATTCATTATTTCCTCATTTATGATATTTCAGACAGACTCTTAATAGATCAGTATGTGTTAGTATTATTTCTATTTAGTATGTTTTGATGTCACATGTTGATTCAATCAGCCAGTTGATTCGCTCGGTCACATGCAATCAGGCACCGAGTGTCGTGTTACGCCCAGGCTATGGTTCGGGGCATGACAACAATATAAAGAACTCAGACTAAATCTTGTGTTTGGACTGGAGGTTTTTCAACTTGTAGGTGACTTTGTTCTTGAGAGATCTTGAGAACTTGTATCAGCAACTTTGCACATTTTCGATTAGGTTTTCAAGTCTACTCAATATGTTTCTATCATGTTGTATATATAGTGGGAGCATATGGGATGGATAGAGATCACTCATTCCCTTTGACCTAAAGCATGGGCCAACTCACAGCTGTACTTGTGTGCTGCAAGTGGCTCGGCCTTACAATTGTCTCTGCCCGACAAGGTAAGTCGCATGGAGAGCGATTACGACCAGGTCTCTATCTCGGTTTCGAAACAGCCTTTGACAATCATCAAAACACGAATGCACTTGGAACTATCAATTTCTCCCTTTTTTTATGATGATAAACTCATAGACCGATGTTCCCCTTGAGAACCGACTCTTTCCCACTTGTTCCCCCTACGGCGTACCATCATTGTCAAGGCACCCGCAACATGTTAGCAACATAATACCACGTCGTGCGAGGCCTGTATCTAGTTCTGAAATAGTTTGACAATCATCAAAACACGAATACACTTGGAACTATCAATTTTTCCCTTTTTGATGATGACAAACTCACAGACAATGCTCCCTCTTGAGAACCAGATTTCCACTTGTTCCCCCTTCGGCGTAACATGTCTCCCTTAATTCAAAGATTATTTCCTCTTAATTCAAAGATATCTTCTTCCCCCTTAGTTCAGCATTGTCTGTTCCCCTTAATTCAACACCATGCAACATGTACCTTCACTTTTAATTCAGTATGTCTTCCCCTTTTTTACATCATCAAAAAAGGTAACAAACATAGGCATGCAAAATAATAGAGATGTCGTATTGCACAAAGACAGCCAAAGCAGGATGAAGTAATTATCCAAGGCAGTAGTCTGGATAATACAGACATGATAATTAAAAAAGCTAAGACATCATGTCAGAGACAGAGACTTTAGGGCTCAAGAGACTAAAATATGGAGGACATAACAGGGAGAAGAGTTAGGGAGCACGAGCAAAGGCCTTTAGAAAGTTGTTTACTTGTTCACCAGCAGCTCGTTGATCTTGATCAACTTATCACAAAGCTCATCCTCTCCTCCTTTAAGTGAGTATTTTCAGCTTGGAGCTCATTATTTGCACGGACAAGCTCACTGCTAGGACCATGTTAGTGTGTCTATCCAACTAATTTAGCTCTCAGACTATCATTATCAGCTTCAAACCTGTTGATTTCAATGGTTTCTTGCTGCTGTGTTTTGATTAGGTCAGAGATGACATAGCTGCTCCTCATACTGTCACACCCCGACCTTACTAGGGTGTGATGGGCACCCGACCCTTATTTAGGGCCGAGCGAACCCTCAGACTCTTGCTGCACATAAAATCACGTCAAACTCTCTTCTTTTTTTTAAACCAAATGAGATAAAATTCATAACAAATATTTTTTTCGTAAATACTCTTCTCGTAGCCTTCAAATCGAACAAATTTATAATCATACAAAATCAATACTTAACCCGAGCATCGACACATCGGGCCTCGAGCCGCTTTGCATCGACAACCAACACCCACGACGCTCGTCCGCAAAGTCTCTAACATAACTCCGTAAATCATAACAAACAAACTCGACTTGCAAACGCCCTCCGGGGAGAATGGAGCTTGCCATCTCGGCCGGAACATCTTCTATAATAACTTTAGCTCATCTGGAGTACCTGCGCGGCATGAAACGCGTGCCGTAGACGAGTGGGGTCGATGACGTGAATATGTACCGAGTACGTAAGGCATGCAGAATACGTAGAAACGAAACTACAACCGAAACGGACGGTAACTATCGGGACATACGTTACTCGAATAAGCGAGACGCTTACCCCCGTACGCAATTCATACATACCGTTTCATATGCTAAAAAGTATACGATAAAAATAAATGAATCAACCAAGCATACCAAAATGCTTATTTTGCAATCACCGAGCCGCATGTCCGAAGAGGTGCGAAAAATACGAACGCGCGGGTGATGTCACACGTCGACGGAGTGCATTGTGCTTAATATTCGTATAAAATCATATCGGACGGAATGCCGAACATACGGATTATTCGTATTGTATCATATAACGGACAAACTACGTAACACATACGGCGTAATGTTCGGACATCGATATATATCAGGATGTATTACGTAACGCACGAATGCCGATGATATTATAAACCGCATATGCATAAAACGTGTCCCGGCCCTCGATAAGGGACTCGGAATAGGATCATATATAAGCGGACTCTATATGTCATATATGCAAATAACGTGTCCCGCCCTTGTTAGCCGGCGGGGACTCGGTAATGTAGAATCATGCACGTAATCCGATGCGAAATATACATAACGTGTCCCGCCCTCTACCGCGGGTCTCGGTGGATAATATCAAATGCCATCTCGGCCGCCATCCCCGTATCATCATAAACATACGGATAACGTGTCCCGGCCCGCAAGTACGAGGGACTCGGTGAACAATGCAAAAAAATGCGCACGAGAACATGTCCCGGCCGGGACTCGTGAATCAAAATCATACCGTAAGAGTACGCACGAGAACATAACGCCCGGCCGGACTCGAGTGAAAGATACATTAAAGCCATGCACGCGGTGAGTCGTGAGAAACCATATGCATATAAATCCGGACTACGATGGATACGTACACTTACCGACATATAAAGATCAGAAGCAAGTTTCGGGTCCTTCCGAATTAGTATCGAGAAAGTTATGGACATTTGAAGCGCGGAAACCTCTTCGGACTTTTCAAGCGATCTAAAGATCGTGTATGAAGAACATTTAAGCAGAGAATGTTCATATCAAAATACTTGTATCAAATACTTATGTCACAACACTTATATCCGAATACTTATATCGTAATATTTGTAATATTTACATCAGAGTGCTTATATCAAAATATTCATATCAGATCATTTGTGTTGGAGTGTTTATATCCGGATAGTCAAACCAAATGCTCATATCTCGAGTTACCGTATACTTATATTAAATTCAACGAAAGTCAAAGGTTTCCTTAGTTATCTTACGGACATAAGGCAAATAGAACAAGACAAGTCTCGGGGATTGTGGGCCCACTCGGGTCAAGTCGGTAACGAACATAAAAACATGATCATTATGTCTCATTAGACTATCCTCGAAGATTTCAAGGCATTCCACTTTCATTTTCAAAAGTTACGGACGTTTGGACATTTCTTTACAATAAAGCATAAATTAGTTAGTTCAATTCTATTGAATGAATAGTAACTAAATTCAACCTCGGACTTCTAGAATTGGAGTGGTCCCCGAAGCACGTATTCAAGCTTATTACATCTAGGACATGCCAAAGAAAGAAAGGGTAAGCCTTACATACCTTTTCCGCTCTTTAAGCTTCTCCAAATTCGAATCCCGTTTACTTAATCTACAAATGGTCATTTTTACCAAATGTTAGTTATAAGGCTTTTGGTATTCAATCCCGAATTAGTACTTGTCTACCGAAATTTCATGCAGCCTCCTCCCCTATACATACACCGTCCCGAGAATATGGCTCGGCCCAAAACACAACAACCAAATCAACAGTCATAATAACAATATCGCTAGATAATTCAAGATATCCAAACTAACATCCCACCTTGCCCGAAGCCTTCCAACTCAACTAGAACAATAACAACACACTCTTCTCTTTCAAATCCATCAACTATATCAACAATCCTGTGTGTTAACAACATCATTTCCACCAATACAAGAAATTATATTAAAACATATTAATTCTCCAAAAATAGCCCCATACTACAACTTCAACACAAGCCATCAAACGTTTATTTTACATCACACATTCCATAACAACAATAATTAAAACACTAAGCAAAATGAGTCCATTCCTTCCACATCAAACAGCCCATTCTCGGCCACAACACCCACATACATGCTTTCATAATCTTTCATCAATTTCTATATATCACAACATGTACAAAACATGCATAACCACAATAAACTCTCCAATTGCTAAATAAAATCAATTCATTTGTTCTACACAACACACTATATTCGGCCACCCAACACAACACCCTATCTTCATGAACTTCATTCATTTTTACATATCACAATATGCATAAACACCTACAAAACATGTAAAGAAGCCTCAAAACTCACCTTCTTCCATCCACCTTTGTCTTCTCCATTCTCGGCTACATTCCATGTGCAAGAACGGATGATCTTCTTGTGCTATTAACTACTCCACGTCGAGGGCCTTCTAATTAGTAGGAAAGCATGAAGAAAACAATTTTCAAGATCAACTCTAGGGGGTTGGTTCGCCAGAAATTTCTTTAGCCGTCCTCTTCCTTTTTTTTTTTTCCATCTCTCTCTTGAATTCTCTAGAGCAAAAATGATGAAATGGTCTTCCTTTGCAAGACTAAGTCATATTTATATATGCAAGGGGGAACATGGCCACGCATGGCAAGCACATGGCCGGCCATGTGCTCCCCCTTTTTTTTTTTTTTTTTTTTTTTCTTTTCTTTTCCCTCCAAATCTTTCTTCAAATTTCTAGAAATTTCCTTAAGATGAACATGATGAAAATGACTTAATAAGTCATCTTAATTCTACATATATTAAGCTTCCAGTAGCCATGGCCCACACTACACGTGGCCTTATTTTTCATGAACTACTAATTTCCAAAATTCCACTTTTAACCCCAAATTTTCTTTAATATTCCCATCCAATAAAATCATAACGACTTGCGCGTTCAAACGAAACCGGAAAAATATAATTGTACCTGGATCTCACTGAGTAATAGGGTGGCCTATATAAGACTTATAATTGAAATATACTGACTCTTGCAAGAACAACATCATGAACTCACAACCATATATATATTGACCAGACACCCTTATAATTGTACCTGGATCTCACTGAGTAATAGGGTGGCCTATATAAGACTTATAATTGAAATATACTGACTCTTGCAAGAACAACATCATGAACTCACAACCATATATATATATATATATATATATATATATATATATATTTATACTGAAAATAACAATGCAAGCCGGCTAGGCTACCACATATGCTGTACAATAAAAGAATAAGAGCCAACAAGGCTACACAACATCCCAACTACAAACAACCCGTTCTACGCACTTCCAATGGAATGTAAAGTCAGAGAAAGGATGGACAGTGGCCTCGTCATACCCATATATATATATATACATGTCAAAAAAAAAAAATAGCATACCAAAAAGAAAGTGAACTGTAGCTTCGAACCAAGTGGAGCACATCGACTACCGCCTGGAGGGAATCATCGAGCCGGGACCGCACCGTCTCGTGCCTACCCGAACATGGACGAACGCATCCCCCGAGCAATAGGGGTCAAGTCGTGATAATGTACCGAGTATTTAAGGCATAAAACAACATGTACATAAGAATCATAAAAGGAAATCTGAAACATGAAAGCTAAACTCAATATACTAGAGTGCCTGCGGCGGATGACACGCACGCGCTCTTTAAAATCATATATATATATATATATATATATATATATATATATATACATTACGGTTGTGGAATATACAGCTCGATCCATATATCATGTCATCCTGCGTCCGGGGTAATCTCATAAGTTTCCCACTGCAGTGGTGTACACATCTACATGCCTGCCCGACCGACTATAGAACGGCGCGGTGTAAGAAAATTTCTATACATATATACAAATGCATGAGAGACTCGGAAAAGAATACGCTGGACTACTCTGGCGACATAAGATCTCTGGAAGCCATAGATATAAAACATAGGAAATCAAGGATATGATAAACCCTATACCATCTAGGAGTAGAGTCTTTGGAACTCGCTGGCTTACATTGTTCGCTTATATGATAAGGATCATGCCGAAAGAATAAAAGTGGACAAATTTTTAACATACCTTGACGTATCTAATCGTCCAACGTCTGCTTCTCAACTCGTAAGTCTACAATCAAGATAACATATGCCACCATTAGACCATTTACATCACTTACTAACCAATTCAAGTATGAAAGGAGCTTATCTAATTTCGGATACGGCATTTCCTTTGGAAACCTAACAATCCTTCAATTTCCAATTCAACCCAAACATCAACAACAACATCAACAACAACAACAACATCATATGTCAACATAAGCAAGTAAGAATCTCTCCAAAAATCTTATCAAAATCAGCCCATAGGCAACCACACTAGCAAACTAGTTTGTGCCTCCACAACACCATCTCCTTTACCTTAAATCACTAAAACTCCTAATTATTAACTCAAAAACAAAGGTAAGAATATTATACATACCTTGAAGGTTCTAGAACTCAAAAAATCAAACTTCAACTCCAACTCCCAAGCTCAACAACTTGAATGAAACCCTAGGAACAACTTTTTCTTCAGTAGCTCTACATACGGGGCTCGGATCTTACTAAAACTTCTCTAATATGATGGGGAATATTGGGAGAGATATTTTAGGGTTTGCATCTGATTTTGGGGAGTGAGAAATGAGGAATAAAATGTGAGGGCTACATATATATAGGTGGAACAAAAAGTTCCAGCGACTGCGGGTTGACGAGAGGGTCGATGACCGTCGACTTCCTCCGTTGTTCTGCCACCCCAAGGTTTAGAGGCTGCAGCATGTCGACAGTATGGAACGATGCCTTGTCAACATGTCGATGGCCCATCCCCTTGCTCGTCAAAGTGGAATGGTTTCCTTTCAGTTCCCTGAGTCGTTCCAACTCGCGTCGACCCATGCTTTTCCCTTGACTTCTTGTCACCTCGTACATCCTCATCGAATATATTTCAAGAACGAAGTTATTAGACTCACTTGCCTTCTCGTAGGAAGTTTCTTTTAAGAGCACAGCCACAGGGATGCTATCTTTACCACCCTAGAGGGCTCTGGAATTTCAATTGAGGTAGGAGTGGTCCGACGAATGAATGAATCAAACACTCCTGAGTTTTGAGACCATGTCCCTCTTGCACATTTCCTATTTTACTTCCATCCCCCTTAAACTTTTTATCATCCCTCGCAGCCTGCAAGGCACAACACACCCAGCCACTATTTCCACTTCACTTTCTAAGATATTTGACAGTCCCACTCGTTTTTCAGCTAAGTTACCATCTTCATTTAAGACAGAGTCCTCTGTGTCTTTAACCTAACTGAAGGATATGGGTTACCTGAAATTCCCGCTGCAACTTCATTTTCCTCAGTAGTACCGGCATTTTGAGAGTCACTTATGCCCTCACAGTTCGACTTTTCAGCAACAAAGCTTTGGACCTTAGTAGTTACACATTCATAATCCTTTATTTCTCTAGATACCTCTGCTCCATCATCCTTTGCATTGATTATCTCAGTGGTTTGGAGAAATTTGAAAGCAGAGAGTGTTTGACCGCTCTCGTTAGAATCAGGTTTATCAAATGGAACAGGATTTAAGGGTTGGAACACTGATTTTTCATGAGTTTGATCATTTTGAGTTGTAGAGGGACAATTCGTGAAGGAATTTAAGCGTGCGAGAGGGACAACTTTTGGTCTTTCAAAGCTAGAGATAGTGCGGAGGATTTTGGTGACTGTGGTTCCAAGGGAATGCATTCTTAAAGAGTGAGGAAGAACTGTTCATGTCTGGGACAGCTTGAGAAGTGAATTTGTTTGATAGACATGATTGATAAGGGCCAAATTTTCTGAGAAGAGGAGGGACCACCAAAGGTTTCTTGCAAACCGGTTCGGTTCAGGAAAAGATGTAACATGTGGTCTTAAGTTTTGAAAAGAGGGCGAGAGGAGTTTTAATGACATGGAATTTTAGCAATTTAGCACATATAAGCATTATAAAGACTACTAACCTAAGTCACAGGGATCAGGTCTCTTTGTGCTTGCTCCAATAAACAACCATGAAGAAATAACTTCACCCTGAGTTTTCTGAACCTTGTAGCATTTTCTTTAGCAGCAACCAGAATCAATATAACGGGAGAGTGTTTTTCAATAGCGCACACTCCCCTCAGAGTTCCTTGAGTGAGATGACATTATTCAAGTTTTTCAAAAGGATTTTGAGCAACACCACTTCATATGCTACCTTTTGACTGTCCTTTTCTCACTCAGGTCTCCAAACTGAATTACTAGCTCTATTTGGGAACCCGCATCAGATCGGGTCCCTTAGGATGATGACCAGTAAAGCTTGACCTTCCTCGTTCTAAACCAGGTACGTCATCCTTTTTCTGGTGCGGACCAGGTTCCTCATCTCTTGACCTTTGTTTAGCAGTATCTTCATTTTGAGGATGATTGAGACTGCTGATCTTTTGGGGTTCACATTCTTGTCTACCGTTATGCCCCACCTGATCTCCGTTTGCTATCTACTTCCTTCCATAAATTTTATTCATCAGCTCTTTGATTTGGCTGTTTAGTAGATGATTTTTCTTGGTAACTTCTTCCACTTGTTCTCGTAGATCTATGATGCTGACGACCATATGATAACTCTCTTGGTCGGCACTGTCAAGGTTCTCAGTTAACTCTTTCTTTTCTTTAGCGAGTCCATGAAGCTTATTTATCAATCTTTTTACCACTGAGATCAACCTTTTATGAGAGTGACCTTCCAGTTTTGCCGGATTTTTAAGAGGATCTGCCTCCTTATAGGTCCCAAATTTTATTAGGAGACAGGGACTCAAGTTACTCGTTGAGGCTTCATGATTGACTTCACCCTTAGGTGTATTACTTGAGTCAACTTCATCTTCGAATTCCCTCATTGAATCTTTCATGCAGTTAGGGCCTTCCTCATCAATTTCTCAGCTTCCCTTCTCTCTGTAACCTTTTTGACAGATGTCTGACTTCCCGTAGTCTCGTTCATTGGAGTTATCCTTGAGATCTTTACTATTACTCCTTCTCTTCAAAGATTCAGAATTTTTTGAACGATTCTTTAAAATCTGTGAGTGAGATATGTGATTTCTAAGTCATCATCCCTTGACTCACTTCTGCTCTCATCATCAAGACTATTTCTTTTTCAGGATCTTGAGTGGTCTCACCATTATTCATCTTAAGAGATCCAAGCTTTGAGCAGATTTTGTCTATTCCAACACATGTACTTTTAAGAGCTTCCTAGATTTCCTTTACTGTTTTACAGGAAAAAACTAGATTGTGTTCTTTTGATCTAAGCCATCGAAGAAGAATGTGCTTTGTCACACCCTTAATCCGATAGGGTGTGATGGGCATGAGCCCTTACTACTAGGGCGAGCGAACCACCTTTAACCTTCGTAATACTCATAATCATCTTGGACGCAAACATGACACAAACACATAATGAATTTTTTTTTTTTGAAACCAAACATGCCTTTCATCTTTGACGGATCAAATAAAACTAGCATCGTATGAAATCTCAAACATACGAAGTTCGTAACATTATGCATAATAATACATCGGCTTACATAGCCGCTTACAAAACGACATATCACACACACGACAACGTACGCAAAGTCTCTACCAACATCTCGGATACCATACAAGCACTCGGACTCGGCGGCACTCGGAGGAAATGGAGCTCGCCAACCCCGGTCGGAACCTCTTCGCTATTGTCACCTACTCATCGTGGGTACACCACGGCATGAAACGCGACCCCAGAGAAGGGGTCGATGCGAAATATGTACTAAGTATGCAAAGCATGAAATACGTAAACGAAGTCATAACCGAAGTAAGGAGTACGAAAGTGAGCACGCCGACTAGAATACCAAAATGCTTGTATACGAAATACAAATCATACATAGCGATGCTGGAAGACAAATATAACCATCGAATGCCAAAATGCTTAGCTTCCTTTTGAAAAACATTTGTCTCATATTTACGGAAAATCAAACACATCATATGAACTGACAATTAACCGAATGCCGAGGAACATACGGCCCGATCCATATATAATAACATAATGCCGAGAAACGTACGGCCCGATCCATATATAGTATAATAATGCCGAGGAACGTACCCACAGATGAGTAGGTGACGATAGCAGAAGAGGTTCCAGCTGGATTGGCGAGCTCCATTTCCTCGGAGTCTTTGCCGAGTGCGAGTGCTTTGTATGGTATACGAGATGTTGGTAGAGACTTTGCGGACGAGGTCGTGTGTGTGATATGTCAGTTTTGTAAGCGGCTATATAAGCCGATGTATTATTATGCATAATGTTACGAACTTCATATGTTTACAGATTTCATACGATGCTAGTTTTATTTGATCTGTCAAAGATGAAAGGCATGTTTGGTTTCGAAAAAAAAATTCATTATGTGCTTGTGTCATGTTTTGCGGGCCCAGTATGATTATGAGTATTACGAAGGTTAGCGGGTTCGCTCGGCCCTAGGTAAGGGTCGGGTGCCCATCACACCCTATCGGATTAAGGGTGTGACAAATTGGTATCAGAGCAGTTCGTCCTAGGGGTTGTCGCAAAGTCGTGTCGGTAGAGTCCTGTTTTATGGTGTGTTACGCGCCACGTTTTATAAACAGAAGGCTACGGGGCATCTAGGGTGATTACTCTCCGTTCACATTTGAGATCGTGCCATAGAGCCAAGTCATAGGAGATGAGACTCCTTACCCTGATTTGTGATTGCAGCTGAAGAATGACACTGATAGAAGAAAGTGATTGATGATGTTGGAAGTCACAAAGTACGCAGGTAAGTAAAGGTATGAAAGATATATGTTGGGAAAGATATTGAAGTTGCGATTGAAATACAAGTTGAAGATTAAAGGGGGAAAGTAAACAAGAAAGTGTAACAGGTGCCGTTTGAGTTGGGCATACGAGGTATGTTTATCATTTGTGTCTTGTTGATGATATTGGGAGCTGTGTGGCTGCGATATGATATGATATGTATCTATGTATTTTACTGTGAGGCATTGTTGGTATTTCCTGTGTACAGGTTTTGAGATAGTAAGAAATATAGAGGAAACTCTGTCGAAATTTTTCCAGAAATAAAGAGAAAATGAGATGTAGGTTTGTAATGCGACTTGAAAGGCCATGTCCACCGTAATGGTAAGATTTGAGTTAGTTGCGAGTATGGCTGACCTCGAGAAAGAAGTAATAGTATGATTAAGACAAGAGTACAAAGGAAGAAGTTGATCAGAAAAGGGTAAAGGGTTAAGAAGTGTTATATTAGGGGATTGGTTACGAATAAGATATAATGTGAATACCATAAGAGTTGTTATGAAAATAAGTGAAGCCTAGTATGAAAGTGGCCAAGGTTATGATGTGATCTATGTAGCTAGAATGCAAAGGCAAGCTGAAATGGAAAAACAAGCTGCGGAACGAATAAGGAAGGGTGAGTCAAAGATTAAGAGACGACACGAGATAATGTGCCTAGAATGTCACAAGTTGAGTAAAAGGGGATTACAAGAAGGAAAAGTTTAAATCGAGATCCTTAAGACCCCGTACGACTAGTTGAACATTCGAGGACGAATGTTCTAAAGGGGGAAAGAATGTTATACCCCGTACTTTGTACGTTGGAATATTCTAAGTTGGTGGCGACAAGTTATGGACAAGACTTTTAATTTTCGGTTTTTGTTGACTTTTTGTTTCAATGCACAAGTTGCATATTCATCTTTTCATTGGTATGGAGCGTTAAGGGTAAATTTGGAAAAAAAATTGGGGTTAAAAGTGAATTATGAAAAGTTAGACATTTCATGAAAATTTGGGGCCAAAAATGAAGTTTTGGAAACTAAGAATTCATGAAAATTGGCCATGTTGGCCATGTGGCTTGGAAATGGTCCCCACACACTTTGTGGCCAAACTTAATTGGTCCAACCCATGTGTGGGCCATAGCACACATGGATGAATCATACAAGTAGAGAAAGGATGAGTAATTAATCACATTTTTCATCTTTTTACACATTGGAAGACTTGAGAAACTTGGAGAACATGAAGAAAGAGAGAAGAGAGAATTCGGCTATGGCTGGCCGAATTCAACCCCTCCAATTTGATCCCTAAAAATTATTTTCTTCGAGGTTTTCCACTCATTGGGAGGTCCTAATCGACATGGAGTAGTTATTGGAGCAATTAAACCGCTCGTTTGTGCCATTCATGACCCTAGCCATGTTGAAGAACTAAGTGAAGAAGGTAAGTTTTAATCCTCTTTTCATACGTTATGGATGGTTTATATGTGTTGTGATGTGTGGAGATGAACGAAATTCATGAAATCATGCATGTTGAAGTGTTGGCCGTGTGTATGTAGTAGTGTGTAGGAATGATGAGTTAATTGGGTTGAGCATACTTGTGAGTTGTTGTAGTGTGTAGAAAGGAATGAAGTTCATGAAAATATGAATGATGGTGTGTGGCCGTGTAATGAAATTTGTTTTGGTGGGACAAGATGAACAAATTTTATTTAGTGTAATTTGGTTGTTGTGTTGTGGATTATGTGATGTAAGTGAGAGTTTAATGATCCAAGATGGTGTCGTAATTGTTGCGGGCTGTTCTTGGAAGCCAATTTGAATCAAATATAGTTTCTTGTAATTATGATAATAATGTTGTTAAAGTGTGGTTTGTTGGTGTAGTTTGTGAATTTTGAAGAAAGAAATGTGTTGTTATGGTTCCTATGGAAGTTGGAAGGTTTCGGGTTCCATGATGCATTGTTGGGATTGTTTGAATATTTTGTGGTTTGTCAGAAGCGTTCTTGAATCTTGTTTAAATGGTTCGGATTAGTATGAGCGTATGAATATTGATGTTGGTTTGATCGTATGCGGTTGATTTGAATGAAAATGAAATATCGTCGAATTGTATAGAAAAGAGCTACTAATGTTAGAATGTGTTTTGAATAACTTATTGATGTTGTTGGAATGATTGTTGGTGTTGTTATTGTTGAATTTGGCGAGTTGAATTCTCGGGAGAACACCTTGCACATTTACGGGGGGAAGTCTTTGCCCAAATTTACTGTAAATAAAGTGCGAGTTTAAAATGGGATTCCAGGTGCCTATGACTAATGTTTGGTGTCTAATGACGTGTTGTAGATTTTGAGAAGCCAAGACTTGAGTTTGGATTAGCTTAGGAAGCAACCAAGGTATGTAAAGCTTACCTTTCCTTCTTTTGGCATGTCTTAGATATGGCTAAGTTATGATATGTTATGAGCTTCGGGGTAATTCCATTCTTAAAATCCGAACATGTTTATGATTCGTATTTGCTTCTTGATGTTGGCATCCTTAATGTGGTCAAGCTATGGATCGTATGTCTTTGATACGATTGGATTTGGAATGCTATGTATACGGTTTGTTCCGAAAGGATCTTATGTTTAAAAATGTCGTGACTTTCATAGACGAACCGGATGGCTTTGATTTGTTCGTAGAAAGTCCTAAAAGTGAGTAACGTTCGTAACTTTCCGAGGCGGACTCGGATTGGTTTGACGTATAACTATGGTCCTTTGATATATTTATGACGTCTGATATGTTCCGGGTGACGTCCGAAAGATGTTTGATACAACTTTGGTCCCGACTTTCAAATGATAGTCCGTTTACACTATTTCTTATTGTAGTCGAATTATGATCCTAATGTCTTTTGTATGGCTAAATTTCTAAAGTTGCATAAAGTTTGTTTTCGAAAGAATTTTGTTCCTAAACGAATGCGAAACTACGAACGCCGTAACTTTCAAGAAAGGGCTCGGATCGCTTTGATATCTTCGCAAATGATATCATGACGAGTAATGACTTTAAGTTTCATAGGCGGACCGGATTGGGTTGACGCTCGTCAAGTGGGTCCCGCGACTTTCTATGTTGGTTCTAACGACCTATTTTTGAAAGAATTTAATGTGACTATCTTTCCGACCCCGAGTATAACTACTTATTTATCGGTTGAGTACGAAATGAGGATTTTATGTATGTGATTTTGATACGTGACTACGGTTTCGAAGTTCGGTTTGATAGGTTCCGGTGATATTCGGAGGAAAGTACGATTTGACCTCTTGCTTTGGCTTATAAATAACAGTCCGTTTTGATTACTCTATTGAGTCTTTGTGAATGTTTGGCATTGCATATGATTTCCTATGATTACGCTCGTGCGTTACGTTATTACCTCTTTCGTAAGTCCGGGCGGTATGTTATCGTGCGCACTATGTTATATTCCGAAGTATGATGTGATTAGAAGTATGATGTGTTTCAGTATGATGTGATTCGATTTATGATGTGTGATGGAGATACGGAGATATAAAACTTCGAAGTATGATGTGTTGTGGCGCCCGGATGGAGTGGCGACCACGTTACGTCGCCGGGTCCATTACGGACCGTATGTGATGATTTGATGATATGATATGTGATGATCTGATGATATGATAATCTGACGATATATGATATGATGATTTTGTTTACCGAGTCCCCCACTAGAGGGCTGGGTATGGTATGTATATGACTATTATATTATATATGGATCGGGCCGTACGTTCCTCGGCATTATTATACTATATATGGATCGGGCCGTACGTTCCTCGGCATTATGTTATTATATATGGATCGGGCCGTACGTTCCTCGGCATTATTATACTATATATGGATCGGGCCGTACGTTCCTCGGCATTATGTTATTATATATGGATCGGGCCGTACGTTCCTCGGCATTCGGTTAATTGTCAGTTCATATGATGTGTTTGATTTTCCGTAAATATGAGACAGAAATGTTTTTCAAAAGGAAGCTAAGCATTTTGGCATTCGATGGTTATATTTGTCTTAAATAATGTCTTATGTATGATTTGTATTTCGGATACAAGTATTTTGGTATTAAAATTTGGTGTGCTCGCTTTACGTACTCCTTACTTCGGTTATGACTTCGTTTTTATTTCATGCTTTGCGTACTCGGTACATATTTCGTGCTTGACCCCCTTTCTTCGAATTGCGTTTCGTACGCGCGGTACCCCTGAAATGAGTAGGTGACGATAGCGAAGAGGTTCCGGTTGGATTGGCGAGCTCCGTTTCCTCCGGAGTCTTTGCCCGAGTCGGTGCTTTTGTATGGTATCTGTGATGTTGGTAGAGACTTTGCGAACGGTGTCGTGTGTGTGATATGTCGGTTTGTAGCGGCTATGTAAGCCGATGTATTATTATGCATAATGTTACGAACTTCATATGTTCTGATTTCATACGATGCTAGTTTTATTTGATCTGTCAAAGATGAAAGGCATGTTTGGTTTCGGAAAAAAAAAAAAATTCATTATGTGCTTGTGTCATGTTTTGCGGGCCCAGTATGATTATGAGTATTACGAAGGTTAGCGGGTTCGCTCGGCCCTAGGTAAGGGTCGGGTACCCATCACACCCTATCGGATTAAGGGTGTGACATGCTTAGCTCTCTGGTCTTGTCGCAGAGTATGGCTTTGGTGAGTAAAATCACAAGAACCATCACGAATGATGTCCCAAGATCTGTATCCTCAGTAGTGATGAAGTCTTCCATTCTAGCCTTCCACTAGTCATAGTGTTCTACACCGAATCTTGGAGGACTTGTGATGCATTCTCCCTTCATTTGGTTTAGTGAACTGGCCATGATGAAGATCCTTTCTAGGTGTTAACCTTTTAGAAAGAACCTGCTCTGATACCAATTGTTAAAAGCTATGTGTCCACCAAACAGTAGATGGAGGTATCTGGTTGTTTACCAGTTCCCTTATGCAGTGTAGTGCGAGAATTAACACAAGATTTTTATGTGAAAAACTCCTTGCTCAAGTGATTAAAAATCACGACTTTCCCCAGTAGGATTTCAACTCTACTACACTGAGCAACTGTAGGTTACAACTCTATCGTAAGCTAGGAACTAACTCCCATAATCCCTCACCCTTACAATAACGCTTTTGTAACCTAGGAACTAACTCCTGTAGTCCCTTAACACTTGCAATACTCCGATTGCAAGCAACTCCACTTAGCTAATTCTAGCTAAGGACACTAATACACTTAGACTAATCCTAGCCTAATTTACCACTTAACAACTTGAGGAAACACACTTCCAACAAGCACCCATTGAGACTTTTGATCTACCTACAAACAACTTCCTTTAAAGTGAAGAGTAGGTTTACAATTTAAGCACAAACAAAAAAAGACTTACAACAATATAAAGAACTTAGACTAAATCTTGTGTCTAGATCAGGTTGTTCAACTTGTAGGTGACTTTGTTCTTGAGAGATCTTGAGAACTTGTATCGTCAGCTTTGTACGTTTTAGATTAGGTTTTCAAGTCTACTTAATATGTTGCTATCATGTTGTATATATAGTGAGAGCATGTGGGATGGATAGAGACCGCTCATTCACTTTGACCTAAAGCATGGGCCAACTCACGGTACTTTGTGTACGAGTGACTTGGCCTTACGGCTATCTCGCCTCTTTGTGCAAGGTGTACGGAGAGCGAGATTACGGACGGATCTTTATGCTGTCGAAACGATTTGATAATCATCAAAACACGAATTCACTTAGTACTATCACTCTTCCAATACCTTTTATAGGTTTCAAAAATCTCCCTACACTTCCCATCTTGGTTCCATTATATCCTCATCTAATGAGTCAAACCATAGCCCGCAGGTACGAGGTGTTACAATTGTTCCCCCAAATACAGTTGCATCTTTAAGTTAGCTTGTATTTTGTGTAACCTTTCCCTATTTGCCTAAGATGGATTGATCTCAAACTGTGCTTCATGAATGTTGATCATATACTCCAAGGTTTGAACCTATTGGAAAATGTTAGCAAATGTATTCTTACTCCATTCCATGAATATTTCTTTAGTTCTCTTTAGTTTGTGATGAAACAGGATAAATGAATTTGTCATAAAGCCTGTTTTCCAGCGCTGCCACACCACATCAACAAAAGACACCTCCTTTACCCAAAAAATTGGGAACTTAGAGGATTTCTTCACTGGCACAATTGTAGTATCATATTGTAAAAAGAGCGGGGCATGATATGATCCTGTTTTGACTAGATGCTCAATATTCGATCCAGGAAAAAGATCTAGGAATTCCTGATTTCCCAGACCTCTCTCTAGTTTTTTACATATACACTCCTCCTCAAACCTTTCATTCCACCAAGTGTACTAACTTTCTTTGATTCCCATTTCATTCAAGTTATTAGTTTGGCAACGCACAAAGTCGACTACTTCATTATTTGTTACTGGAAGACCACCCAATTTTTCCTCTTCTGAAATAATTACGTTAAAATGACCTATTATTAACCATACTAAGTTCAAATCAGAAGATATCTCATACAATGATTTCCACAGTTCCAGTCTCTCATTTTGATCACAACGCGCATGCACAAAGGTTACTAACATATCAAGTAATAACTCTTGATTAGGTCCTGATGCAGAAACCCTTCCTTGTAATTTCAAACACTTAGATAAGCATCGTGAATGCAGGTGCATGTAAAGTAAAGTTTGCTAACCTACACCTTCCTGGAAAATGGATCGGAAACGTGCTTCACCATCAACCCAGCTTACCCAAACGGAGCCGTCGAAGGCTATAACCCAGGATATACTAGTAGCTCAGCTGGAAGTCACTAGTCGAATGGTAACACCGGAGACTAGAGTTCTCCAAACTCTAGCTCCACTTCAATTGATATATTGGATGGCTGGGCCTAGTAATCAATTAAAGGCTCATCAGGCCTCGACGAACGGAATATCACAGAACGCATCTTCCCACGACGAAGACAACACCAGATCCTATACCTAATGGAGGCGCAGGTGCAGCATAGGCACAAGGAAAAACTTACTTTCTTAGCTGGTACTCCTGTAATCACTCTGGCTGAGCCCAAGAAGAACAATCAAGCACCAAATCTAGGTAAACAACATTGCTACTATCCTCTGGTACCGAAAGATGGCAAAACAATTATGAAACGAACTTGGTGAACTGGAAACACAAAAGAACAAATGGGATAGTGCTTTAATTGGATATGTTGTTGGGAAGAATCCTCGATTTAAATAGATGCTTAAATTCGTATATCTATGGAATTTTGTGGAGACACTAAGAGTATTCCTACATGAGGAGGGGTACTTTGTATTTAGATTTAACAATGATTAGGAGAATTTGGATGTTCTTGAAAATATCGCATACAAATTTGACGATCGACAATGGAGCTAAAACAGTGGTCTGCTGGTTTCCAAATGGGAAAAGAGTCGATTAGAAAAATGCCGTTCTAGGTGAAATCCTCAACTTATCTTTCCAATATTGGTCGAGAATCTTGGTCGAATTGCAAGTTTTCTAGGCAAGCCTCTATGTACAGATAGACTAACAGATGAGGAAGAGACACTTTCTTATGCCAGAATTCTCATTGAATTTGATATAACACAACTATTACTTGAGCAACTGATATTAAGGAAGCAAAGAGTGAATATAGAACACAATGGTTGGATTATGATTGGTGGCCTGAGTACGCATCAAGAATGTATGTGCCTTGGCCATGAGACTAAGAAAATCCCACTGAAGAAAGCAGTTCCTGACACAAATGCTAATCCTCCAAAAGTTGCAGGTGAATCAAAAGCAAAGAAGAAGAAGCAGCCTCAACCATAATGGCATGCAAAGGATGTGCCAAATGACCAAGCTGGGCCATCCAAACATGTTGATACTATAACTACCGAGGGTATACCATTACAGAGTGATGGAATTAATGCACATAAATAGGACAGATGACAGGCACATCATTAAGCTCTATATAAGAATGTTGATATGGTGACTGAACCTAAGTTAGACAAAGGACAAGACAAGTCCAAGACTATATAGAGGAATATTGTTGTACCCAGGAGTGATCAAAGGCAGACAAGTACTACTCCACCATCAATTGAGATCTTTTTCTCTTAAGAAAAGAAAAGATCTCTTAGGTTGTTTAGAAACAAAATATAAACAGGGCAGAGCAGAAAAAATTAAAAGGTTCTTGGTGCTGAATGGTCTTGCTATGTTGATTACACCATGGAGACAAATGGAAGGACATGGATATGTTGAAAAAATTAAAATGTTTAAGTTACTGTGTTCTTTGGCTAGGCCTCAACTAGTTTATTGTTATGTGAAAGATAAGGGGTCAACTTTTAATGCTTATGTGACCTTTATTTATAGGCTAAACACAAATATTGGGAGGAAAGATATAAGGGAAAACTTGAGGCTACATCCCCTTATGGTAAAGCCTTAGCTTATCCTAGGAGATTTTCAACACTGGACTTTCAGTGCATGATAGACTTAATGGAGCTCCAATTCAACAAGTTGAAATCCAGAGATGTATAGAATGCATTGATGATTTGGGGATTGTCCACCTGCCTAGAAGAGGATGTGACTATTCATGGTGCAAAAAGAAGGATGTTGCTGTCAGAATTTACAATAGGATAGGATGGGTGCTAGAAAATCCTCAATGGTTCTTGAAGTATGGTACTCTGGAGGCTCTCTTAGGCAATCCAGAATGCTTAGAACATTCTCCAATCATTATTGATACTATTGTGAGTTATCATCCAAGCATCAAACCTTTTAGATTGGTCAATGTGTGTTACTTAATCAAGACCGAGTTCAAAGAGCTAGTCAATCGGATATGAGCATGACGAGATACTAGGGCACACCATGTTTAGGGTATGGAGGAAACTTCAAGCACTTGGAGCACAAGCTTAAACAAGGAAATGTCCTCTCTTGAATAAAATAATGGTGACTTGAGGGACCAACTACTAGTTGTACAAGATAATCTGAAGAACAATCTGTTTGATGACTCTCTTATCACTACTGAGAGAGATATCATAACACAAATTCAGAAATGAGATGCAATTCATGAGCAAGTATTGAGATAGAAGTCAAGAGCAATATGGATAGCACATGTAGACTCAACCTCTAAATTATTTCATGCAAATCTTAGAGCAAGATAGGCGAGGAATAGAGTGGCCTCAATTTACAATGCTGAAGGTGACATAGTAACAGACCCTAAACTAGTCCAGTAGGAATTCATCAGATTCTTTAAGCAATTACTTGGTACATCTGTTGTAGAACTGCACCGTATTGATACCAACATTGCAAGGGATGGACCCTGCTAGACTACTCCAACAAAGACTAATGCGCATGCCTGTTACTAGAGAAGACATCCATTCCACGTTGAAGAGCTTACCATGCGACAAAGCTCCTAACATACATAACTTTCCTACAATAATTTTCAGAGAGTACTAGCCTGTGGTTGGAGAAGAGGTATCAACTGTCATCCTACAATTTTTTGAAAATGGGAAGTTACTGAAGAGCATTAACTGCACAACTGTAACTTTAGTGCCTAAAGTAACCAATCCAAACTATGTGAAGGAATTTAGACCCATTGCCTATTGTACTACCGTATATAAACTGATTGCCAAGATTTTGACTGCTAAATTGAAGATGGTGGTAGATTGCTTGGTAGGTCCCTCCCAATCTTCATTCATAAAGGGATAAAGCATATTGGATAATGTGATTGTTGCACATGAGCTAGTAAAAGGATATGTCCAGAAACATGTGTCACTAAGATGCTTCATGATGATAGACATTAGGAAAGCCTATGATTAAGTTGAAAGTGGTTTCCTGAGGATGCTACTGATAGAATTTGCAATTCCAAATAAAATGGTAGGTTGGATCATGACATGTGTTACAACTATTAGCTATTCACTCTTGATAAATGGTAGCTTAACTGAGATGTTCCAAATACATAAAGGCTCAGACAGGGGGATCCTAGGTCTCCCTGCCTGTTTGTGTTGTGATAGAGTATCTAAATAGGTCCCTTAAGCAGTTGAGATATGATCCTAAGTTTAACTACCACCTTAAATGCTCTAGATTGGAATTGGTTCGTATTTTCTTTGCTGATGACCTAAACATTTATTGTAGAGCAGACAGGGGATCTATCCAATTGATGTTGAAAGCTTTTGAGAATTTGTCAGTTGTATTAGGGCTACATACTAACTTAGAAAAGTGCTCCTTCTATGTTGTTAGCGTTACAGGTGATTTTAAAAAGAAGATACTATAGGAGATGAAATTTTCTATGGGTAAAATTTGTTACACCTCGAAAATTTTCGCAACATATGCGTTGTGAGTAAACTAACGAAAGCTCGGAGATGTCATAGAATCCTTATAAGGTTAATGAATACTTTCAACAAGTGTTAAGCAAGCATCTAAAGGTTCCGGGATCAAGCAAATCGAAGAAAATAAGTTTGTCAAAAATTTGAAAAAACGTTGACAGAATTTTGGGCCAAATTTGGAGGGGTATATCTCCTAGTATATTAGGAGTTCTAAGGTGTTTCAAAAGCCTAAAATGAAGCTCGTCCAGTCTAGTTTCGAATGCAACAAATCGCTCGGCGATACGGCATCGGAGTAGAGAATTATGAACATTACAAGGTAGGCTGACAGAGCAGAAACACACTCTACAGTAACTAACATGCTACAGTAGCCGCGCTGCTTCAGTAACTGCTACAGTACCAGAACGGACTTTGTCCAACTATAAAAGTGTCACGACCCAACAAGAGGGCCTTGACAGGTACCCAGTATTAGCTACCGAGACCCCTGTCATACTATCTATCGCTCAACTTTGTGCAATTGTCACGACCCGACCCGTGGCCGTGACTCGTGCCGAGTTGGACACTCGTACGTACCCTTACCCCACATAAGCGTAATAGCAAAATAAACATATATAAATAATTAAAGATATTATCGAGAGGACGCACGGAAGCGAGTATGTCGCACGAAGACCGATCGAGCCGTCCTGAAAGTATACCTACAATTCCCCAACGTACACGAACTTACAAAACATATACAGAACCCACTATACATGTCTACAGACCTCTACAGACTGGAAACATAAACATATGACGGGACAGGGCCCCGTCGTACCCCTGAAATCCGAATGTACATACATATCAGAAAAAGGCTGTACCAAAATGTAAGCTCGAACAAAGGAGCGGCAGTAGACGATAGATGACCTATGAGGCGGATCACCGCAAAGCGTGTATGCCACTGTGGGCATGAAACACATCCCCGAAGGAAGGGGGTCGGTACGGGAAAATGTCTTTGAATATGTAAAGCGAGACGGTAATAAACAAAATCGAAATCGGAACGAGAATGTGCGGAGAATGAACAAAATACGTATATAATCAAAATACATGTCGGAAATCGTAAATAGTGTATGCGACTAACATATGCCAAACCGGCCCCGTTAGGGACTCGGCGATCGAGTGTGGTCGCCCCGACGCTGGCGCCCGCGGCATAACGGATCATAACATAACGGATGGCCATATCGGAACATAATCATAACAAAGCGTACATGGCACAACATACCCCCAAACCCCCATCTATAATACTACCCCCCGGACACGGGGCAATTTAGAAATCCGGAAAC